>NC_141873.1:456100890-456403920 GCF_056163025.1 Triticum urartu
TGGAGAAAGCTAAAACTGACTGTCATGATGAGGCGAGAGACCGGTCGCTGTTCGAGAGGTTTTTCGAGTCCCTAAAGACTTATGCCGCTTCGAGCGAGGAGCCGGCTTTGTCCGGCCAAGGCGTGGATAGTGCCCCGAACTCGGTCTTCCGAACTAGGGGCTTCGCCGAAATTTAAAATTATAGAGTTCTATGGCTAAGTGAGAGTGTTCAAGCATTATAGTCCGATTGCCTGGTTCGTTGTGCTGAGCGCCTCCCTCGAAGGACCCAACTATGGGAAAAAGAGCGCTCAGGTTTATCCCGAACACCCCAGCACTAGTGGCATGGGGGCAGAAGCCGATGACTGGCCATCTCTCAATTTTTGATAAACGTCCGCACAGAAAGTAATATTTTAAATTCAATAAGCATTGCTTAGTGCATATGAACAAGTTTTCAGCGCACAGGATAAACACGAGCGAGTTCATTCAAAAATCACATCCTTGGTACATTCATCTGCCACAAGGCGGGCACCTGCAAGAACATCCTTGTAGTAGTTCTCGGGCTTGCGATGCTCCTTCCCCAGCGGCGGCCCGTCCTTCACAAGCTTCTCACCGTCCAGCTTACCCTAGTGCACCTTTGCACGGGCAAGGGCCCGACGGGCACCTTCGATGCAGACGGAGCGCTTGATGACCTCGAGCCTCGGATAGGCCTCCACCAGCCGCCGCACCAGCCCGAAATAGCTCCCAGGCAGGGCCTCTCCGGGCCACAGCCGAACTATGAAGCCCTTCATGGCCTGTTCGGCCGCCTTGTGGAGCTCGACCAACTGTTTCAGCTGGTCGCTCAAGGGCACAGGGTGTCCGGCCTCAGAATACTGAGACCAGAACACCTTCTCCGTCGAGCTGCCCTCTTCAGCTCGGTAGAATGCGGCGGCGGCGGATACGCTGCGGGGAAGATCTGCGAATGCCCCTGGAGAGCTCCGGATTCGGGTAAGTAACAAGTAGTTTACTTTTATATTTCTGCTTTGCATAAAGAATGCCTTACCCGCTGCTATCTTCCTCATCTCCTCCAACTCTTGGAGGGCCTTTTGGGCTTCAGCCTTGGCAGACTTGGCAGTCTCAAGGGCCATCGCGAGCTCGGATGCTTGCGCCTTTGACTCAAGCTCCAAACTCTCATGTTTTTTCATGAGAGCCTGAAGCTCTTGCTGCACCTCGCCGACCTGAGCCCCAAGTCTGTCTCGCTCGGTGCGCTCCGCGGCCGTTTTCTTTTCGGCCTCAGACAGCGCCTGCTTAAGGGTCGCCACCTCAGTCGTGGCCCCTACAATAAGCAGTACAATCCTGTTATTTTTTTTGCAATCACGCCTTTTTATAGGCACCTTCTCTGTAAGGTATTTCTTACCTTCTTTATCCTCGAGCCGCCGCTTGGCAAGGCCGAGCTCTTGCTCGGTCCGCTCGAGGTCCTGCTTCAGGACACCCACCTCCGCAGTCAGTGCGGCGGTGGATAGCAGCAAAGCCTACATACGCATATTGACTCTTTTTTGTTAGACTCCTGCGATATTTAATAGATCCTCTATTCGGCTTTTCTTTCCGAACGCCAAACAGAGCATCAGGGGCTACTATCTATGCGGTAATATTTTTACATATTTTTACTTACCTCGAAGCCTGTTAAAAGGCTAGCGCAAGCTTCAGTCAGTCCACTCTTGGTGGACCGAACCTTCTGGATCACCGTACTCATAATAGTACGGTGCCCCTCGTCGATGGAGGCGCCGTCAAGCACCTCCAGCAGATTGTCCGGCACCTCCGGTTGGACGGAGGCCGCCGGCTCAGAAGGCTTGCTCCTCTTGGAAGGAGTTCGCCTACCGCGGTCCGGAACTGTGGAAGATTCTGGTGCGGTGTCCGACACAAAGCCGGACTTGGAGCCCTGGGGGGCCTTATCCCCTTCACTCCTGGAGTCCGGGAGGTTGCCTTGCGGCTCCTCCGGGACCACCTCCTCCTGCCTCGGAGCTTGTCGCGACGCCACTTCAGCGTCGTCTGCAGTGCAGGGGGAGACAGCGGGCGGAACTGAGTTCATGTCCGATGAGTCCAGGGAGCCGCCCGACGATTCGTTGAATTCGGCCCGGGGCGGGCTGCATAATTACGTTCGACATTAGGGAAAGCCGTGCAACAAAGAAACATCATGAGTTACTCTGATATCCGAACTTATGATTTCGCCGGACGCTTGGCCTTGTTTGGCCACTCCTCTTCGCCCTCTTCGGCGTCGGGGGAGTAGTCCGGCGGAGGGGTCTTCCTTTTCCTAGACCCCTCAGCCTCCCCCGTTGGGGCGGCCTTCCTCTTCTCTCCTCCCTCCGCTGGGGGGGAGAGTTTTCTTCTTCCTCCTCCTCGTTTTCATGGGAAGAGGGCGTCTCGGACTCGTCGGATGACGAGTCCGACACCACCACGTTACGGGCACTCTTTCGAGTCCCCGTGGTCTTCTTCTTCTTGGCCTTCTTCTCCGGCACCACATAGGGCGCCGGAACTAGCAGCTTCACTAGTAGAGCTGGGGCTGGGTCTTCGGGCAGCGGAGCCGGACAGTTAATCGGTCCGGATATCGCCCGCCAAGCCTGTCAAAGGTAAGGGGGTTTAGATCCCGCATAGAGTCAAACTATGAAAAAATCTTAACATCCTGTAAAAGGTGAAGATAGCTTACCTCGCTAGCGTGACGCTACGAGATGTATCCGCGGTCCTCGGAAGCGGATGCGGGAGCCTCGGCGCCCTTGAATAGCACCTTCCAGGCATGTTCGTACATCGTGTCGAAGAGCCTGCTAAGGGTTTGGTGCTGTGCCAGGTCGAACTCCCACAGATTAAAATCCCGTTGTTGGCACGGGAGGATCCGGCGGACGAGCATAACCTGGATTACATTAACAAGCCGGATTGGCTTGTTCACCAGGTACTGGATGCATGTTTGCAATCCGGTCACCTCTTTTTCGTCACCCCACGATAGGCCCGTCTCTTTCCAGGACATAAGCCGCGTGGGGGGTCCGGATCGGAACTCGGGGGCTGCGATCCAGTTCGGATCACGTGGCTCGGTGATGTAAAACCACCCGGATTGCCACCCCTTTAGGGTCTCCACAAAAGAGCCCTCGAACCATAGGACGTTGGCCATCTTGCCTGCCATGGCGCCTCCGCACTCCGCCTGGCTGCCGCGCACCACCTTGGGCTTGACGTTGAAGGTCTTGAGCCAGAGGCCGAAATGAGGGCGTACGCGGAGGAAAGCCTCGCACACGACGATAAACGCCAAGATGTTGAGGATGAAGTTCGGGGCCAGATCGTGGAAATCCAGGCCGTAGTAGAACATGAGCCCCCGGACAAATGGGCGGAGTGGAAAACCCAGTCCGGGGAGGAAGTGGGGAAGAAATACTACCCTCTCATGGGGCCTCGGGGTGGGGAGAAGCTGCCCCTTTCGGGAAGCCGGTGCGCGATGTCCTTAGACAGGTATCCGGCCTTCCTTAGCTTCTTGACTTGGCCCTCCGTAGCGGAGGAGACCATCCACTTGCCTCTCACTCCGGACATTGCTGGAGAAGGTTGAGGTAGGAAGTGCGGGCTTGGGCGCTGGAGCTCGAGCGCGCAGGAGATGGATAGGCAAAGGAGGAAGAAGGCGTAGGTAAAAAGGTGGATCCTTATCCCCTTATATGGGCGGATGCGGTTGTGCGTCCCCACCAGCCTAGTAAAACTCGCTTGCCTCCCAAGCGCCATGATAAATGGCGCGGTTGGGTTACCCACGTCCGTGTTGATGAGAATCCCATAAAAGGGGTACACGATCTCTGCTTTGACAAGACGTGCCAAGGAAACCGCCTCGCAAAACATGCTGAGGTGGAAAAGTAAAAATGATTCGAGTAAAGGACTTGGCCTAGTGTGATGACGCACTGCGGAATACGTCAGCAGATTTGATTTGTGTTAATATTATTCTCTCTATGGCAATATGTGGAAACTTATTTTGCAGAGCCGGACACTACTCTTGGTGTTTACAATCTTCTATGAAGGACTTGGAGGAGGAACCCGCCTTGCAATGCCGAAGACAATCTGCGCGCCGGACTCGTCGTCATTGAAGCCTGGTTCAGGGGCTACTGAGGGAGTCCTGGATTAGGGGGTGTTCGGGTAGCCGGACTATACCTTCAGCCGGACTCCAGGACTATGAAGATACAAGATTGAAGACTTCGTCCCGTGTCCGGAAGGGACTTTCCTTGGCGTGGAAGGCAAGCTTGGCGATGCAGATATTCAAGATCTCCTACCATTGTAACCGACTCTGTGTAACCCTAACCCTATCCGGTGTCTATATAAATCGGAGGGTTGTAGTCCGTAGGACATCAACTCCATATACAACAATCATACCATAGGCTAGCTTCTAGGGTTTAGCCTCCTTGATCTCGTGGTAGATCTACTCTTGTACTACCCATATCATCAATATTAATCAAGCAGGAGTAGGGTATTACCTCCATCGAGAGGGCCCGAACCTGGGTAAAAACATCGTGTCCCTTGTCTCCTGTTACCATCCGGCCTTGACGCACAGTTTGGGACCCCCTACCCGAGATCCGCCGGTTTTGACACCGACAGCAATCCTCCCACTCGGGGGCTTAGCAGTCCAGTACTCGCCTAAGTTCTCTCACTAGGAGGCTTAGCCGCAGTACAGTACTCGCCTAAGTTTGAAAAAATCTTACCGAGTGGAGAGCAGTCCTCCCACTCGGGGGTCTTAGCCGCAGTCCAGTACTCGCCGAACCCAAAACACATCCCTATGGACGACGAGGTGCAGGTCGACTGCAACCTTCTCCTTCGGAGCTACGACACAAGTACAACGTTCACTCCATCCCTATCCGCAAGGACGACGAGGTGCATGTCAACTGCAACCTTCTCCTTCGGAGCTACGGCACAAGTACAACGTCTGCTCCATCCCTATCCGCAAGGACGACGAGGTGCAGGTCGACTGCAACCTTCTCCTTCGGAGCTACGACACAAGTACAACGTCCGCTCCATCCCTATCCGCAAGGACGACGAAGCGCAGGTCGACTGGAGCCGCCACCTCAGAGCTGCGTCTCCAGCGCAAAGACTATTCCAAGCAGTGAGCAAAGTCCATTCGAAGGCAAACGCAAGCACATTCGGAGATAAACCAAATCCAGATAAATCCTAAAAGTTCCAAGCAGCAAATCAAAAGTACTTGGGCATCAAGCCCGAAGGAGTTCAACGGTTACAACAATCACTCGGCATTCCGAGGAAAATTTAAAGCAGATTCAAGTTTCATAAGTTTGTTCACTCGGCCGAAGGAGGGCTGGCAGGCTCCACGAATGAGTCCAGGTCGATCCCATCAGCGATCCGAGTGGCGGCAGCAATGAAAGTCTCCATGAAGGACTGGAAGTCATGCTTTTTGGTGTTAGCGACTTTGATCGCAGCCAGCTTGTCTTCACAAGCCTCCTTGCAATGGACTCGCACCAAGGACAGCGCCACGTAAGCACCACACCGGGCGGAGGATTTCTTCCATTCTTGCACTCGGTCAGGGATCTCGTTCAGTCGAGCCATCAGGGATTCCAGGTCATTCTGAAGCGTCGCCCCCGGCCAAAGCTATGAGTCGATTCGGGAGACTACCTCCTTCAGGCGCACGAGGTAGCTTGTGGCGCTGGCGATACGGGACTCCAGTTGGAGCACATTCATCGCAGTTTCATCGCAGGCTGGAGAAGCGATAGGATCCAGACCCGTCTCGACCCTTCTAGTTTCCTCGTCGAAGTCTTGGCAGAATTCTGCAGCCAAAAATTAGTGAATCGACCGAGCAAGATCCGATCGCAAGCATCAACACAGTCGGTTTAGAAGAAATACCTTCCAGCGTGAGATAGCTTCTTGGCAAGAGTCATCAGATAAGCTTCCGTGTCATTCCTCTTGCGGATTGCAGACTCCAACTTTTCATTCAGGACAACCTTGTCCCTCTTCAGACTGGTCACTTCGCCATTAGCTTCATTAAGACAAGATTTCAGTTTGTTCACCTCCCCTTCCAGCGTTCCGATTGAAGCAAGCTTCTGGTCTGCGAGAGCAGTTTTTATCTTGGGATGCTTTTTGCGCGGCGGCGAGGTACGAGTCCTTCTTCTCCAGAGCCAACTTCATTTTCTCTGCAAAAGAAACAATCGAATCAAAGAAGAGATCAAAGAAATATATTGAAAGTCAGTCGATAGTCAGTTACCTTCCATACCAGCGGCTTCGTCTTGAGCTTTCTTCAGATTCTGCCGGGATAATTCCAAGTCGAGGTTGAGTTGCCTCTGCTTCTCCTCAAGTTCAGCAAACTTAGAAATAAGAGTACAAGACCTCTGCAGAAGGCAAAAGACGAATCAGTCGATAAGATCAAAGGTTGTTTACTTCCGAGTGAATAAAACCTAAGTTCGCTTAGACCCCAGCCAACTGCACACAGTCGACTGCGGTCTCAGGGGCTACACCCAGCGGGTGCACTTGGCGTGCCCCCGCTGACTAAGACTCAACTTGACCGGTCTGCCCGGACCAAAAAAGCTGTTCAGACCCCAGTCGACTGCCAGCAGTCGATTGCGGTCTCGGGGACTACACCCAGTGGGTGCACTTGGCGTGCCCCCACTGGTTCGGATCCTACTCGACCGGTCCGCCTGAGTCGAGTGTAAGGAGTAAAAAAGAAAGGAAAGAAAAACTCAGACCCCAGTCGACTGCCAGCAGTTGACCGCGGTCTCAGGGACTATCGGTGTTCTGGGAATGGGGGTCCCCAGACTTGCCTGCCTGCGGCCTGTGGCGTGGCTCAAAAGGGGGCCCAGCAGGCCCATCTTCATCAACACAGACCCAAGACCCTCGCGAGGGGCCAAGCCTCGCAGGGCGGACGACACGGAGCTTCCTCAGGCACGGCCTCATCAGGCTGGCTCGCGAGGAGGCGGAGAGATCAAGGAGGGGTACCTCACGAGGTGTCCGTGACACAAGCCATGACGACCAAAGGCGCCAGGCGGGCGCCAGCCGCGCAGTGTCCTTCTTTCCTCTTTGGTGCAAAGGGAGCAAGCGCAGGCGAGAGCATCAAGCAAAGGCACCCGTTTCGGTGCAACGAGACCAAGACCAGACCAACGGCAGGGAGGAAGTCATTGTGGAGCCCAAGCCAGCATCACCACCAGAGCCTTTGGCAGGCGAGGACCAACTTTAATCAGGATAAGTGTACCAGATGTTCCCCTTCAAAATGGCCAATTGTTGGCGCCCTTCCCGCTTAATATTTGGGAAGAGGCCCAGGGCCTTTGCCTATAAATAGGACTAGCCACCCCCAGGGTAGAGGGGCAATCAAGAAGGGAGAATCTAGAAGCCAAGAGAGAAACTAGCTAGGATCGGATCAAGTAGCATCACACACAGAGAGAGAGAAGGGCGACTGAACTCCTCCTAGCAGTTCATCCCCCAGCCAAGAACAGGCCCTCGCGAGGTTGTTCTTCCTTGTATTGCTCATCATCATTAGCCCAAGAGGCAATCCACCACACCACACACTAGAGTAGGGTATTACACCACAACGGTGGCCCGAACCAGTATAAACCCTGTGTCTCTTGTGCTGTTCTTTCCATAGCTTAGATCTTAGCGAGGCGGAGGGGTGCAGGTAGGTAGAAGGAGAAATCTCCGCGCGCACCCTAGTGTTCGAACCTCAAGGGTCTGCCGGAACCCGAAATCCGACATTTGGCGCGCCAGGTAGGGGTGCACCGGAATTCGTCTTCCACCACCCCGTTCTCCTCCGACCATCGCGTCCATGTCTAACGCTCATCGGGCCCGCGCCGAGCGCCGGGCCGCTCTCGCTTCCCACGTCGCCCAGACGGCTCCTATCGGCGGGCGTCCTCGCCATTCCCCGTCACCTGTCGTCAACGCCGCCACCGGCCCGGCGGGGAACGAGTAGCAAGTGTCGTCTCAGCATCCGTCCGTGCGGCAAGATGGCCGCACCGCTACTCCCTCGCTCACCCCAGCTGGTTCTTCGTCCCGCGAGCTCCGCGCACCCATGGAGGCTCGAGCTGCGCTCATCGCGGCAAACGAGCTCCTGCGCTACCGTCCCGTCGATGACGTCTACGAAGAATGGCTCGACCGCGTCCCCGAGCTTGTCCGCGCCGCAGGGGGCTCTCCTGCGTTGTCCGTTCCGCTGCACCGCACCCCGCCCCGCGTGGGCGACGAAGCTCCGGGGGCGCCCCAGATGCCTCCTCCTCAAGAAGGCGCCATGGCCCCAAGGCGCGTGGCCCCTGGGCGGAACCCGCTCCGTCAGGTGCTAGCGCGGCAAGAGCAGAGCTGCCAAGAAGTCCCTCGCCCGTAAGAAGCTGCCCGGGCGCTCCCTGCTCCAGCACGTCGTGACCATGCTCCTGCTCCCTCACGTCAAGACCCCGCGCTGCTCCCAGCTGCAGCGCGTGGGGACATGCAAGACCAAGCTCTCCGTCACCCAAGGCCTCCCGTGGCCACAGCAGGCCACCGTGCCTTCACCACCGAGCTACGCAGCGTCGCGTGGCCCGGCAAGTTCAAGCCAGACCTGCCTCCTCGTTACGACGGCATGGCCGACCCTGCGGAGTTCCTCCAGCTCTATGAGCTGGGCATCGAAGCTGCCAACGGAGACGAGAAGGTCATGGCGAACTGGTTTCCCATGGCGCTCAAGGACGGGGCCTGCACCTGGCTCCTGAACCTGGCTCCAGGCACGATCTCCTCCTGGGACGAGATGTGCACCCGCTTCATCGCCAACTTCCAAGGTACTCGCGACCGGCCACCCGCCGTGAGCGACATGCGCCGCATCAAGCAACAACCCAGAGAGACCCTGCAGAAGTACATCCAGCGCTTCAACAACGCACGCCTCAAGATTCCCAAGGTGACCGAGGAGGCCATCATCTCAGCCTTCTCCGACGGCGTGCGCGATGTCAAGATGAAGGAGGAGCTGGTGATGCATGAAGACTTGTGCACTTCCTTGGAGTTGTTCAACTTGGCAACCAAGTGCGCCAGTGCTGAGGAAGGGCGTCTCTCCCTCCTCGAGCTGCCTGCCGCAGACCCAGAAGAGAAGAAGCCCAAGGCCAAGGATGTGAAGCGCAAGGGGGCTGCCGTGCTCGCGGCAGAACCAGACACCAGGCGGGGCAGAGATCAGCCCGAATCTTCCAAGGGCAGTCGGTACTGTGTGTACCACGACCTCCACACCCACAACACCAACGAATGTCAAGAGCTCCGAGCCATGCGAGAAGGAAGGATCGGCTGTCGCCCCGACCACGGTGACCGGGGCTATGGTCGAGGAGGAGGAAGGAACGCAGGATGCTGGGAAGACCGCTGCCCGTGCCAAGGGTGGCGCGATCGACCTCGCGAGGATCGCTGGCAAGACCCGCCTCGCGAGGGAGACTGGAGGGATCAGCCTCGCGAGGATCGCCCGCAAGGCAACGCAGGCCTCCCTCCGCTGCCGCCGCAGCCAAGGAGAAATGAGGACCGCCATCAGGACGACGGGGCTGGGGGCTTCCAGGAGCCACGCGTGATCGCCTGCATCCTAGGCGGGGCTCAAGCCCCAGCCTCTCAACGCATCTTCAAGCAGTTCGCCCGCGAAGTGAATGCAGTCCTCCCCAAGCTCGAAGCCACGCGCCCTCTCAGGTGGTCGGCGTGTGCCATCACGTTCAGCTCAGCAGATTAGCTCAAGTGTGCGGCCACAGCCAGAGTCCTCCTGATGCTTTGTTCCCCAATCATCAGCAACATGGTGGTCACCAGGACCCTCATCGATGGCGGGGCAGGGCTCAACGTCCTGTCCGTGGAAACATTCAACAATCTCCAAGTGCCCTATAACCAGCTTCAGCCAACCAAGCCTTTCTCCGGAGTCACCGACGGTGCCACGGTCCCGATTGGGCAGGTCCACCTCCCTGTCACCTTCGGGGCACGCGACAACTACCGCACCGAGCTCATCGACTTCGACGTCGCTCACATTCGCCTGCCGTACAACGCCATCCTTGGGTACCCAACGCTGGCCAAGTTCATGGCCGTAACTCACCACGGCTACAACGTCCTCAAGATGCCAGGAAGTGGCGGAGTCATCACGGTGCCCTGTGAAGAGAAGGACGCGGTGTGTTCCCTGGAACGAGCCTTTCAGGCCGCATCACTGGAAGACCTGGATCGCGGAAGCAGGAGGCTTCCCGAGACCGCCCCCAAGAAGAAGAAGATATCGTCCGGCCCGGCCCCTCAGGGCCCGCGCCTGCCCAGGGGGAACCTCCTTCCATCGCATAGGAAAGCGCGCCCGGCTCCCTCCTTAGGCAGGGCTCGGGGGCTCTCCCCTGGAGGGCCACCGACCTGGCTAAGGTCATGAGGGAGGTGCTTGGGCACCACATGGAGGCGTGTTTCGAAGCACGTTTCCCTCAAGAAGGAGTAAGGCAAGGAGAGCCAGACCCTCAGGAGTTCGTCAGCAAGGCCATTCAGGAGCTACATGAGTCAAGAGTCATGAAAGGCGGCCGCCGCCTACCAGCTGTGGCTCCCCATCCAGGCAAGGATGGTGGGCTGCGCGTCTGCATCGACATACCAGGGCTCAATCGAGTCGCCTCTCTGGAGCGCCTCTGGCCCTCGCGAGTGGGGCGCTGCGAAGGTCCACCCCACAGCTATGTTCGCATGCCTTACGGCTCGCCAAACGCGGCTGCCACGTACCAGCGCCTCATGAGGGGCATCATGGAGACTCAAGAGGCCAGACATTTCGCAGCCCTGGCGGAGATGGAGATGGTCCGCGAGGAGCCACCAGCGCCTCCAGAGCCTCCCGAGGCCCCTGGGCCTGGGGGCTCGTGAGGATCGGCTTCCGCAGCCCACCGAGTCTGCTACGTCAACATTCCTTCGTCCTCAACATCATCAGGTGACATCTTTCAAGTTTCATTTCCAGCTGGGAGCTCCCCCCAGGGCTGCATTATTCCCAAGCCGCGTGGGTCCGTCCCTGCGGCATGTATCCCTTTTATTTCATGTTGTTAGCTTACCTTGTTGGGGGCGCCCCTCGGGCTGCATCATCCCCCAAGTCGCTCGGGCCAGACCCAACGACATGTATCCCTTTTGTGTTTATTTCCGGCTATGTGTTCGACCCACCATGCTTGATTATTTGATGCCTGTCCACGGCACCTCTTCTTCTCCATGCCGACCACTTGCACGTTAAAGGGGGGGTACCTGAGCATCACGACTCAGGGCTCTTACTGGCTCTCCAGCCCTCACCCTCTGGCCTTGTCCACGGCATCGTGACCTGGCATACCAGCGACGGCTGAGACCAGCTCGAGGGCCAGGACCCGAGGACATAGAGTGCCGGCATCTAACCAAATTTGCAGGGACACATCACAAGATAAGGCCCAGTGCCAGGCGCAACCTGCCTAGAGGTAGGGCCCCGTGAGTCCCGCGCTGGCTCACGGGTGCCCAGATACACCTCGCCAGGCCCTACCGTGCCAGCCACGTGTCAGGGCGGGGTTGTACATGCCCCGGGGGCTCCTCCCGGAGGGGAGCCCCCTTCCATATACTAGTGGAAGCACCATGCTCCGCGCTGGCTGACGACACTGCCGAGGAGCGGCTATGCCCGTACACATACGGAAGCGCTATGCTCCGCGCTGGTGATAAACAACTGAGGGCGGCCCCCGAGCCGCATCAACCTCAGGGAGCCCAGAGCTCAGTGTCTAGCCTCATCGTAATGCCTCCCCTCGGGAGTGCCGCGCGAGGGGGCTGGGCACGGGGACTGCGCCTGGGTCACGCCCAGACGCACGCCACCCAGCCAGGCCCCCCCGGTCCTGGTTCATCGCGCATCTCTCCCCGAGCGGAGCCAAGGTACGAAGGCCGTTTGAGCGTCAAGGGGGACTCCTGAGCATCGCGACTCAGGAGCCTAACTGGTCACGTAGCCCCTCACTCCTTAGTTCCGAAAGGCTAACGATGGTTGAGGTATGCGCGCGGCCGGGCTCTGCAGACGTAGAACGGTAGATCCACCCACATCACACCTCCCTACTTGCTGTTCGTGCGCCAAGGGGGACTCCTGAGCATCGCGACTCAGGAGCCTAACTTGTCACGTAGCCCCTCACTCCTTGGTCCCGTCCTGGTTTCCGGTCGGGGCTAATGGCGGCTGAGGTATGCGTGGGGCCGGGCTCTGCCGGCATAGAACATAAGCAAGTAGGAAGGAAAAGCATAAATTTCAAGGAATTCAAAAGCAAGTATTACAGTCCACACTGTTATCTCAATTCCAAACGCAAGTTTAAACGCCTCCCCGAGGCATGATACATGTGCAGGAATTAAAGGCAGGACAGGAGCCACAACGGAGTCACTTGTCGGTGGTGGAGCAACGCGGAGTGGGTTCGCCTCATCGAGCAGCGGGGTCGGCAGCGCCTTGCTTCGGCTTGGTGCTGAAGGCCCGGAACTTCCCCAGCGGAGCCTCCGCGCGACCCTTCACGACCTCGGCAGTGGCAGCGGCACGCTCGCTGCTTACTGGCTCCAGCAGGCTGTCGAGGTCGACACCGGGATCGCGAAGGTAGACGTGGGTGAGGACCCGCGTCAGCGCTGCAGAAGACAGGACACGCGCCTCGGCCTCGGCCGTGGGGCCAAGGCCAAGGGCGACATCTTCAAGAGCGCGAACCAGGAAGGGAAGCAGCTTGGCGGGGCCGTCCTCGGCGCCAGCCAGCGGGCTCTCCAGGCCGCTGTCGTAAAGCGTCCTCAGCGAGGAGCGAGCCTTCGCCTCCATCTTCGTGAAAGCCATGCGGTCCTCGGCAAGAACCTGGGCCTTGTCGTCCAGCTCGACCTTCCTCGCCCCCGACCAGAGATTGGAGGACCGCAGCCAGATCTTCGTCGGCCAAGGCCGCGGGGCTCGGATGGGGCCTCCACATCGGAAGTGAGTACTGCCGAAGCGGAGCCAGCTGCTGCTCCAGGAATTCCCTCAACAGCGACGCGCCGGTCAGCTTCGCCGCCGCCATGTTGGCCGGCCTCAGATCCGCGTCCATCTTCTCCAACACCAGCTTCGTGCGGGGGTCTGCGAGCTCCGCTCGACCCCAATCGCTGGAGCTCGTGGGTTGCTCCGTGGGCAAGATCAGCCGAGGGTGGATGCGCCCAGCATCTGCCAAGACCCACTTGCTCCTGAAGCCCTCAGTCCTTTTCCCGGGGTTCGAAATGGCAATGGCGCCACCGTACGCGATGAAGCTCGCGCACGCGGAAGCAGGACCGCGAGAGGTCCGGAGGTAGAAGTAATGGCGCAGCAAGGCCACTGAGGGCTGCACCCCTACATGAGCCTCGCAGTAATAGGCGAAGATTGCCACGAGAAGGACGGAGTTGGGGTGGAGATGCAGAGCCTATAGCTTATAATGGCAGAGGACAGAGAAGAAGAACTCGGAGAAAGGAGGCACCAGGCCAGCAGCAATGGCGCTTACAAAGAACGGATAGAAGGTGCTCCCTTGGCCCTCAGGGGTGGCGGAGCCGGCCTTGAACACCTTCGCCCCGTCAATGCCCTGCGCCGCCGCCATCCGGCGCAACCGGGCGAGGCTCGCCTCCGACACGTTCGGCGAGTCCAGGGCAGACGAGTACTGACGGTATCCTGGACTAGGGGGTACTCACCACGTCGTCTCCCGATCTATTAGATTGGGCCGAGGACCCCCGTGGCCGTATACTCATGGGCCAGTTCAGACGGCTACCGCATACAAGGAAGATTCCACAAGACTTGGCGATCAAGACAAGGACTTCTCCCCACCGGCGTATTCGGCTAGGACTCTTGTTATCCTAGGCCTCCGATGCATTATATAAACCGAGGCCAGGCTAGTCGATATATACACAATATATACAACAATCATACCATAGGCTAGCTTCTAGGATTTAGCCTCCTTGATCTCGTGGTAGATCTACTCTTGTACTACCCATATCATCAATATTAATCAAGCAGGAGTAGGGTATTACCTCCATCGAGAGGGCCCGAACCTGGGTAAAAAACATCGTGTCCCTTGTCTCCTGTTACCATCCGGCCTTGACACACAGTTCGGGACCCCCTACCCGAGATCCGCCGGTTTTGACACCGACATTGGTGCTTTCATTGAGAGTTCCGCTGTGTGATCGACAAAAGGATCGATGGCTCGCCTGCAGATCAACTGGGACTTCGGCATCTTCGTCACCAGCTCGACTGGTCACCTTGGTTCGACCAAGAATTGCGCCCCGTGTTCGGATCACCATGTCCGGACGAGGGCCTTCATCAAACATCAACTCCGATCTCTATCAAGATCACGGAGGAATCATCTATGGAGCTCGGGGGCTCAACGTCAAGATTGCCCTCAAGCGACCGTGCTGTTTTTCTGGACAGCGAACTCGTATCTGCCACCACCACCTCCTCGAGTATCACTTTGACGATCGCTTTGGTGGAATTGTGCGGAATTGAGTCTACAACAAACCTGGAAAATTTCGTCGAGTTCCGATGGAGGAATCTCTGGCAATCCACGATATACCGGAGCCCTGTCAAATCTGGACGGGAATTTGGATGAGTTTTAGGGCATGGTGTCCAGCTTCTAGCTCGGACGTCCTTTGGAAGATCCAGCCGTTGATCGGCTCGGAATTCTTATATCTACCACCTCTCAAAATTTCGGCTCGATCCGACCGTCCAAACTCCGGGAACCTTCCGATTAGTGCATCACTTTTCGGATCTATTTTCTACGCGAAAACGAATCCGACCCGAGTTCATCTTTTTTATGAACGGGATTTCGGACATCCCTTTTGAAGGAAGTTTTGTATGGGGTATTGTGTTTTGTTTCTGAACACATCCCACTAACTTTAAAATCTTTTGAAGATGATCTTCCATATCATGCTGGTGTCAAACCAGTCCGGCAATATTGCTCCACGGCTGCCGACCTGCACTAGACACGTCGTCACTTTATTGAGCCGAGCTCAACTTCTTCGGATCATCACCTCGGCAAGCTGAACAACAGTTTGGCATCGCAAAGAATAAATCATCACCAACATCGCCACCCCACAGGTTACACGAAGCGGGCACACCGGCATCGCCGCACGGTCACTTCATCAAGCCAGCATTGACCACGTCACGACCTGCATCGGCAGGGCCGCACTATTGCTCCTCCGAGCCGGTGTCCATCACGCCGACCTACTTCGACATCTCGGCTGGACCGGGGGCTTCCTCATCTCTTCATCAACCAACTCCGGTAACGGGTGTGCGGATCGAGTCCCAATTTTGGGAATCACCTTCCTTCGGATTGCTACAACAAATAAACCAGGTGCTATTAATCCTAGTATTTTTTGCTTGTTTGGGTTCAATTTTTTCCAAGGAATTATTACTCTGGTTTGTCCATCATATGTACACAGGTGTATCAAATGGTGGCCGCATTAACGACGGTCGCATGGTGGTCCGGTCAGTCTCCGTACATAGTCCGGCGAATGCCGCATCCGGAACTCGGACCGACCTATGAATTTAGGCTTTGCCACGCCTTTACCGCATCACGCCGATGCCCTGCATCGACTTGACTTCGGCGCCAGGCCATATTTCTTTTATTACTCACTTTGCATAAATTATTTATTATGCAACGATTTTTTTTAATTATCATTATTACTATTATCTCCGATTTGCACTATTTTTTGTGCACAGGAAAATGATCCGGGGACTTCGGCGTCACTCTGCCGGTCTGCATTGATCGTGCTATGTCACCACTTCAGCGTGTCAAGCTCTCCGCTCCGCCACCTCGGGACCGGCTTGAGGAATGGAACCTTGCCCCGCATCAAGCTCGGACCGCGTCATCAATACCGAACACATTAACCAGCTAAGTCGCTTTCATGCTCAAAGCTTTAATTTCTAACTTGCGTTCGGTTCGACCAAGCATTATACTTTTTTGGAAAAAAGTTGCTTCTAAAAAATTTTCTTGTCCAAACTTTGTTTGTGACGCATAAATTCAAATACCCCATTTACTTGGGGGCTTCCTTTATGAAGCTTTTCCTGTTGCATATGATTATACTTGTACGGCTTCGTTCCTTGTTCGTGTATTATGCCACAATATGCACCACATTGACTTAAGCGATTTGCAAGCTGGGTTGCCTCGCTCCTGTGTTTACCCCTACGTTCCCGATTGTTCGGCTAGGGAGTAAAGGGAGCACCTCTGCGATTGTCACGATCGGGTCACCCGAGCCGGACCTCAGACTGGGTGAAGCCGAAAGCTAGCGCTCTTATAGTTATTCAATGATGGTCGGCACACAACGGAACTCATGAGTACAAAAAATCTATTGCACAAGTCTCATAATAACAATGAGCACCAAAGAAAGGTATCGGTGGGGGTACTATTTTCTTCGAAGATGCTTCTTACTCTTCGCAGTAATATAGCATAAGTTCCCTGAGCGCGCTTTGTCTGTTACATCCTTATGGCCTGATTGCCTGGTTATTGGAAACACCGTCGATATTCTCGACCGATGGAGTACATAACACTTTTTGGTCCTTGACCGAAGAGGGAGAAGCTGACGGTCGGTTAAGACGCGTTTAAAGTTCGGTTGAACATATATATGATATAAGTACTTCGGTACATGCAATCATTCTTCTACCCAAGTCACTTGGGGGATCTTAAGTTTATTTGAGCCGTTTTATAATAAGTGTTCTTCTTCTTAGTCGTTGCAAAGCTTTATTATTATTTATCACTCCTTTTTCGACACGAGTGTGCGGTCACTAGCCGGGGAGCCTAATTTCTCTCTCAAAGCCGCTAGAGTTTAGTTTGCTAAACTGGACTGATGAGAAGTACTCCGCCCTTGAGATAGGAGGTTGAAGCCGTAGGCTGACCCGCTCGAAGTCTTGAGATAGGATGTATCATGTTAAAGCACGACAGAAGCACTTCTTTTTTCTCAGACCAACTTTCGGATTGGCACCGAACACTTGATATTGTTCGGACGTCATGTTTTTACTGACGTTTCTTGGTTTTCCAAGCTTTTTGGCACTTTTAATACTATTTGTGCTTCTCCAGCATTAGTCTCGCAGTGCAACGCCGGACACCTTTAGGGATTCGGCAAAAACATTCTCAGATATTGCTATATATGCATCGGTTTTGAATTGTGTCTTCGGTCAATAGTTGGGTTGCCCGACTCCTGCACTTGCTTCCTACGTTCCGTTTTGTTCGGCTAGGCGTGCAAAGGGAGAACCACTGCGATTGTGCTTCTAGCTCACATGGTTAAGCACCTCAGTGGAGAAAGCCGAAAACTGACTTTCACAATAAGCGTAAACTGGTCGGCGATCCGATGACTATGTTAAATGATGGGCCGTTCATAACATTGGCCGAAGTGTTTACGGCTTGACCCCGACTGTCGCCGAACACTACCAGGGGCTATTAACTGGCCTCCCAAACTAAATCCTCGATATTTTGCTCTTGCATTCGAGCTGAGGTTTCATGATCATGCTTAGCATGACAACCCAAAGAAAGGAACCGATAGCGGGACTATTTTCTTTGGAATACATTTCTTATGTTAAACAGTAATATAACATATCTCTCTGCATACCTTTGTTTATAAAACCGTGTGGCCAGATTGCCTTGTTTGTCGTAAATCTTTGCCCTCATAAAGGCTTTATAAAGTAGGACAAACACTCCTCGGCTACTGGCCAAGGAGGTGGAAGCCGATGGTCGGTCAACAAAGTTTTGTACAATGCGGATCCGAGCATTAATGACGTAAAGTACTTGGATACATAGAGTCATTACACATAATTTGTGATTTTACTATGGAAATTGATCCTTAATTCGGCCACCCGTGCCCGCATTAAGGCTCGGGGGCTACTGGGCTTCGGGCTTATTATTTACAAATATTAAAGGGGCACATCGATCCCCTGATCTGGTGTTGCCACCCGACCAGTGTCTTGGGGGCTACTGCATTGCTTGTCCAATGCAGAAAATTTTATGTGCAATATAGTTTCCGAGGAGATTTTGATCCTCAGGTTGGTCGGCCGCACCCAACCTGAGTCTTGAGGACTGAGCACGCCGCTTTTGTGTCCCGAAGTATTCTGCCGAGCTAGGACTTGATCCTCAGGCCGATTTTGCAAATCAACCTGAGTCTCAACGGCTACTGGGATCAGCGGTCTTATGTCATCCTTCATGTGCATCTCGGGTTTTAGACCGATACACACCTTGAGGGCTACTGGCTATATATCTCGGCAGAGAATAAATTGCACCAATAAAAAATATTGACAAAAAATCGGCCCATAGTCGGGGTGGTGCACCACCTCGGAAGCAGTCCGGCATAAAGCTCGGGCGCTAGTGGCTGGCTCCATAGAGGGCATTTCCGGCATTAAGCTCGGCTAAACTCCTTCAACTTTTTTGAACCAAGGTGATATGACACCTCGGATATAGTCCGGCATTGGAGCCTAGACACAGTCCGGCGTTGGAGCTCGGATATATTTCGGCGTTGGACCTCGGATATACAGTCCGGCGTTGGAGCTCGGATACATAGTCCGGTGTTGGAGCTCGGATACATTCCGGCGCTAGAGCTGGGAAGCGGTCCGGCGTTGGTGCTCGGCTGCAAAAGATACCTCGAATGCAGTCCGGCGTTGGAGCTCGGACGCAAGAGGACCCTGCCTCCCGGGAACAACTTCAAACCCGAGTTGTGGCATAAAAATAAACAAGGCATTGATAAAGGCCGGAAACTTAAAGGGGCTCCTCGGATACCCGACGTGTAAACTCGTCGAATGCATTTCGGCAATCCTCAAGATCGAAGATAAAGAAGATTTGTTGAACCAATTTTCAAGACCGGCAACCGAAGATGAAGAACAGTTCGAAAGAATCGAGGAGTGTCCCTAACTTGAACACCAGTTCAGGGGGCTACTGACGGTGTCCTGGACTAGGGGGTACTCACCACGTCGTCTCCCGATCTATTAGATTGGGCCGAGGACCCCCGTGGCCGTATACTCATGGGCCAGTTCGGACGGCTACCGCATACAAGGAAGATTCCACAAGACTTGGCGATCAAGACAAGGACTTCTCCCCACCGGCGTATTCAGCTAGGACTCTTGTTATCCTAGGCCTCCGGTGCATTATATAAACCGAGGCCAGGCTAGTCGATATATACACAATATATACAACAATCATACCATAGGCTAGCTTCTAGGGTTTAGCCTCCTTGATCTCGTGGTAGATCTACTCTTGTACTACCCATATCATCAATATTAATCAAGCAGGAGTAGGGTATTACCTCCATCGAGAGGGCTCGAACCTGGGTAAAAAACATCGTGTCCCTTGTCTCCTGTTACCATCCGGCCTTGACACACAGTTCGGGACCCCCTACCCGAGATCCGCCGGTTTTGACACCGACAAGTACCAAGCTCCGGCCGGGGACTGACGAGGTGCCATGGCTTCCTAGGTCACGCGGTCGGAGTAGATCTGGAAATTTTGGAGGAAAGAAGGAGAGGCGCAAGAAAGGGGATCTGAGCAGAAACCGGAGAAAGCAAAAAAAGCAAAGCCTAGGCAGATGCCGCTCCCTTATCAACTCGCGCGGTTGCTGAGGCGCCCACGTCCAGTCAACCGCCACGCGGCGCCCAAGGCCGCAGGCTGTTAGGGCCCGCGGCGCTTCGCTCTTGCCCTTTCGCCTCCATGCACGGCCAAGTCCGGGCGCGCCTTGGGCCCGGGGGCTACTGTCGGTGTTCTGGGAATGGGGGTCCCCAGACTTGCCTGCCTGCAGCGTGGCTCAAAAGGGGGCCCAGCACGGCCCATCTTCATCAACACAAACCCAAGACCCTCGCAAGGGGCCAAGCCTCGCGGGGCGGACGACACGGAGCTTCCTCAGGCACGGCCTCATCAGGCTGGCCCGCAAGGAGGCAGAGAGATCAAGGCGGGGTACCTCATGAGGTGCCCGTGACGCAAGCCATGACGACCAAAGGCGCCAGGCGGGCGCCAGCCGCGCAGTGTCCTCCTTTCCTCTTTGGTGCAAAGGGAGCAAGCGCAGGCGAGAGCATCAAGCAAAGGCACCCGTTTCGGTGCAACGAGACCAAGACCAGTCCAACGGCAGGGAGGAAGTCATTGTGGAGCCCAAGCCAGCGTCACCACCAGAGCCTTTGGCAGGCGAGGACCAACTTTAGTCAGGATAAGTGTACCAGATGTTCCCCTTCAAAATGGCCAATTGTTGGCGCCCTTCCCGCTCAATATTTGGGAAGAGGCCCAGGGACTTTGCCTATAAATAGGACTAGCCACCCCCAGGGTAGAGGGGCAATCAAGAAGGGAGAATCTAGAAGCCAAGAGAGAAACTAGCTAGGATCGGATCGAGTAGCATCACACACAGAGAGAGAGAGAGAAGGGCGACTGAACTCCTCCTAGCAGTTCATCCCCCCAGCCAAGAACAGGCCCTCACGAGGCTGTTCTTCCTTGTATTGCTCATCATCATCAGCCCAAGAGGCAATCCACCACACCACACACTGGAGTAGGGTATTACACCACAACGGTAGCCCGAACCAGTATAAACCATGTGTCTCTTGTGTTGTTCTTTCCATAGCTTAGATCTTAGCGAGGCAGAGGGGTGCAGGTAGGTAGAAGGCGAAATCTCCGCGCGCACCCTAGTGTTCGAACCTCAAGGGTCTGCCGGAACCCGAAATCCGACAGGGACTACACCCAGTGGGTGCACTTAGCGTGCCCCCACCGGTTCAGATCCCACTCGCCCGGACCGAGTGGAAGAACGAAACTACCAAGAATAACAAAACACCTATTGGGTGCTCTAATTCGACGCAAACAACAGCAGGTTGTGTGGAAGAAGATTTTTCGAGTAACATTTCCTCACAGAGCAAAAACAGTCGGAAAGTCTACTCACCTGGACATTGGCCCGAAGAGCAGCACTGGCGTCGTAGGCAGCCTGGCTGTTCTCATGCACCGTCTTCACCCGCTCCATCATCATGTCAGCCTGTTGGATGGCTTCCGCAGCCACTTCCGACTGGTTGTCCGGGACGGGATAGCTGGTGAAAAAGTGAGCAGACGACCCAGGTGCGGCGGCTTGGAGCTCCATGGTGTGGAGTTGGACGACTGAAGGAATCACAGGCGCAGTCGGCGGTGTGGGGTGCTCACTCGACAAGGGTGCAGCGAAGGTCACTGAGGCCCTGCCCGCGTCTTCAGGTTGACGGACGGGAGGTGTCGTAGTGGGTTCTTGCCGAGACATCCTACCAGCTGCTACCTTCTTGCTCTTCCTGGGCTTAAGAGCCACATCTTCATCGTCATCTCGAAGATCGATGACGTTGGGTGGAGCTGCAAGGCAGATCATTCGACCCCAAGTGAACCACTAGAACACAATCGACCAAAGAATCAAGTACAAAATTGCAAGAGTTTATACCTGGGTTGGAGGTTACCGCATCTTCCATTTCCTCGTCCCGGTACTGGAAAGAAGAGGTTCTTGACGTAGCAGCACTGCAAATGCCCGCATTCAATCGGTTATGTCCGGTTAATCGAGTCGACGAAAAGGACAAGTCAGATGATTACCCGGAGATAGTAGGAACGGTCACTTTGATCCTGGGCAAAGCTTTTGGCAGTTTGGAGGAGGTGGCTTTCGGCGCTGGAGGCGGCGCGACTTTGGACTGCTTTGGAGCCTTCTCAGTCAGCGTTGGGGAAGACGTCCTGGGACGCTTCAAAGACTGTCCAATCGGTGCGGCCACCAAGTCCGGAGTGCTCGCCGGGTCGTGAGCGTGTTTGGATCTCCTCTCCCTGCGAGGAGGCGAGTCGACTTCTTCGTCATCAGTCGATTCGTCGCTCTCCTCGTCCTCCTCGGCATCCGAGTGCTCCTCGCCGCTCTCGCCCCCGCTCGCTTCTTCCTTGACATCTTGTTCCTGCACTCTGGTGGGCATTGAGTACATGTTGATGAGGGCCTGAAAGGACAACGATCAAAGGAAATTCAGTCGACCATAAACAAGATGTCACACAGTGAATCGGAAAGATACTTGATAAAACAGAATTATACCTCCTCCGGCTGGTGCGAGTTGTCGAATGGAATCACCCTCCTAGACCCCCGAGGGTTGTCTTTGTTGCTGGTGATCCCCATCAACCACTTCTCCAAGGTATCCTCACTGACATCCTCCGGGTGGATCCGAGTGGAATCCTCGAGCCCAGAATACATCCACATCGGATGATCACGCGCCTGAAGCGGTTGGATGCGTCGACCGAGAAAGACCTCTAGCAGGTCCATCCCGGTCACCCCGTCGCGGACGAGTTGGACGACCCGCTCGACCAGCACCTTGACCTGCGCCTTCTCTTCTGGGACTACCTTCAGGGGGCGGGCTTCTCCACTCGATCCAAGGAAAAGGGAGGAAGTCCGGTCGACTTACCCGGGGTCGGCTGATCCTTGCAGTAGAACCAAGTCGACTGCCAGCCCCAGACCGAGTCGGGAAGGATCATGGCTGGGAAGGTACTCTTGCTCCTCATCTGGATCCCCAGACCCCCAAACATCTCGATCACTTGTGTCTTCTCGTCATTCGATTTGGCCTTTTTGACCGACTAGGAGCGGCAGGTGAAGATGTGTTTGAAAAGACCCCAGTGCGGTCGACAGCCCAAGAAATTTTCACACATCGACACGAAAGTGGCCAGATAGACTATGGTGTTTGGAGTGAAATGGTGAAGTTGAGCCCCAAAGAAGTTCAAAAAACCCTGGAAGAAAGGATGGGGAGGCAGCGAGAATCCGCGATCTACGTGGGTGGCGAGGAGAACACACTCACCCGCCCTTGGCTGCGGCTCGGTTTCGTTCCCCGGGAGCCGTGGCGACTTGTGGGGGATCAGTCCCCCCTCCACCAGGTCGTCAAGGTTGTCCTGGGTGATTGTCGAGCGGATCCAGTCGCCCTGGATCCAGCCCGGCGGCAGGCCGGATCTCGACGAGGATCCGCCCCCACTAGTCCGCTTGCCCTTCGCCTTCGCGGTCGCCTTCTTCGCATGCTCCAGCACCACCGTCTTCTCTTTCCCCATGGCGACGGGTCGAGCGAGAGCAAGAGTCCGGCGACGAGAGCGGAAGTGAGCGTGGTGGAGAGATTGGGAGAAGAAGAAGAGAGAATGGGAGCGCACGGGGCAAAGGCCTGGTCCGGAGCCTTTTATAAGGTCGTCCCCCGAGTGACTGACTGGTGGACCCAGACGATCTAAACAAATCCCGCAACAGTCGCGTGCGCGGTACGTGGCGAAAAAGGTGGCGCGGAGATCGAGGAGACTTGCTAATCCATCCCGATAACCTCGGTTCCGTCCGTCTGGCGCACTTCCCAAAATTCGAATCCCACGAAATCCGCGGAGAGCAGAGCAACCTGTCAGACTGAAGACAAACATCCTCTACATCATCATTCGGAATTCTACCGAGAAAATTCACTCGACAAAAAACAAGAATGGACCAAAGCGACTGAGAAAGGAGTCGACGTCGTCACCTCAACTCATTGTTCCAGAACAAGATATACTCATAGCACAAAGAATGGGTCGGAAGTGTTCCCAACTCCTTCCTCACTCAAACCCTGATCCATTCGGGGGCTAATGATGAAGCTATGCACCTAGGGTAGGGTCATGGATCTGTCTAACATACCCTCCCCAAGGACATCTCTACAAAGAATCAAAAGCAGTCGAAGAGAAACCGTCATCCACTCGACCATGAAGACGTGGTCACTCGACCATCTTGAAGAAACTCGACCACCAGAAGATGAGAAACCCTCCACTCTGCAACGGTCAAGACTTAAACCATAGATTTATGGGCAGTTACAACACTTTACTACAGACGTTACCAGTAACGCCCCTCCTTTATGAGCATTGAACCTTGTGTAATGGAGGGGAGCTGGGGTCCTGGCATACTCTATATAAGCCACCCCCTCCTCTGGGACAAGGGTTCGCACTTTCTTTAATTCACACGCATATATTCAGTCGACCGCCTCCGGGCTCCGAGACGTAGGGTTATTACTTCCTCTGAGAAGGGCCTGAACTTGTAAAACTCGTGTGCAAAACTCCTCCATAGCTAGGATCTTGCCTCTACATTCCTACCCCCTTATTCTACTGTCAGCCTTAGAACCACGATAGGGGGCGGATGCGGGGTCTGCTAGAGTTTCTCTAAGAGCATCTCTAGCACACCCTGTATAATACCGACCCGCAAAACTTGTTTACAATTCGCTGAAAAATGATTTTGTGGACCGACGTGGACTGTGCCGAGCTGACCCTGCATAGCCGACTCGTGAAAAGAGCATATTCACACAGAATATGTTTTCTTACGGGTCAACTACGTGGGGTCTGTTCGACCACAACCCGCGTCGGCCCGCAAACCGAAAACCCCCGATAAGCGAATTTGACAGTGACTCCGACAATTGACTTCAAATTCAAAAAATAAAACATAGTTCGCGCGCAAATAATAAGATAGTTTTGTACGACAAAGGCAAAAGGGATTCATGCAAAAGCGACGACCACGTCCATCATCATCTTGGTCGCTTTTCACCCATCGTCATGATCTTCACTCCGCATCACCGCCATCGATGCCATCGCCACCCCCGAATCCATCGCCGCCACTTGTTCCAACTCCGGCACCGAAAGCATCACCGGACGCACTGGATGCATCAGCGTCATTGGTTCCAACTCCTGATGGGAAAACATCACCGACACCAAAACACACACCGGCCGCCGCTAGCATCCTCCTCTTCAAGATGTCTCTCCTTGCCATATCATGCCATTCTTTGGTGATGTCGTCCATGTAATCGCGGTTCAATGTCATGATCTTGTTCTCTCCTTAAGCTTGGCCATGGCTTTGGTCTCAGTGGCATAGGCTCTTCTCTCCTTAAAGGCCGCCTGGCGCAACCCCTCGCCCTTGAGCAATTGTCACTTCTCTTGCTTCTCTCATGCCTTCTTATCGGCCAACTCTTTCTTTGTCTCCAATGTCTTCGCTAACATCAACTCATTTGATTGCACCATGGCATCTATCTTGTCCTGCAAGCTCGATGCTTCATGTTCCCTCTTGGTCTTCTCCTTTGTCTTCTTCTCACCATCAGCTTGTTCAACTTTCGTGGGCCATCATCATCTTCATCTTCATCCATGTTCGTAAGTGAACCTCACTTCGATGGGGATTCTCTGTCAATCAACTTCCACTTGTCACACGCTTTGAGCAAGTCCCAACAATGCTTTAGTTTAAAAAAATTGCCTTTGTAAGCTTCCATGCCTTTGTATCTTTGTTGGGAAATTTTCTCATACACAATTAAAAAAATATCAAATGATGCAATCATTTCAAATGGTACAAAATGATTTGCACAACTTGGGACATGAAAACGAACTCACATAGTCGGATTCCACGGTTCCACTTGGAGGTGCATTGTGAACTTGTTCCAAGCAAGCAGCCCAACGGCTACAAATCGGCTTGATCATGTCCCAACGACCTTGGAGTGACCAAAAGGTGCGTGGAGTCCTATTGGGAGCATTCCCATCATGCAGAAGTATTGATATTCGATCCTTTGCCAATACCTCTTGGCGGTTTGAGATGTACCGGTGCAAGCACCAAGAGACACCGCACTCCAAGCCTTGATCAAGATTTGGTCTTCCAACATCGTGTAGTTCTTCGATCTCGCGCCTTTTTTTGTTTGCGGTTGCTCATACGCCCCCTCATCTATATCCTCCACTTCATCTTCACCATTGTGATCATCCACGCCACCCTCCATTTCATTGTAATCGAAATCAGTGAACGGGGCTTGATCGATGTCGACGGTGTTGGTGTCCAACAAGTTGATGAACTCGGCAATGGCATCGTTCGAACTACCGCTATAGTTAGTGACTGATGACCCACAAGTATAGGGGATCACAACAGTTTTTGAGGGTAGAGTATTCAACCCAAATATATTGATTCGACACAAGGGGAGCCAAAGAATATTCTAAAGTATTAGCAACTGAGTTGTCAATTCAACCACACCTGAAAGACTTAATGTCTGCAGCAAAATATTTTGTAGCAAAGTAGTATAGAAGTAACGGTAATAGTGGCAAAAGTAATAGTAGCAGTTTTGTAGCAATCGTAACAGTGGCAACGAAAAAGTAACTTAGTAAAGATCAATATGAAACGAGCTCGTAGGCAATGGACAATTGATGGATAATCATGTCGGATGTCATTCATCATGCAACAGTTATAACATAGGGTGACACAGAACTAGCTCCAATTCATCAATATAATGTAGGCATGTATTCCTTATATAGTCATACTTGCTTATGGAAAAGAACTTGCATGACATCTTCTGTCCTACCCTCCTGTGGCAGCGGGGTCCTACTGCAAACTAAGGGATATTAAGGCCTCATTTTAATAGAGACCGGACCAAAGCATTAGCACTTAGTGAATACATGAACTCCTCAAACTATGGTCATCACCGGGAAGTGTCCCGACTATTGTCACTCCGGGGTTGCCGGATCATAACACGTAGTAGGTGACTATAACTTGCAAGATAGGATCAAGAACACAAATATATTCATGAAAACATAATAGGTTCAGATCTAAAATCATGGCACTCGGGCCCTAGTGACAAGCATTAGGCATAGCAAAGTCATAGCAACATCAATCTTAGAACATAGTGGATACTAGGGATCAAACCCTAACAAAACTAACTCGATCACATGGTAAATCTCATCCAACCCATCACAGTCCAGCAAGCCTACGGTGGAATTACTCACGCATGGCGGTGAGCATCATGAAATTGGTGGTGGAGGATGGTTGGTGATGACAATGGCGACGATTTCCCCTCTTCGGAGCCCAAAACGGACTCCAGATCTGCCCTCACAAGGAAGAACAGGGCTTGGCGGCGGCTCCTGTCGGCGCTCTGGGAATGGGGGTCCCTAGACTTGCCTGCCTGCGGCCCGCGGCGTGGCTCCACCAGCGGCCCTGTATGGCCCATCTTCACCAGCAAACACTCAAGACCCTCACGAGGGTCCAAGCCTCACGAGGTGGATGGCACAAGACCTCCTCGGGGGCGGCCTCACCAGGCTGGCTCGCGAGGGGCGGAGAGATCAAGGCAAGGGACACCTCGCGAGGTTTGAGTGACGCAAGCCATGATGACTGGAGCCAGACGGGCGCTAGGCGGGCGCCAGCACGCGTAGTGTCCTCGTTTCCTCTTTGGTGCTAAAGGGGGCAAGCGCAGACGAGGAGTCCTGAGGCATCAGGCAAAGGTTTTCATATCGGTGCAACAAGACCAAGACCAGCAGGACAGCAGGACGGAGGTCACCGTGGAGCCCAAGACAGCGTCACCACCAGAGCCTTTGGCAGGCGAAGACTACTTTTGTCAGGATAGCTTGTACTAGCTGTCCCCCTTCAAATTGGCCGTTGTGGGATCCCTTCCCGCCTAATATTTTGGAAGAGGACCCGGGCCTCTATATATAGGACTAGCCACCACCATAGAAAGGGGCGGATCTAGAGAGAATCCCCGACCGCACTATCCAAGCACAAGAGCACCTCTCCTCAGGAGGATGTTCTTCCCTTGTAACTGTTCATCCTCAGCCCAAGAGGCAATCCACCACACCACACTGGAGTAGGGTATTACACCACATTGGTGGCCCGAACCAGTATAAACTCTTGTGTCTCATGTTCTTTGGGTTCGTCGAGCTAGGCCGTGAGATCATGATGTGTGCGAGCTAGAGAGGGGGAGAGATCTTCATGCGCACCCCAGTGTTCGAACCTCAAGGGTTTTGCCGGAACCCGAAATCCGACATTTGGCGCGCCAGATAGGGGTGCGCCGAAGCTTGCCCCTGACGACCTCGCTGCTCTGACCGGCTCTCTTGGACGCCGCCGCTTCTCCGACTGGATCAACGGACGCCCTCCACGGCGTCGTGGGGCTCCAGGCCTTCACCCCCGCCTTGCGGCGGGTACGGTAGGCGCACAAGTTCAAACCGGAGATGCTGCCCCATTACGATGGTGCGGCGGATCCGGCAGCCTTACTGCTGGCGTACGAGGAGGCCGTCCTAGAGGCCGGGGGCGATGGTAAAGTCATGGCCAACTGGCTCCCAATGGCCCTCGCTGGCGTGCCGCGCGCCTGGCTCCTCCATCTGCCGGAATCTTCTGTGGCCTCCTGGGAGGAGTTGCACGACCTCTTCATCACGCGCTTCGGGGGACCAGCACCCCCCATCGTCGTGGTTCTCCTCGGTGGCTCGCAGGCGCCGCCCTCGGACCGTCACGCCAAGCCGTTCTTTCGCCAGATCGGCGCCGCCTCCACTCGGCAAGGGGCTCCCTCGGGTTGGGCGGCACCAAGGCCGACCTGACCTTCGACTCAAGGGATCACCCAGTCACCATCGTCGGTTCGGGTGTGCTCCTGATGCTTTGCACGCCCACCATCTAAAGCGTGGCCGTCACCAAGACCCTCATCGATGGCGGCGCTGGCCTCAACATGCTCTCTATGGAGGCTTTTAGTCTCCTTCACATACCGCTTGAGCAGCTCTGCCCCAGCAAGCCCTTCTCCGGAGTTGGCAGCGGCTCCTCCAACCCCCTGGGGTAGATCCGTCTCCTGTTGACCTTCGGCACACGCGACAACTACCACACCAAGCTAATCGACTTCGACATCACCCGCATCGGCTTACCGTACAACGCCATCCTCGGGTACCCGGCGTTGGCCCAGTTCATGGCAGCTACCCATCCTACCTACAACCTCATGAAGATGCCAGGAAGTAAGGGCATCCTCACTGTGGCCGGAGACACCAAGGAAGACGTGGCGGCCCTCAAGCTCGCCTTCAGGGCCACAATGGCAGCTTGCCCGACCGACAAGGCCGTGTCCAGAACCAAAGGCTCTGCACTAACCAAGAAGAAGCAGTTATTCACTCAAGGTCAAGCTAAGACGAAGCAGATACCGGTCGACGCAGATGGGGCCTCTGGCGCCACCTTTACTATAGGCGCCGACCTTGCCCAGATCAAGAAAGGGAGTTGGTAGACTTCTTGTGGGCGAACAAGGAAGTATTCGCCTGGGAACCCAAGCAGCTGGTTGGGGTACCGAGGGAGTGATCGAGCATCATCTGAGGGTATGCCCCAACGTGCGCCATGTGAAGCAGAGGGCGAGGCGACAGTCCATGGAGAAGCAATCATTCATCGTTCAGGAAACCCGCAAGCTGGAGGCAGCAGGCATCATTCGCGAGGTCTGGTACCCAGAGTGGCTGGCGAAGCCGATCGTCGTGTCGAAGAAAGGAGGGAAGGAGCGCATGTGTGTCGACTTCCCCAGCCTCAAAAAGGCTTGCCCTCAAGACCCATTCCCGCTGCCGCGCATCGACCAGATTGTCGACTCCACCACCGAGTGTGATCTGCTATGTTTCCTGGATGCGTTCTCGGGCTACCACCAGATCAAGATGGCGGTGGAAGATGTGGAGAAAACAGCTTTCTTGACCCCATCCGGGGTATACTGCTACACTTGCATGCCATTCGGACTGCGCAACGCGAGAGTGACCTTCCAGCGACTGATGCACATCGCCTTGGGGCGGCAGCTCGGGAGAAACGCTGAGGCCTACATCGAGGACATTGTGGTGAAGTCTCAGGAGGCAAGAACCTTGATTCAGGACCTGGAGGAGACCTTCGCGAGCTTGCGCCAGGTGGACCTGCGGCTCAACCCAGAGAAGTGCATGTTTGGTGTTCCTTCCGGCAAGCTGCTGGGCTTCCTCGTGTCCCATAGGGGGATCGAGGCCAACCCGGAGAAGGTCAAGAAAATCGAAGACATGAGCCCACCACAAAATCTCAAGGAGATGCAGAAGCTTGCGAGCTGCGTGACTTCGCTGGGGCGCTTCATCTCCAAGTTGGGGGAGCGCGCCTTGTCGTTCTTCAAGCTGATGAAGAAGAAGGGTCCGTTCGAGTGGACCCCCGAGGCCGACTTGGCATTTCAAGACCTCAAGAGATACTTGACCAGTCCGCCGATGATGGTGGATCCTCGTCGTCTCGAGCCCTTGGTACACCCCACTCCGCCAGCGCGGCCCTGGTGGCTCTCAGAGAGGAGCCCCAGGTCAAGGGTCCATGCTACCTCTTGAGCACCGTGTTGGTTTTCCCTTGAAGAGGAAAGGGTGATGCAACAAAGTAGCGTAAGTATTTCCCTCAGTTTTTGAGAACCATGGTATCAATCCAGTAGGAGATCACGCTCAAGTCCCACGCACCTACACAAACAAATAATAACCTCGCAACTAACACGATAAAGGGGTTGTCAAGCCCTTCACAGTCACTTACGAGAGTGAGATCTAATAGATATGATAAGATAATATTTTTGGTATTTTTATGATAAAGAGAAATAAAGATGCAAAGTAAAATAAACGGCAATGGAAATAACTAAGTGTTGGAAGATTAATATGATGGAAGATAGACCCCCGGGCCATAGGTTTCAATAGTGGCTTCTCTCAAGAGCATAAGTATTATGGTGGGTAAACGAATTACTGTCGAGCAATTGATAGAATTGAGCATAGTTATGAGAATATCTAGGTATGATCATGTATATAGGCATCACGTCCGAGACAAGTAGACCGACTCCTGCCTGCATCTACTACTATTACTCCACACATCGACCGCTATCCAGCATGCATCTAGAGCATTAAGTTCATAAGAACAGAGTAATGCTTTAAGGAAGATGACATTATGTAGAGGGATAAACTCATGCAATATGATACAAACCCCATATTTTTATCCTCGATGGCAACAATACAATACATGTCAGTTCCCTTTCTGTCACTGGGATCGAGCACCGCAAGATTGAACCCAAAGCTAAGCACTTCTCCCATTGCAAGAAAGATCAATCTAGTAGGCCAAACCAAACTGATAATTCGAAGAGACTTGCAAAGATAAACCAATCATACATAAAAGAATTCAAAGGAGAATCAAATATTGTTCATAAATAATCTGGATCATAAACCCACAATTCATCGGATCTCGACAAACACATCGCAAAAGAAGATTACATCGAATAGATCTCCAAGAAGATCGAGGAGAAATTTGTATTGAGATCCAAAGAGAGAGAAGAAGCCATCTAGATACTAGCTATGGACCCGTAGGTCTGAAGTAAACTACTCACACATCACCGGAGAGGCCATGGAGTTGATGTAGAGGCCCTCCATGATCAATGCCCCTTCCGGCGGAGCTCCGGAAAAGGCCCCAAGATGGGATCTCTCGCGTACAGAAGGTTGCAGTGGTGGAATTAGGTTTTCGTGGTGCTCCTGAATGTTTGGGGGGTACATGGATATATATAGGAGGAAGAAGTACGTCGGTGGAGCAACAGAGGGCCCACGAGGGTGGAGGGCGCGCCCAGGGGGGCTAGGTGCACCCCCTGCCTCGTGCCTTCCTCCCTTGTTTCTTGATGGCCACTCCAAGTCTCCTGGATCACGTTTGTTGAGAAAATAACGTTCTCGAAGGTTTCATTACGTTTGGACTTCGTTTGATATTCCTTTTCTTCGAAACTCTGAAATAGGCAAAAAACAGCAATTTGGGCTGGGCCTCCGATTAGTAGGCTAGTCCCAAAAATGATATATAAGTGTAAAATAAATCTCATTAACATCCAAAATAGATAATATAATAGCATGGAGCAATCAAAAATTATAGATACGTTGGAGACGTATTAGTTCGCCAAGTGGAGCCACCAAGCTAGATGAGGCAGCAAACATCAAGGCGATGCTCCTGAGACAGCGGCTGCCCCAACTAGTCATCAAGCCCCAGAAGCTGGGGCTCCACAAGGAATGCCTCAGCCCCTGGGAGCCAAAAACTTCGTCAGCTCTCCCACCCTCGTCGAGCACCCAGTGTACTTCGTCAACACAGTGCTACGAGATGCGAGAGCGCGATACCCCATGCCTCAAAAACTCTTGCTCACGCTCCTGGTGGCCTTGCGTAAGCTGCGCACTACTTCCAGGGTCACCCCATCAAGGTCGTCTCAGCTTACCCATTGGAGAGAGTGCTCAGGAGCCCCAATGCTGCAGGAAGAGTCGTCGAATGGAACATCGAGCTACAAGCGTTTGACCTAGAGTTCAGCACAACCAGGGCATCAAGGGGGCTGCACTCGCCGACTTTGTGGCAGAATGGATCGACACCCCAGAGCTTGAAGCAGGCGAGAACTGATCCCTCTTGCCAGGGAGTGAAGCGCCGGATGGCTGGGTCATGTACTTCGATGGCGCATTCGCACGCCAGGGCACGGGGGCTGGAGCCGTGCTCATCTCGCCCACTCATGACAAACTTTACTACGCCGTGCAGCTCTGCTTCCAGCGGGGTGAGAAGGTCTCCAACAACATCGCAGAGTACGAGGGTCTCATTGTCGGTCTCAAGGTTGCGGTGCCCCTGGGGGTGAAACGCCTCACCATCAAGGGAGACTCGCAGCTCCTCGTCAACTTCTCCAACAAGGTGTACGAGCCAAAGGATGAGCACATGGAGGCATACCCCGCGGAGGTACGCAAAATGGAGAAGCAGTTCCTGGGCCTGGAGCTACAACATGTGCCACGTGGCACCAACAAGGAGGCCGACGACATCACCAAAAGAGCATCCAAGCGGCTACCCCAAGAGCCTGGCATCTTCGAGGAATGGCTCTTCAAGCCTTCGGCGACACCCCCGCCTGCGGAGCCGGCGCCACCCCAGGAGGAGCTCCCCCAGCCACCAGCCTCGGAAGCCCCCGCCTGCGGCCTGACCTCAGGAGCGCGCCTCGTCTTAGCGCTCGAGCCTCAGGAGGGGTGCTGGATCGAGGAGTGCTGGGCGTACTTGACGCAAGGCACGTTGCCGGAGAAGGAGGAAGATGCGGAGCGTGTGGCCCGGTAGGCTACAACGTACTACATTCAGGACAGTGAGCTATACAGGAAGCGGCCAAATGATGTTTCTCTACGATGCATTTCTAGGGAACAAGGGAATGAGTTGCTGGCTGACATACACGACGGAGACTGCGGGCACCACTCGTCGTCGTGCACCCTAGTCGGCAAGGCTTTTCGCAGCGGGTTCTACTGGCCAACGGCACTCAATGATGCGGCCGAGCTAGTGAAATCCTGCGACGCCTGCCAATTCCATGCCAAGCAGATCCACCAGCTGGCTCAGGGCCTCCAGACTATCCCGCTCTCATGGTCGTTCGTGGTCTAGGGGATGGATATCCTGGGCCCATTACCTCGAGCGCCTGGAGGTTACCGCTACCTCTATGTTGCCATCGACAAATTCACCAAGTGGGCGGAAGTGGAAGCCGTCTGCACCATCCCAGTCGGGTCAGCAGTCAAGTTTGTCAAGGGCATCGTAAGCCGATTTGGGGTCCCTAATCGTATCATCACCGACAACGGCTCACAGCTCACTAGCAGACGCTTCAAAACATACTGTGCTAACCTTGGAACGCAGATCTGCTACGCCTCCGTGGCGCACCCCGGGAGCACCGGCCAGGCCGAACGCGCCAACGCGGAGGTCCTGAGGGGTCTCAAGACTAGGACCTTCAAGAAGAAGCTCGAGGCTTGCGGCAGGGGCTAGCACGACAAGCTCCAGTCCGTGTTGTGGTCCATTCGCACCACTGCCACCAGGCTGACAGGCGAGACCCCGTTCTTCCTCGTCTATGGAGCAGAATCGGTCCTCCCACACAAGATCAGGCATCGCTCCGCGCGGGTCCTGGCGTTTGTTGAAACGCAGCAGGACGCCATGTGGGGGATGGACCTCGTGCTGGGGGAGGAACGCTGCCGTGAAGCCTCGCTCCAAGCTGCGAGGTACCAGCAGGCGCTGCGGTGGTGCCACTGCCACAGCGTTCGCTCTAGGACGCTCGAGGTGGGTGATCTTGTCCTAAGGCAGGTGCTCTCTAGGGAAGGGCTGCACAAGCTCTCACCCATGTGGGAGGGCCCGTTTCGGGTCGCCCACATCTCCAGGCCTGGCGCCGCACGCCTGGAGACGCAGGACGGGATCCCCATCTAGAACACCTGGAACATCCAGCACCTCCGAAGGTTCCACCCATGAAGCAAGGCCCGGTGCCTGTGAAGATCTCCGCTCGTGACACTCTCACATAATAATAAGTGGGGTTGTACACGCCTCGGAGTCTCAGGAGTACCACCCTCGGGCCTCGGGGGCTCCCTCCCAGGTCTTAGTGGCAGCACTTAGCTCCACGTTAGTGACAAGACAAGAAGACTAGACTAGGTGCCAGACACGGCTTTTCATTTGCTTTCCGCAGTTGGCTTGCCCCTTTTAGCAAGAATTTGCTTTCTGGTGTTCCTTGTTGGCCTGGTTCCATTGCCTTTTGCCTCCTTTTCTACTCTCGGTTCCTCGTTTTTTGACCCATGCTCTCCCTCGCATGCCTCGCGAGGGGGCTGGACAGTCGCCCTCGTGAGTGTTTTCGTTTTCCTATTTTTCTTGCAAGGCACCCTCGCTCGAGTTCGCAAGCTGGCGCACCCTCTCAATCCGTGCCCCCTAGGTACCATGATACGAAGCACTGGATCATGACCGTCAGTGCATGCGACCAGGATTCGTAAGGATAAGAATTTCCTAGCGGATTTTTACAGTTCTTAGACACCTTCTGAGCACAGGAGGCCTCGCCAGGCATTGGGGAACGTGCGTCTCGCGAGGCGGAAACTACTTCAGGCGCATCAAGCTAAGTTGTTCCTACGCGCATACATAGAGCGTGACACTGCAACACGACACAAGAATGATAAACATAGCACACCCACTTAGAAATCATAATTGTTGCACGCCCCAGCAGGGCCCCATACTTGTCTTTCTCTTAATGCATGAAGGAAAGGAAGGAGGAAACAAAAGCGGAACGTGCTCCCACGGCAAGTCACGAGGACGGGCCCGTGGCGCTCTCCTGAGCTCAGCCAGACCCCCCCTCGCGCTTCACTGAAGCGCGGCGATGAGAAGACCCGCTGCCACCTTCGAAGCGGGCGCGACGGCTGGTCGTAGCCGCCGCTGCTGGAGCTGTCGCCGGAAGAAGAGTCGCCGTAGCTGGACGAGCCTTGGCGGGCGCTGAGGGCGAGCCCGCCTTCACTCTCGTCGCGGCCGTCGCCGAGGTCGAGCACCTCACCGCTGTCGTTTTCCTCGGGGCAACACCCGACGCGGCGGCCATCTTCCCTGAACACCCTCATATAGAGGGTCGTGTTGCCATCATACGTGAAGTGGAGGGAGCAGCGCCGGCCCAGGCTGCGCGCGTGGGAAAACATCTGCCAGCCGCGGGCCAGGATTGCGTTGCCTGCGGCGGAGACCTCGACCGCGACCCACGAAGCCTTGCTGCAGCAGCCGTCCGCCTGCAGCCAGAGACCGCCTAGACCAGTGGCTTGCAGCTCGCCAAGCAAAGAAGCGCGGGAGCTGAAGCCAAGTGTTGGCCGGGTTCTCCGCCCACACGACGAACTCCGGCAGCACTTCCGCAGAGTGGAAGCGCGGCCTGGGCGGCCGTGCGACCATGGTGCGCCTCCCTTCATCGACGGGGCTCCCACGACTCAGGCGACCACCACCACGCGAAGAGGCGCCACCGCGGCCACAAGGGGCCGCGGCGGGGGTCACGGTGTGCTTGCGGGGACGGTCGCGCCCCCTCTTGGGCGGCGGTGAGCCGGGCCCCTCCTGGAAAGCCTTCCCCTTCTCCGCAGCCGAGAGCCTCTTCGTAGGCGCCATGGGTGTCGCTACCGGCAGTGAAGCGAGGAAGAAGAAGGAGCGGGAGAAGCAAAGGAAGAGATGGGTGACGGGGGCTCTGCCCCCTTCCCATTTATAGCCAAGGGGAGGCCAACCGCTGGCCTCCACGATCTAAGGTAATAATGATCTTTTTCTACATGCAGCAAGGACCCGTCAAGTCGGGCAGTTTCCGAGGCGGCGTGGGGAAGCAAAGACGCCCACGTCCAATCAATCGCCACGCGTCAACCATGGTCGCAGGCTGTTGGGGCCTGCGGCGCTTTGCACTTGCCCTTTGGCTTCACCTCGAAGCCAAGCCCGAGCGCGCCTTGGGCCTGGGGGCTATTGTCGGCGTTCTGGGAACGGGGGTCCCCAGACTTGCCTGCCTGCGGCCCGCGGCGTGGCTCCACCAGCGGCCCTGTACGACCCATCTTCACCAGCAAACACTCAAGACCCTCGCGAGGGGCCAAGCCTCGTGATGTGGACGACACAAGACCTCCTAAGGGTCGGCCTCGCCAGGCTAGCTCGCGAGGGGCGGAGAGATCAAGGCAAGGGACACCTTGCGAGGTTTGCATGATGCAAGCCATGACGACTGGAGCCAGGCGGGCGCCAGTGCGCGCAGTGTCCTCGTTTCCTCTTTGGTGCTAAAGGGGGCAAGCACAGACGAGGAGTCCTGAGGCATCAGGCAAAGGTTTCCATATCGGTGCAACAAGACCAAGACCGGCAGGACAACAGGACGGAGGTCACCGTGGAGCCCAAGACGGCGTCACCACCAGAGCCTTTGGCAGATGAAGACTACTTTTGTCAGGATAGCTTTTACTAGCTGTCCCCCTTCAAATTGGCCATTGTGGGATCCCTTCCCGCCTAATATTTGGTAAGAGGACCCGGGCCTCTATATATAGGACTAGCCACCACCATAGAAAGGGGGGCAGATCTAGAGAGAATCCTCGACCGCACTAGCCAAGCACAAGAGCACCTCTCCTCAGGAGGCTGTTCTTCCCTTGTAACTATTCATCCTCGGCCCAAGAGGCAATCCACCACACCACACTAAGTAGGGTATTACACCACATTGGTGGCTCGAACCAGTATAAACTCTTGTGTCTCTTGTTCTTTGGGTTCGTCGAGCTAGGCCATGAGATCATGATGTGTGCGAGCTAGAGAGGGGGAGAGATCTTCGTGCGCACCCCAGTGTTCGAACCTCAAGGGTTTTGCTGGAACCCGAAATACGACAGCTCCGTATCGTAAAACACGATGAATCCTTCTCTCTGATTTGTTTTCTCCCCGAACGTGAATACATGGAGTTGGAGTTGAGGTCGGTGGAGCCTCATGGGGCCACAAGGACAGAGGGCGCGCCCTCCACCCTTGTGGTCAGGGTGTGGGTCCCCTTCAGTTGATTCTTTCGCCAATATTTTTTATTTATTCAAAAAATGATCTCAGTGAAGTTTCAGGTCATTCCAAGAACTTTTATTTCTGCACAAAAATAACACCATGGCAGTTCTGCTGAAAACAACGCCAGTCCAGGTTGGTTCCATTCAAATCATGCAAAATAGAGTCCAAAACAAGGGAAAAAGAGTTTGGAAAAGTAGATACGATGGAGACGTATCAACTCCCCCAAGCATAACCCATTGCTTGTCCTCAAGCAATTCAGTTGACAAACTGAAAGTGATAAAGAAAAACTTTTACAAACTTTGTTTGATCTTGTTGTTGCAAATATGTAAAGCCAACATTCAAGTCTTCAACAAAGATTATGAACTAACCATATTCACAATAACATTTAGATCTCACATTTACTCATATCAATGGCATAATCAACTAGTGAGCAATAATAGTAAATCTCGGATGACAACACTTTTTCAAAACAATCATGATATGATCTAACAAAATGGTATCTCGCTAGCCCTTTCTGAGACCGCAAAACATAAATGCAAAGCACCCCTGAAGATCAAGGACTGGCTAGACATTGTAATTCATGGTAAAAGAGCTCCAGTCACAGTCATACTCAATATAAATTAATAACAATTCATACAAATGACAGTGGTGCTCTCCAACTAGTGCTTATTATAAGAGGATGATGACTCAGCAATAAAAGTAAATAGATAGGCCCTTCGCAAAGGGAAGCAGGGATTTGCAGAGGTGCTAGAGCTCGAGTGTTTGAAATAGAGAGGAATAATATTTTGAGCGGTATGCTTTCACTGTCAACATAACAACCAAGAGATCTCGGTATCTGATGACCCACAAGCATAGGGGATCTATCATAGTCCTTTCGATAAGTAAGAGTGTCGAACCCAACGAGGAGCAGAAGGAAATGACAAGTGGTTTTCAGCAAGGTATTCTCTGCAAGCACTGAAATTTACCGGTAACAAATAGTTTTGTGATAAGATAAATCATAACGGGTAAAAAGTAAATAAAATAAATTAAGTGCAGCAAGGTGGCCCAATATTTTTTGTAGCAAAGGACAAGCCTGGACGAACTCTTATATAAAGCAAAGCGCTCCCGAGGACACATGGGAATTGTTGTCTAGTTAGTTTTCATCATGCTCATATGATTCGCGTTCATTACTTTGATAATTTGATATGTGGGTGGACCGGTGTTGACCTTCCTTGGACAAGCCTCCCATTTATGATTAACCCCTCTCGAAGCATCTGCAACTATGAAAGAAGTATTAAGGTAAACCTAACCATAGCATGAAACATATGGATCCAAATCAGCTCCTTATGAAGCAACACATAAACTAGGGTTTAAGCTTCTGTCACTCTAGCAACCGATCATCTACTTATTACTTCCCAATGCATTCCCCTAGGCCTAAATAATGGAGAAGTGTCATGTAGTCAACGTTCACATAACACCACTAGAGGAGAGACAACATACATCTCATCAAAATATCGAACGAATACCAAATTCACATGATTACTTATAGACTTCTCCCATGTCCTCAAGAACAAACGTAACTACTCACAAAGTATATTCATGATCAAGATCAGAGGAGTATTAATTATATTTAAGGATCTGAAAATATAATCTTCCACCGGATAAACCAACTAGCATCAACTACAAGGAGTAATCAACACTACTAGCAACCCACAGGTACCAATCTGAGCTTTTGGGACCAAGATCGAATACAAGAAATGAACTAGGGGTTGAGAGGAGATGGTGCTGGTGAAGATGTTGATGGAGATTGACCCTCTCTCGATGAGAGGATTGTTGGTGATGACGATGACTTCGATTTCCCCCTCCCGGAGGGATGTTTCCCCAGCAGAACAGCTCCGCCGGAGCCCTAGATTGGTTCTGCCCAAGTTCCGCCTCGAGACGGCGGCGCTTCGTTCTGAAAGCTTCCTTCTAATTTTTTCCTGGTCAAAACACACCATATAGCCAAAGAAGGGCACCGGAGGCCTGCCAGGGGGCCCACAAGGTCGGGGGCGCGCCCAGGGGGTAGGGCGCGCCCCCACCCTTGTGGCTGGCTGGTGACCCCCTCTAGTTCTTTCTTCGCCCAATATTTTTTTATATATTCCAAGAATATTCTCCGTGAATTTTCAGGACTTTTGGAGTTGTGTAGAATAGGTCTCTAATATTTGCTCCTTTTCCAGTCCAGAATTCCAACTGCCGACATTCTCCCTCTTCATGTAAACCTTTTAAAATAAGAGAGAAAATGCATAAGTATTGTGATATAATGTGTAATAACAGCCCATGATGCAATAAATATCAATATAAAAGCATGATGCAAAATGGACGTATCAACTCCCCCAAGCTTAGACCTCGCTTGTCCTCAAGCGAAAGCCGATATCGATAAATATGTCCACATGTTTAGAGATAGAGGTGTCGATAAAATAAAATACGTACATGAGGGCATCATGATCATCTTTAGAACAACAACATATAATGCCATATAATTTCTTATGCGAAAGTAACAATTCATTCACAAGGTGAAGTATGAATCAAAAACTTTATTGAAAACTAACAAACTATGATCTTAGTTATTGAAGCAATTGCAATTTATCATAACATCAGAAAGAGTCAATTAAAGAGCTTTTCAGCAAGTCCACATACTCAACTACCATTTAGTCTTTCACAATTGCTAACACTCACGCGATACTTATGGGTTCAAAGTTTCAATCAGACATAGAGAAATATAGGGGCTTATAGTTTCGCCTCCCAACCTTTTACCTCAAGGGTAATGTCAATAATAATACTTTATGAAAACTTACATCCGAGTGGATATACATACATACATATATATATATATATACATATATATATAGGGTGGATCTATTCTAATAACACCCTTAAAAGTCTTATTCTAATAACACCGAGTCTTATTCTGATAACACCCGACGCCCACCCCCAAAGCTACAAAGCTACAAACTAACCACGCGCCCATCGCACCCACCCACCCACGCGCACAAACCAGCACCCCCACCCCTATGCACAGTACCCACCAACTTCTCCCCGATCCCCCCCACCCCACGTCGCCGCCCGGCCTACCACCTCCCACCGCGCCGGCCATCGCCTGGCCACCACCTTCCACAGCGCGAGCCACCTCCAGGCCACCACCTCCCACCGCCCCGCCCGCCAACCACCACGCAGTGCGCCAGCAGCCGATCTGCCATGGGCGGCCTTCCCAAGCCACTGTCGTCGCCCCGATGACCACCTTCTTTGCTCCGGTGGTCGGATCCATAGCACCCCGTGCCTGTGACCTCATTCTACATTGTGGTTGCCGGATCCAGAGCCCTCCCCTGCCCCGTTGACCTCCTTCTGCGCCGCCGCGGCCAGATCCAGCGGACCTCCCGCTGCCGCCAGATGCAGGTGCCCCGGCCGCCGCACCTTTGCCCCCAGGAGCGCCCGCACAGCTGCCGGCGTGGATCTGGCCCAGGGCCACGGGATCCGGCCCTCCACCAGACCCTGCCGCAAGCTCCCTTGTTGCAGCGCCAAAGATCCTCCATCTCTTCGCTGCCGCCCGCCCTTGTCGCAGCGCCGAAGGGCCATATCCTCATCAGCTCGACAGGGGGACGCCGTGCAGCTCGCCGGAGTGAGCTTGCAGTACGTGCATCGCTGGTGTGGTACTAGCCCCGTGCCCCCATGTCGTCGCTGCTCGCCATGATTCAAGTAGCACACCCACCCTCTCGGCTTCCCCTCCCCACTCCACTGGATCTGGCTGGAGCACTTCGCCCGCAACACCCAGCTCCTCGCTCGTCGACGTGCCTCCGTCGTCAGATCGGGAGCTCAGCCACCCCGCGCCGTCAACGCTATACTGACTCTTCCGGTGCGTGCAGTGCACATCCTGCCGTGAAGCAGTCAACGGTGGTAGCCCTGGTCCCGCATCCCCCTGGTCCCGATGCCGGCAACGCTGTCTTCGGTGGGGACGAAGCCCGTGCAGTTCAAAAAAAATATTTTTGCTATTTTGGGGGATTTTTGATGTGCAGGAAACTGTTGCAGTGCGGAGTGTGTTTTTGGTGCAGGTTTGGGTGTTGTTGACGCAGTGCAGAGTCATCTTAATGCAGTCTGTAGCATTTTTTTTGATTTTTTTTCAGGTTTGGCCTTGTGTTTTATCTTCATTGAAGTGGAGAGTTTTGGTCACAATAATGATTAGCCTCAGATTCACAAACCGTGCTCCAGATCGCCAGGAGGGTGCTCTCCCTCCTCCCTTGCAGTCCGGGCATCTGTAGACTTGAAGTGCGCCTGGGCACGCAATGCGGTTCCGCGGCGCGTGGTCGTCCTGTTCGCCCTGTGTTTTGGTGCAGAATGCCGCGTGGGAGTACTTTGCTGCAGTTCACTAGTCTCCCAACTGCAGTGCCGATGTCTTGAATAAATTTGTTTGAAGAAGACAAACAACTTGTTCCTCTAATTTGTGTAGCAGCTCATTACCCCTATGTATGAAGTGCAATTTGTTTGTGTGTCTTAGAAAATCAGTCGACTATCATCAATACCTGTAGTGCGTTTGGTCCTCGATGTGGTTCATTTTTGAGAGTGACACTGTTCACTTGTCGAGGTTCATTTGCACTCGTCTCTGCGGTCCACTTTCGTTCATAAAAAATGTTTAAAAAAGAAAACAAAAAATCGTTTGAGAAAATTTACGTCCAACAAAAAGAAATCATGAAGTTCGCTTGACTTTCTGATGTAGTGCGGTTTTCCGTCCGAAGCAGTGCGTTTTTCTGTTGTTCATAAAAAATGACGACAAAAGCTCATTTAAGAAAATTTACGCCCGACAAAAAAAATCATGAACTTCGCTTGACTCTGATGTAGTGCGGTTTTCCGTCTAAAAGCAGTGCGGTTTTCTTTCTCGTCTTCAAAAATTTACGTCCCACAAAAAGGAAACCATGCAGTTCTCTTACCCGTCTGATGCAGTGCGGTTTTTCGTTCGATGAAGTGCGGTTTTCAGTCGGATGAAGTACGCACGTCGATTTGGGTGTCGCGAAAAACAGTGTCCCATTTCGGTAAATTCGAAATTCCTCTTAAACCGTAAAGAATTAGAGAGAGTGTTTTACATGAAGAAGTTGCGCCTCGTCGATATCTTTCCAATGGTGTATCATTTGAATCATTCCAACCAGCGGTTTGTAAAAATTTCACGAAAAACGGCCGCTACCTCCCGTCGTCAGCCGCATGATTTTCAAAATTAACTAAAAACCATAACGAATCTCAAAAATATTCAAACATACGAAAGTTGTGCCTTGTCCGTAGCTTTCCAACAGCGTATTATACGCCTTATTTCGACAAACGGTTCAAAAAATGAAGCTAAAACAGTACAGAAAATTGAAAAAATTCAAAAAAACGTTATTCCGCGATTTAGTAAATTTGAAACTGCTCTTAAACCGTAACGAATTAGAAAAAATAATAGATATGAAAAAGATGCGCCTCGATGATATCTTTCCAACAGTGTATCATTTGCTTTATTCCGATGAGCGGTTTAGAAAAAAAATATGAAAATACGCTGCCGCTCGTCATCCGCCGCACCGTTTTTAAAACTGCTCTTAAACCGCGAGGAATCTCGAAAAGTGTTCAACATGGAGAAGTTGTGCCTAATCCATAGCTTTCCAACGGTATATCATACGCCTCGTTCCGATAAACGGTTAAAAAAACTAGAGCAAAAACAGTACCGAAAAACAACGCATGCAGTTTTTTCCAATGAGAAGTTCACTAGTCTATGTAATGCAGTGCTCTAGCTAAAGAAAGTGCAGTGCCCTCACGTTGAGCATGCAGTGCGAAAGTGTTATCAGAATAGTTATTCTGATAATGTTATCATAATACACCGGCTGTATATATATATATAGGACAAAACTATTCTAATCCCAGGATTAAAATAATTATTTGGATCACAGCCGTCTATATAGGCGCCGAGTGGATCCTCCCAGACTCCCGAACTGGTACGGTGGAGGAAAAAAGACAAAAAAAGATCTCCACCCACCCCTCACCAGTCACCACTACCCCCACGATCCCCATCCCCACCCGATCCCCACCTTCCCCTCCACAACCGTCGCCGCCCCCTGGTGCCTGCGCAGTTCCCGGCGCCGACCACCCCGGTCCCATCGCCGCCGCCCCGATCCCGATGCGCCTCCCGCCGCCGGCCGAGGCCTATGGATCCGGCAGCTGTGCCCGCCTCGGAACCAGCCGCCGCGCTGCCTCTGCCCATGGATCCAGCTGCGGTGCTGCCCCCTCCCCCCGGATCCGGCGGCGGGACCAATCCCGCTGCCACCTACCGCCACAATGCGACGATGCGTGACCCGTCGGAACTCCCCGACACCAACCAGGCTCTCTCCGGCCACGCAAAATCTCCTTCTCCCGGCGACGATCCTCTGCCACGCGCGCCTCCTCCCGGCTCCATCCCGGCCACGAGTGCCTTCCCGGTAGGCCTGTCCACCGCCGTGCCACCTGCCACCACCGACGGCACATTGGAAGCGCACTGGCCCAATACCATGGGCTAATGCCGACCGTTGACCTTCCGCTGGAGGCCCCTTTGACCTCCCGATGTAGGTTCCTTCTGGAGCTGCTGTTCCTGCCCCCCTCCATCGTTGTTGAGCTGCCTCGACCCAGTAGATGAGGAACTGCTGGCGTTGCTGCTTCCCTCGTCTTCATTTTCCTGACCAGAGCCCTCTCCTTTAGAAACTGTTGATCTAAAACTGACCAAAAACTGCTAGTGTTGCTGCAAATTTACCCTTAAAAGTGATGAGCAAAACCCGCATAAGTCAAGAAATTGCAGCAGCTACAGTTCATTATGCAAAAAAGGAGCAAAAAAATGTTCGCTATGGGATCGTTGATTCACTAGGTGTAGAATAATCTGTTTGGGCAAGTTCAATTTCATTATGACGGTGCAGTTCATGTTAATCCAACTAGCAAATCATAAAAAAGAAGTGAAACATGGTTTACGTGTTGAAGTTTGTGTGTGTGTGTGTGTGTTAGTTTGCTTGGTCCGTGCTACCTGCTAATGCCTTACTTGTGTTCATGATTATTTTAACTCCGAACATGTTGAGGTGGGTTTGGACTTTAGCGATAGGGCGAGCTAAGATAAACTCACAGCATGTCGCTCGGCCGAGCTCAACTGCTCCCGTCTACGGTCCCTCCTCCCGCTGCTCGTCGTCGACCAAGATGGTGCGAGAACGAGCTTTTGCACCACAGCCAACGCGGCCTCACGTCGGCGACTGCCTGAGCCAGAGGCATGCACATCCTCGCCTGCCTCGTACGCCGTCCAGCAGCCCTTCTGTCGCCCCGTTCATGATCTGCCTCTGTAGCTGCCATGCCGGTGCCTGCAACCTGCAGTCAAGATCCTGGGTGCTCCATGCAGCTTGCAGCAGTACAGATTGGGGGTGCCGTGTCGTATGGGTTTGGTACTACAGGATGGTGCTCGCACATGACAGTAGACCATTATCTTTTTGATTAATGACATAGGAGAAGTGTTGTTTTCATTGTTCGATAGTAAAATAGTTTGTCCTCATTGACACAGATCAGACATGCTTCTATATAAAAATAAATTACAATTCCCAATATGTTTGTTATCTATAAAAAAAGATGTGGGCACACAAAAAAATTGTGGATGAGAAGTTCATATTTTCTGTTGTGGATACTTCGAAATGATAGTTTCCAAAAAAACGCAGTCCTTGGGTGCATTAAAAATATAAAGAGGCAAACAAAAAAAAAGAACACCACCGGCCCTCGCCGCCCCAGCCGGCGAGCACCTCCCAAGCTCCCTGTGTACGCATGGTTTTTTTCTCTCGTAACTAGCACATTCGGTGAAGTCCTACTACTACCAACATAGAAGGGAAAATCATCACTGAAGCTCATTTTGAGATAATTGGAACCAATTTAGGAAACTTGGGATGTGTGGCCACCATTTCTTTTATAAGGTCGTGTGTACGTGTGTGTGGTGGTCATGTGTTTGCGCATTGGGTGTGTGCTCGTGCGATGCATATGTTCTTCCTTTATTACTTTGTATATAAAACAGAAGTTCATATACAATAAAAACACAAGTTCAAATATCTTATAAAAATGAAATGTTTGTATGCAAAATTTACATGCAAAAAAATATGTCCTCCATATGTGTGTGTGCCAACACCACAAGTTCAATGAGAAAAAAGTAATAATGAAACCTAAAAATTGTTCGTTGCAACAAGTTCGAACAAAAAAGGAACACACCATCAAAATATCCCACAACAGGAGGTCAAATTAAAATAATAACGGATTTCAACAAAAGTTTATAAAAATTCTCCCTTTCTAAAAAACACTATAAGTTCATAATAAAAAATAATCAACACGGGTATGAAAAAATGATCAACACGTGAAAGTTGCGTGTTTTCAGCAGCTTTCCATCGGTATATCCTTTGCTCAATTCCGGTAAGTGGTTGGGGAGTTACAGGTCGAAAAACAGCACGTGAAAAACAGAGTGAAGTTCAAAAAGAACTGCTCCAGAAGTTTAACCTCTTCATGAAGTGCATTTTCGGAGACTCCTTTTTTCCGATGAAGGCAGAACGCATGATCTCAGAAGTTCAGAGTGATAACTATCAGAAGTTCACGTACTACGCGGTGTGCATTTTGTATTAAAAAAAGAATGAAAATGCAAAGCCTAAATTTTTGTTGCTAGAAGTTGAAGTGCTCGGCCCGAGAAAGTTCAAAAATTCTTGTGAGAGAGGTTGAACAAAAATACATGACAGAAGTTCAAGGTGAAAACAACGAGAAGTTCAACTACTGCAAGGAATGCATTCAGGTGAGAATAAAAGTACAGAAAAATAAAAGCTTAAAAGGTTTGTTGAAATAAGTTCATGTGCTCTGTCTGGGGAAGTTCAAAAATTCTTGAGAGAGAGGTTCACCGCATATTTCAATGTTCGAAAACACAAAAAAGAATTTTTTTTGTGTTTTAAAATAATTCTCTCAATCCACAAAGAAGTTCAGTTATTATTTGGGACCAATTTGATTTCAAAAAAGAAAATAAAAAAAATCAAATTATAAAAATGGAAAAAGTTAATGTATTACACGGTGTGTGTTTAATATGAGAAAAATGAATTAAAAGGCAAGGTCCAATTTTTTGTTGTGATAAGTTCAAGTCCACGGTCGGAGAAAGTTAAAAAAATTATTGTGAGAGAGGTTTGTACGAAAGGAATGTCATTTGTGTAATACTGATGAATGGATTAGAAAATTGCAAACGAAAATACGTCACAGAACTTCAACGTGAAAACAGCAGGAGGTTCAACTACTGCATTGAATGAATATCAGATGAAAAACTTTTAAAATCATCGCGAGTATGAAAAAATGATCAACACGGGAAAGTTGCGTGTTTACAGCAGCTTTCCACTAGTATATCACTTGCTCAATTCCGGTGAGTGGATGGAGAGTTACGAGCAGTGGATGGAGAGCTACGAGCAAAAAAAACACGTAAAAACAGAGTGAAGTTCAAGTAGACATGCCGAGAAGTTCAGGTTCTTCACGCAGTGCATTTTCGAAGAATCTGTTTCGCGATAAAGGCAGAACGAATGATCTCGCCATTTTCAAAATTACTTGAAAATGGCCAGGATTCAGAGAAAACCATCAACATGAAAAAGTTTCGCATTTTCCGTAGCTTTCAGCGGTATATTATTTGCCCCATTCCGATAAAGTTTGTAGAAATTACGGCAAAAATACGTTTTTAGCCATTTTCAAAACTGACATAAAACCATAATGAATTAGGAGAAACAATATATACAAAAAAGTTTCGCATTTCTTCAGGTGTTCTAACGCCATATCATTTGCTGCATTTGGACGTACGGTTAAAAAATTAGCTCGAAAACACGAACTTCGTGGAACTTGTACCGTTTTCTAAATTACTTTTAAACCATTGAAAATTAGAAAAAACTTTTAACATAAAAAAGTAGTGCATTTTCATAAGCTTTCCAACGTCATATTATTTGCCTCAATTGGATTAGCCGTTTATAATGGCATCGAAAAAACAAAGTCGGGTGTTCGGTTTGCAAAATTTTACGATTTTCCGAATTACTCTTTAACCGTAGGGAATTAGAGAAAACTTTCAACATGTGGAAGGAGTGGTTTTGCAGCAGCTTTCCAACGCCATATTATTTGCCTCATTCCGATAAACGGTTTTAAAATGCGATCGAAAATACGATTCTCGATTTTTGTATGAAGAAAAAACGGTTTTCAAAACTGCACTTAAAACACTTACATTTTGCCAAAGATTTAACTTGGGTCATGATACTGATGTCCATAGCTATCCAACGGTATATCGCAAGCCCCATTTGGACACCTTTTAGCTGAAGTTCAACCTAATACTCGGGGAAGGTCAGGCGCGTTACTCGGGAAGTTCATGTTGTGATCAGAATATATATAGATAGATATATCCAGATCTCTCCAACATATAGTGCTTGCCAAAGAAAAAGTATAAAAAGGAAAGGTGATGATCACCATGACTCTTATATAAGGGTAGAAGATAAAAGTAAAAGATAGGTCCTTCGCAGAGGGAAGCAGAGGTTGTCATGCGCTTTTATGGTTGGATGCACAAAATCATAATGCAAAAGAACGTCACTTTATATTGCCGCTTGTGATAAGGACCTTTATTATGCAGTTCGTCACTTTTATTTCTTCCATATCACAAGTGCGTATAAAGCTTATTTTCTTCACACTAATAGATCATGCATATTTAGAAGAGCAATTTTTATTGCTTGCACCGATGACAACTTACTTGAAGGATCTTACTCAATCCATAGGTAGGTATGGTGGACTCTCATGGAAAAACTGGGTTTAGGGATGTTTGGAAGCACAAGTAGTATCTCTACTTGGTGCAAAGAATTTGGGTAGCATGAGAGGGGAAGGCAAGCTCAACATGTTGGATGATCCATGACAATATAACTTCTATTCAGATATAAGAAAACATAACCTATTATGTTGTGTTCCTTGTCCAACATCAAATTTTTAGCATGTCATATTTTAATGAGTGCTCACAATTACAAAAGATGTCCAAGATAGTATATTTATATGTGAAGCCTCTTGTTCTTTATTACTTCCTATTAATTGCAACAATGACCAAAACTATGTTTGTCAACTCTCAACAACTTTTATTCATCATATTATTTATATGTGAAGTCATTACTCTCCATAAGATCAATATATGATCTTTTTATTCTTTCTTTTATTTAATACCCTCAAGATCATAGCAAGAAAGAAAATCCCTCAACTCAAAACTACTATTTATTATATAACTCACGGACTCGATTACATAGAGGGAACATAAAGCAAAACTCAAGGCTAGATCATACTAAAAACTTTATTCTACTAGATCAAGATATAACCAAAAGGATCGAACTAAGAAAAACGATAAAGATAGATGTGTGATGGTGATACGATACCGGGGCAACTCCCCCAACCTTGGCAGTTGCCAAGGGGAGTGCCCATACCCATGTATTTATGTATCTTTCTTCGGAGGTGATGATGAAGGAGTTGTTGATGAAGTAGGTTTGTCGTCCATCTTCCAAGGCATAGGCTCACCATCATAGAAAGATGAGAGGGTCTCCAAGATCCTCAAATCTGCAGCCAAACTCATCCTCTTGAATCTATATTCATACTCACAGTTTTGGTTTTGCAGGTTATAGATCTGGGCTTGGAGGTGCTCGATTTTCTCATGAAGCCTGAAGATGGCCTCCTCAATGCTCCTGGTATCCAGCTTGTGCTTGTTGGTGAACTCTGTGATCATCATGTGGTTGGCGTTGAGTCCACGTTCCACCATCCCTTGACACTTGAAAACTTGCTGCTTCATTGCTTCGAGTCTTGTCTCCACGCTTCCGGTCTTCTTCGGCCCCTCAACATCGCGGATGTGCAGCACCCCCTCATGCATCTCAATGGCTTGAGGGTGTCGCAGCACCTCCACAAGGTAGGGGTTGATGACCTTCTCGAAAAACTTGTCCTTGGGGGCGCTTAGAGACGTCATGATGATCTAGATCTGTCAGAAAAACAACTCGAAACAAAAACATGAGATATTGTCATGTTACGATGGTCAAAACCTTCGGGAGATTATATAATGAATTTTTACCGACGATAAGAAGTATTGTGCAAGAAAACAGAGTCCGAAGGGCACACGAGGTGGCCACAAGGACGGGGGGCACGCCCAGGGGGGTAGGGCGCGCCCTCCACCCTTGTGGTGGCCTCGTGTCTCTTTCAGAGTACTTTTAATTTTCCTAATTTTTTAAATATTCCAAAACGGAGAAAAATTATCATTGGAAACGTTTTGGAGTCGGTTTGCTTATCGTACCACATACCTATTCCTTTTCGGAGTCTGAAACATTCTGGAATGTGTCCCTTATATACTCCTCTGGTGTTACGGTATTAATTATATTGGTCTCAACATTTATGGGAGTACCTGAGATATAATGTTTGATTCTTTGATCGTTTATCACCTTTGGATTTGTGCCTTCGGCGTTGTTGATTTTTATGGCGTCGGAACGATAGACCTCCTCGATAATGTAAGGACCTTCCCATTTAGAGAGAGTTGTATAGCAAAACATGATCACCTACATTAAACTCACGCTTTTGTATCCTTTTATCATGCCATCTTTTAACTTTTTCTTTAAACAACCTGGCATTCTCATAGGCTTGGGTTCTCCATTCATCAAGTGAGCTAATGTCAAATAACCTCTTCTCAAATAACCTCTTCTCACTGGAAAGTTTGAAATCATAATTGAGCTCTTTAACAGCCCAATATGCCTTATGTTCTAGTTCAAGGGGTAAGTGACATGCTTTTCCATAAACCATTTTATATGGAGACATACCCATAGAATTCTTATAAGCAGTTCTATAAGCCCATAATGCATCATAAAGTTTCTTACACCAATTCTTTCTAGATCTATTAATAGTCTTTTGAAAATTTAATTTAATCTCTATATTGCTTAATTCTACTTGACCACTAGACTGAGGATGAAATGGAGATGCAATTCTATGGTTAACATCCTATTTGGCAAGCATTTTACGGAAAGCACCATGAATAAATGTGAACTACCATCAGTCATTAAATATCTAGGGACTCCAAACCTCGGAAAAATAACTTCTTTAAGTATCTTAATAGAAGTGTTATGATCAGCACTATGATTTCTACTACGCAACTTTATTCTTGTAGACACGTGTTGGGCCTCCAAGCGCAGAGTTTTGTAGGACAGTAGCAATTTTCCTCAAGTGGATGATCTAAGATTTATCAATCCATGGGAGGTGTAGGATTAAGATGGTCTCTCTCAAATGACCCTGCAACCAAATACAAGAAATCTCTTGTGTCCCCAACACACCCAATACAATGGCAAATTGTATAGGTGCACTAGTTCGGCGAAGATATGGTAATAAAAGTGTAATATGGATGGTAGAAATATATATTTATAATCTGAATAAATAAAAACAGCAAGGTAGCAAATATTAAACGGGCACAAAAACGGTATTGCAATGCTTAAAAACAAGGCCTAGGGTCCATACTTTCGTCTTGCTACCTCTTGAGCACTGCGTTGGTTTTCCCTTGAAGAGGAAAGGGTGATGCAGCAAAGTAGCGTAAGTATTTCCCTCAGTTTTGAGAACCAAGGTATCAATCCAGTAGGAGATCACGCTCGAGTCCCACGCACCTACACAAACAAATAAGAACCTCGCAACTAGTGCGATAAAGGGGTTGTCAATCCGTTCACGGTCACTTACGAGAGTGAGATCTGATAGATATGATAAGATAATATTTTTGGTATTTTTATGATAAAGAGAAATAAAGATGCAAAGTAAAATAAATGGCAAAGGAAATAACTAAGTATTTGAAGATTAAGATGATGGAAGATAGACCCGGGGGCCATAGGTTTCACTAGTGGCTTCTCTCAAGAGCATAAGTATTACGGTGGGTAAACGAATTACTGTCGAGCAATTGATAGAATTGAGCATAGTTATGAGAATATATAGGTATGATCATGTATATAGGCATCACGTCGCGACAAGTAGACCGAAACGATTCTGCATCTACTACTATTACTCCACACATCGACCGCTATCCAGCATGCATCTAGAGTATTAAGTTCATAAGAACAGAGTAATGCTTTAAGTAAGATGACATGATGTAGAGGGATAAACTCATGCAATATGATATAAACCCCATCTTTTTATCCTCAATTGCAACAATACAATACGTGTCGGTTCCCTTTCTATCACTGGGATCGAGCACCGCAAGATTGAACCCAAAGCTAAGCACTTCTCCCATTGCAAGAAAGATCAATCTAGTAGGCCAAACCAAACTGATAATTCAAAGAGACTTGCAAAGATAAACCAATCATACATAAAAGAATTCAGAGGAGATTCAAATATTGTCCATAGATAAACTGGATCATAAACCCACAATTCATCGGATCTCGACAAACACACCGCAAAAGAAGATTACATCGAATAGATCTCCAAGAGAATCGAGGAGAACTTTGTATTGAGATCCAAAGAGAGAGAAGAAGCCATCTAGCTAATAACTATGGACCCGAAGGTCTGAAGTAAACTACTCACACATCACCGGAGAGGCCATGGAGTTGATGTAGAGGCCCTCCATGATCAATGCCCCCTCCGGCGGAGCTCCGGAAAAGGCCCCGAGATGGGATCTCTCAGGTACATAAGGTTGCGGCGGTGGAATTAGGTTTTCATGGTGCTCCTGGATGTTTGGGGGATACGTGGATATATATAGGAGGAAGAAGTACGTCGGTGGAGCAATGAAGGGCCCACGAGGGCGGAGGGCGCGCCCAGGGGGTAGGCGCGCCCCTGCCTCGTGGCTTCCTTGGTTGTTTCTTGACGCCCACTCCAAGTCTCCTAGATCACGTTTGTTGAGAAAATCACGTTCCCGAAGGTTTCATTCCGTTTGGACTCCGTTTGATATTCCTTTTCTTCGAAACCCTAAAATAGGCAAAAAACAGCAATTTGGGTTGGGCCTCCGGTTAGTAGGTTAGTCCCAAAAATGATATAAAAGTGTAAAATAAAGCCCATTAACATCCAAAATAGATAATATAATAGCATGGAGCAATGAAAAATTATAGATACGTTGGAGACGTATCACGCCTCCAGATTTGTGGAGGCCGCCCTCTTCTTCCTCCCCCATCAGGGGGAGAGGTGCTTTCTTCCTCCTCCTCCTCGTCTTCTTCGGCGGCGAAGGAGATAGTCTTGTCTTCGGACGATAGGTCCGAAGCTCCCTTGCGGCGGAGGCCACTCCAGACCCCCTTGGCCTTCTTCTCCGGCGCCTTATAGGGCGCCGACACCAGCATCTTCGCCATGAGCGGGATGACTGGTTCCTCGGGTAGTGGAGCCAAACAGTGAATCCGCTCCGCCCTCTCCATCCATACCTGAAAGAAAATAAAGTTTAGATATCCTCCTTGAAACAAGCAAGTAGAGGATGCGTCTGGAGACGTGAAAGGCTTACCGCATTGGCAGAATGGGTAATATCATGCCCGCGGTCCGAGTCTATGGCTGGCGGCGTCTCGTTGCCCTTAAAGAGCAACTTCCAGGCATCTTCGTGAGTGATTCCGAAGAGCCTTTCCAAGGTTTGGTGCTTCTTCGGGTCGAATTCCCATAAGGGGCAGCTTCGGCTTTGGCATGGAAGGATCCAGCGAACCAACATCACCTGGATTACGTCGACGAGCTTGATGTCATTATCCACCATGCTTTGAATGCGCGTTTGAAGTGCTATCAGCTCGTCCAACGAAGACCAATTTGGGCCCTTCTCTATCCAGGAGGTGAGCCACATTGGAGCTCCAGAGTTGAATTCAGAAGCCGCTGCCCAAGTGGCGTCGCGGGGCTCTGTGATGTAGAACCACAGCTTCTGCCACTCCCTGGCGGTCTCCACAAAAGTACCTTTGGGCCATGTGACATTGGACATCTTGCTCACCATGGCGCCTCCGCACTCCGCATGCTGGCCATCCACCACCTTCGGCTTCACGTTGAAGATCTTGAGCCACAGTCCGAAGTGGGGTTGGATGCGGAGGAAGGCATCACACACAACAATGAATGCCGAGATGTTGAGGAAAGAGTTCGGGGCTAGGTCATGGAAATCTAGCCCGTAATAGAACATAAGCCCGTGGACGAAAGGATGGAGAGGAAACCCTAACCCGCGGATGAAATGAGGGATGAACATCACCCTCTCATTGGGCTTTGCGGTGGGGACGATTTGCCCCTTGGCTGGAAGCCGGTGGGCGATTTCTTTCTCCAGATACCCGGCCTCCCGAAGCTTGGTGATGTCCTTCTCCCTAACGGAGGAGGCCATCCACTTGCCTTGCCCTCCGGATCCGGACATGGCTAAGTGCTTCCTTGAGACAGAAAGAATGAGGACTTGGGTTCTGGAGCTCGAGAATCGAAGGACAGGGAAAGAGAGAAGGCGTGGGTGAAGAAAGGGAATCATTATCTCCTTATAAAGGCAGTGAATATCAAGCGCCTCCCCACTCGCCTTAAAACTTGCCTGTTCCCAAGGGCTGTGTAAACGACACGGTTATATTACCCACGCCCATATTGATGAGAATCCCGCAATAAGGGGACACGATCTCTGCTTCGACAAGACGTGCCTATTAAAACCGCGTCTCGAAACATGGAACTGCAGACGGAAAACGGTTCAAAATGATGACCAAGCAGACGTGATGTCACATTACAAAAAGTTGTCAGCGGATTGGACTCGTGTAATACTATATTCTCTGTGGTTGTGCGTGGTACTTGTGTTGCAGATCCGGACACGTTCATTACGACCAAAGGCTATCTTGGAGTATTCGGAAATGGGAACCTGCCTTGTAATGCCGAAGACAATCTGCGCACTGGACACCTCATCATTGAAGCCTAGTTCAGGGGCTATTGAGGGAGTCCTGGACTAAGGGGTCCTCGGGCGTCTGACCTCTTAGACATGGGTCGGACTGATGGGCTGTGAAGATACGAAGACCGAAGACTCTACCCGTGTCCTGATGGGACTCTCCTTGGCGTGGAAGGCAAGCTTGGCGACCAAATATGAAGATTCCTTTCTCTTTAACCGACCTTATGTAACCCTAGATCCCTCCGGTGTCTATATAAATCGGAGGCCTGGGTCCTGATGTCTACTACACAACCTTCTTCTTGTAGACGTTGTTGGGCCTCCAAGTGCAGAGGTTTGTAGGACAGTAGCAAATTTCCCTCAAGTGGATGACCTAAGGATTATCAATCCGTAGGAGGCGTAGGATGAAGATGGTCTCTCTCAAGCAACCCTGCAACCAAATAACAAAGAGTCTCTTGTGTCCCCAACACACCCAATACAATGGTAAATTGTATATGTGCACTAGTTCAGCGAAGAGATGGTGATACAAGTGGCATATGGATGGTATATAAAGGTATTTGTAATCTGAAAATATAAAAACAGCAAGGTAACTAATGACAAAAGTGAGCGAAAACGGTATTGCAATGTGTTGAAACAAGGCCTAGGGTTCATACTTTCACTAGTGCAAGTTCTCTCAACAATAATAACATAATTGGATCACATAACTATCCCTCAACATGCAACAAAGAGTCACTCCAAAGTCACTAATAGCGGAGAACAAACGAAGAGATTATGGTAGGGTACGAAACCACCTCAAAGCTATTCTTTCCAATAAATCCATTGGGCTATTCCTATAAGTGTCACAAACAGCCCTAGAGTTCGTACTAGAATAACACCTTAAGACACAAATCAACCAAAACCCTAATGTCACCTAGATACTCCAATGTCAACTCAAGTATCCGTGGGTATGATTATACAATATGCATCACACAATCTCAGATTCATCTATTCAACCAACACATAGAACCTCAAAGAGTTCCCCAAAGTTTCTACCGGAGAATCGCGACGAAAACATGTGCCAACCCCTATGCATAGGTTCATGGGCAGAACCCGCAAGTTGATCACCAAAACATACGTCAAGTGAATCACGAGGTGTCCCATTGTCACCACAGATACGCACGGCAGGACATACATCAAGTGTTCTCAAATCTTTAAAGACTCAATCCGATAAGATAACTTCAAAGGGAAAACTCAATCCATTACAAGAGAGTAGAGGGGGGAGAAAATATCATAGGATCCAACTATAATAGCAAAGCTCGCGATACATCAAGATCGTATCACCTCAAGAACACAAGAGAGAGAGAGAGATCAAACACATAGCTACTGGTACATACCCTCAGCCCCGAGGGATAACTACTCCCTCCTCGTCATGGAGAGCACCGGGATGATGAAGATGGCCACCGGAGAAGGATTCCTGTCGGTGTCAAAACCGGCGGATCTCGGGTAGGGGGTCCCGAACTGTGCGTCTAGGTCGGATGGTAACAGGAGGCAGGGGACACGAAGTTTTACCCAGGTTCGGGCCCTCTTGATGGAGGTAAAACCCTACGTCCTGCTTGATTAATATTGATGATATAGGTAGTACAAGAGTAGATCTACCACGAGATCAGAGAGGCTAAACCCTAGAAGCTAGCCTATGGTATGATTGTTGTTCGTCCTACGGACTAAAACTCTCCAGTTTATATAGACACCGGTGAGGGCTAGGGTTACACAGAGTTGGTTACAATGGTAGGAGATCTACATATCCGTATCGCCAAGCTTGCCTTCCACGCCAAGGAAAGTCCCTTCCGGACACGGGACGAAGTCTTCAATCTTGTATCTTCATAGTCCAGGAGTCCGACCGAAGGTATAGTCCGGCCACCCGGACACCCCCTAATCCAGGACTCCCTCAGTAGCCCCTGAACCAGGCTTCAATGACGACGAGTCCGGCGTGCAGATTGTCTTCGGCATTGCAAGGCGGGTTCCTCCTCCAAGTACTTCATAGAAGATTTTGAACATAAAGGTAGTGTCCGGCTCTGCAAAATAAGTTTCCACATATTGCCATAGAGAGAATAACATTTACACAAATCTAATCTGCTGACGTATTCCGTAGCGTGACATCACACCACGGCCAAGTCTTTATTCGAATCGTTTTACTGTCCCACCTCAGCGCGTTTAGCGAGGCGGTTTCCTTGGCACGTCTTGTTAAAGCAGAGATCGTGTCCCCTTATTCTGGGATTCTCATCAATACGGGTGTGGGTAACCCAACCACGCCATTGACTGCGGCGCTTGGGAGATAAGCGAGTTTTACCAGGCTGGTGGGGGCGCATAGTCGCGTCTGCCCATATAAGGGGATAAGGATCCACCTTTTCATCCACGCCTTCTTCCTCCTTTGCCTATCCATTTCCGCACACTCGAGCTCCAGCGCCCAAGTCCGCACACCCCACCTCAACCTTCTCCAGCCATGTCCGGAGCGGGAGGCAAGTGGATGGTCTCCTCCGTCACGGAGGGACACATCAAAAGACTGAGGAAGGCTGGATACTTGTCTAACGACATTGCGCACCGGCTTCCCGAAGAGGGGCAGCTCATCCCCACCCCTAGGCCCCATGAGAGGGTGGTGTTCCTCCCCCATTTCCTCCGCGGACTGGGCTTCCCTCTCCACCCATTTGTCCGGGGGCTCATGTTCTACTATGGCCTGGATTTCCACGACCTGGCCCCGAATTTTGTCCTCAACATCTCGGCGTTTATCGTCGTCTGCGAGGCTTTCTTCCGCATCCGCCCCCATTTCGGCCTATGGCTCAAGACTTCCAATGTCAAGCCGAAGGTGGTGCGCGGCACCCAAGCGGAGTGCGGAGGCGCCATGGTGGGCAAGATGCCCAACATCCTATGGTTCGAGGGCTCCTTCGTGGAGTCCCTAAAGGGGTGGCAGTCGGGGTGGTTTTACATCACCGAGCCGCGCGACCCTGAATGGGTCGCAGCCCCCGAGTTCCGATCCGGACCCCCTACGCGGATCGCCTCTTGGAAAGAGACGGGCCTGTCATGGGGTAAAAAAGGAGAGCTGGCCGGACTCCAAACATGCGTCCAAACCCTGGTGGACAGGAATCTCAAACTTGTCAACGTAGTCCAGGTTATGCTCATCCGTCGGATCCTCCCGTGTCAACAACGGGCTTTCAACCTGTGGGAGTTCAACTCGGCGCGGCACCGAACTCTGAGCAGGCTCTTCGACACAACGTACGAAGATGCCTGGAAGGTACTTTTCAAGGGCGTCGAGGCCCCCGCATCCGCTACCGAGGATCGCGGATTCAGCACGCAACGTCACGCACGTGCGGTAAGCTGTTTTCACCTTTTACAGGGTATTAGTTTTTCATAGTTTGACTCCATGCGGGATCTAAGTTCCCTTACCTTTGACAGGATTGGCAGGAGACGTCCGGACAGATCAACTGTCCGGCTCCTTTGCCCGAAGGCCCAACGGACGCTCGCTTGGCAAAGCTGCTGGCTCCGGCACCTTACGTGGTGCCAGAGAAGAAGGCCACGGGGACTCGAAAGAGCGCCCGGCGCCAGGAGGTGTCGGATTCACCATCCGACGACTCCAAGGCGCACTCCTCCCATGAAGACGAGGAGGAGGAAGAAGAGACCTCTCCCCTCCAGCGGGGGGAGGGAAGAAAAGGAAGGCCGCCCCAACCGAGGAGGCCGAAGGGTCCAAGAGGGGGAAGACCCCTCCTCCGGACAACTCCACCAACGCCGCCGACGATGAAGAGGAGTGGCCGCACAGGGCCAAGCCCCTGGCGAGATTGTAAGTATCCGGATACCCGAGTGATTCATAGTATTCCCCCATTGCACAACTTTTCCTTACGTTGAACATGATTGTGCAGTCCGCCCAAGGCTGGGCTCGACGAGTCGTCGAGCGGCTCCCTGGATTCGTCGGATGTGAATTCGCTTCCGACGGCTTCCTCCCCCCACCCTACGGACGGCGCCAAGGTGGTGTCCCAACAGGTTCGAAGCCAGGAGGAGGTGGTCCTGGAGGCGCCGCAAGGCACCCTCCCGGACTCCAGGCGTAAAGGGGATAGAACTCCCAAGGGCTCCAAGTCCGGCCTTGAGCCGGACACCGCGCCGGAACCTTCAACGGTTCCAGACTCCGGTAGGCAGCCTCCTTCCAAGAGGAGCAAGCCTACCGAGCCGGTGACCTCCGTCCAACCGGAGGCACCGAACAATTTGCTGGAGACGCTTAACGGCGCCTCCATCGACGAGGGGCACTGCACTATTATGAGTGCGGTGATCCAGAAGGTTCAGTCCGCCAAGAGCGGACTGACTGAAGCCTGTGCCAGCCTTCTAACAGGCTTTGAGGTAAGTAAAGAATATGTAAAAATATTACCGCATAGACAGTAGCCCCTGATGCTCTGTTCGGCGTTTGGAAAGAAGAGCCGAATAGAGGATCTAATAATCGCAGGAGTCTAACATAATCAAGTCAATATGCGTATGCAGGCTTCGCTGCTGGTCTCCGCTGCACTGACTACGGAGGTGGATATGCTGAAGCAGAACCTCGAGCGGTCCGAGCAAGAGCTCGGCCTAGCCAAGCAGCAGCTCGAGGAGGAAGGTAAGATATACCTTATTGAAATATGTGAAAGGTGCAATTGCAAAAAGTGACAGGATTAACGCGGCTATTGTAGGGGCCACAACTGAGGTGGCGACCCTTAAGCAAGCGCTGTCCGAGGCCGAAAAGAGGGCGGCCACGGAGCGCACCGAGCGGGAGAAGCATGAGACGCAGGTTGGCGAGGTGCGGCAAGAGCTCCAGGCTCTCATGAAAAAACATGAGAGTTTGGAGCTTGACTCGAAGACGTGAGAGTCTGAGCTCGCGGCGGCCATTGAAGATGCCAAGTCTGCCAAGGCCGAAGCCCAGAAGGCCCTCCAGGAGGTTGAGGCAGTAAAAAAGATAGCAGCGGGTAATGCATTCTTTATGCAAAGCAAGCACGTAAAAGTGATTTACTTGTCACTTACCCGAATCCGGAGCTCTACAGGAGCATTCACAGACTTGCCCCGTAGCGTGTCGGATGCCGCCACCTTCTACCGCGCCGAGGAGGGAAGGTCGACGGAGAAGGTGTTCTGGTCTCAGTATGCTAAGGCCGAACACCCGGTGCCCTTAAGCGACCAGCTGAAACAGCTGGTCGAGCTCCATAAGGTGGTCGAATAGGCCATGAAGGGCCTCATCGTCCGGCTGTGGCCTGGAGAGGCCATGCTTGGGAGCTACTTCGGGCTGGTGAGGCGGCTGGTGGAGGCCTGTCCAAGGCTCGAAGTCATCAAGCACTCCGTATGCATCGAGGGTGCCCGTAGGGCGCTTGCCCGTGCGAAGGTGCACTGGGGCAAGCTGGATGCTGAGAAGCTTGTGAAGGACGGGCCACCGTCGGGCAAGGAGCATCGCAAGCCCGAGATGTATTATGAGGGCGTTTTGAAGGGTGCCCGCCTTGTGGCGGATGAATGTTCCATGAATGTAATTTTTCAATGAACTCGCTCGTTTTGTCCTGTGCGCTGAAAACTTGTTCATGTGCGCTAAGCAATGCTTTTTGAATTTAAAATATTACCTTCTGTGCGGTCGTTTATAAATTTGAGAGATGGCGAGTCGTCGGCTTCTGCCCCCATGGCACGAGTGCTGGGGTGTTCGGGATAAACATGAGCGCTCTTTTTCCCATTCTTGGGTCCTTCGAGGGAGGTGCTCAACACAACGAACAAGGCAATCAGACTATAATGCTTGAACACTCTCACTTAGCCATAGAATTCTATAATTTTAAATTTTGGTGAAGCCCCTAGTGTTCGGAAGACCGAGTTCGGGGCGCTATCCACGCCTAGGCCGGACAAAGCCGACTCCTCGCTCTAGGCGGCATAAGTCTTTAGGGACTCGAAAACCTCTCGAACAGCGACCAGCTCTCGCCTCATCATGACGGTCAGTTTTAGCTTTCTCTACTGAGGTGCTTAGCCCAGCTCAACTGGGGCACAATCGCAGTAGTTCTCCTAGTGCTACCTTAGCCGATATGACGGAACGTAAGGTACCAAAACATAGGAGCCGGGCAAACCCAACTATTGACCCAAGACATGATTCGGAGCCGATGCATATAATGCTATAAGTTCGGGGTGCCGCACTTGTGAAAGTGTTCGGACTTCTCACACCATGTTGTGGGGTACTTAAGCCCCTGGTGTATTAGCCGTACCAAAGTGTACGGGTGCAACATGTCATTAATGAACATATATTCGTAAAAAGAGGTAATGCGGTAATAGACGTAAGCTATGCATTGTTTATTTAAAAAAGCTGCGATCAAAGCAGAACAATACAAATAGTGCGATAAGCAAAAGATGGGACTATCAAATATGTCCTTTCCAGGGGCGAGCTGCGGAATGTTATGCGAAATAGGTATACTGCTCGTTATAGAGACCACCTTAGAGTTCCGTAGTGCGGCATAGCTTTCTGCTTCCCTGGTTGTATCGTTTGTGCGGCAATTGTATCGCTGGACAAGCCTTACGAAGAATGGAGTCCTGAAAATAAGAGAAAATTTAATAAATTGGCAGCCCCTAGTGCGGTTTAAGCCGCGTTTCGGGCTTGCCGTGATGGTGCCCCTCCCCCTATGCCCATGGTATTTCCAAAGCGTAGTTATGTACGCGCGGCACTGGTTTCGCAAGTTCGCGAGGGCTGGGGTTGGGGCCGCATTGCTACGCTTGCTCAGAATGTGCCAGTCCGTCTTGTTGTAGGTTACTCCGGGCGCGCTTGACGGTGTCCAGACGTTTAATGGCCGGACTGGAGAATTGCCTTGAGAGGCTGCTTTGTACTTCCGCTGCGATAGCCGCCGTATGCTCCTCCGTTCAGAGAGAGCGTTCGGTGTTTCCATTGACCGTGATGACGCCTCGAGGGCCTGGCATCTTGAGCTTGAGGTATGCGTAGTGTGGCACCGCACTGAACTTGGCAAATGCGGTTCGCCCGAGCAGTGCGTGATAGCCACTGCGGAACGGGACTATGTCGAAGATTAACTCCTCGCTTCGGAAATTATCCGGAGATCCAAAGACCACTTCAAGTGTAACTGAGCCTGTACAGTTGGCTTCTACACCTGGTATGACGCCTTTAAAGGTCGTTCTGGTGGGTTTAATCCTCGAGGGATCGATGCCCATTTTCCGCACTGTATCCTGATAAAGCAGGTTCAGGCTACTGCCGCCGTCCATAAGGACTCTAGTGAGGTGAAATCCGTCAATAATTGGGTCTAGAACCAATGCGACGAATCCGCCATGACGGATACTAGTGGGGTGGTCCCTTCGATCAAAAGTGATCGGGCAGGAAGGCCATGGGTTGAGCTTTGGGGCGACTGGCTCCATCGCGTATACGTCCCTTAGCACACGCTTCCGCTCCCTCTTGGGGACGTGGGTTGCGTATATCATGTTCACCGTCCGCACTTGTGGGGGAAAACCTTTCTGTCCACTGTTGTTCGGCGGCCGGGGCTCCTCCTTGTCATTGCTATGCAGCCCCTTGTCTCTGCTTTCGGCATTTAACTTGCCTGCCTGCTTGAACACCCAACAATCCCTGTTGGTGTGATTGGCTGGTTTTTTGGGGGTGCCATGTATCTGGCATGAGCGGTCGAGTATTCGGTCCAAACTGGACGGGCCCGGAGTATTTCTTTTGAATGGCTTTTTCCGCTGACCGGGTTTAGAGCCTCTAAATCTGGCATTAACTGCCGTATCCTCAGCATTGTCGCCGTTAATGTGGCGCTTTTGCTTGTTGCGACGCGACCTGCCACTGTTGTCCTTGGTATCCGAATTACGAGGGCTCTTGGTCATGTTATTGCTGCGAGCTAGCCAGCTGTCTTCTCCCGCGCAAAAGCGGGTCATAAGTGTCGTGAGGGCTGCCATAGATTTCAGCTTTTCCTGTCCTAGGTGCCGTGCAAGCCACTCGTCGCGGATGTTATGCTTGAAGGCTGCTAGGGCCTATGCGTCTGGACAGTCGACGATTTGATTTTTCTTGGTTAGGAACCTTGTCCAGAATTGTCTGGCCGATTCCTCTGGCTGCTGAATTATGTGGCTTAGGTCATCGGCGTCTGGTGGTCGCACATAAGTGCCCTGAAAATTGTCGAGGAATGCGGCTTCCAGGTCCTCCCAACAACCAATTGATTCTGCTGACAAGCTGTTAAGCCAATGCCGAGCTAGTCCTTTAAGCTTGAGTGGGAGGTATTTGATGGCGTGTAAGTCATCACCGCGGGCCATGTGGATATGAAGGAGATAGTCCTTGATCCATACCGCAAGATCTGTTGTGCCATCATATGATTCGATGTTCACGGGTTTGAAACCCTCGGGGATTTGATGATCCATTACTTCATCTGTGAAGCATAGTGGGTGTGCGGCGCCTTTGTACTGGGCTATATCATGATGTAGCTCAAACGAGCTTTGTCTACTGTGTTCGGCCCGGCCGGATTTACTATATCCGGCGTGACGAGTACCGTCTCGTGCAGTGGGGCGCCCACGTGATCCGTAGATCGATCTTGTTTGCCTTGCCTTGTCCTCCAATATGTCTCGCAGGTCTGGCACATTTTCCCATGCCTTGGTATTTTTGGAGCGGCACCGGGGTGCGACTTGACTGGAGGGCCGAGAGGCCTCTCTGTCGCAGCCACGGGGTGGCCGGTCGGCCGCATCATGCACTGATGATGTAGGTTTAAGTGCTTCCTCCTCTAATTGGGGTAGCAAACTGCGCTTTGGGTAGCTCTTGGAGGGGCGTTCGAGTTCATACTCTTCGGCCGCAAGGACTTCAGTCCATCTGTCGGCTAGCAAATCTTGATCAGCTCTAAGCTGTTGCTGTTTTTTCTTGAGGCTGCTCGCCGTGGCCATAAGCCTGCGTTTGAAACGCTCTTGTTCGACGGGATCCTCCGACACGACAAATTCATCGTCATCGAGGCTTGCCTCGTCTTCGGAGGGAGGCATGTAATTATCGTCCTTGACCTCTCTGTCTGCCGCTCTCTCATGAGGGCTGGCTTCTCTATCCTCCTGTGCTGAATCTTGCTGGAGGTGGTTGTCTTCGGCACTGTCCGGGGTGTTATTATCCCCTGTGCCAGAATCACCGTTTTTGTTTTGGCGGGATTTAGAGCGGAGCCGCTGATGCCGGTGCTTAGGCTGCTTCTTGGAGGGGTCATCCTCCACTGTTCCATCGCCATTGCCTTCTTTTGGGGTGTCCACCATGTATATATCATACGACGAGGTGGCTTTCCAGTGCCCTATAGGCGCTGGTTCTTGATCGTCTCCTGCATCGGCGTCCATACCGTCGATGTCTTCGGAGTCGAAGTCAAGCATGTCGGTTAAATCATCGATAGTGGCTACGAAGTGGGTGGTGGGTGGGCTTTGAATTTCTTCATCATCCGCATCCCAACCTTGCCGACCATAGTCCGGCTAGGGCTCTCCTGACAAAGAGAGAGACTTTAGTGACTTCAGAATATCGCCGAAGGGCGAGTGCTGAAAGATGTCCGCGGCGGTGAACTCCATGATCGGCGCCCAATTGGGTTCGATCGATCGGGGTGCAGAGGGCTCAGAGTCTGGAGAGGAGTCCGGCTCCTTGGAGTCACGGACTTCGCAGAGAACATGGCTGGTGTTCGGCTCGATCGCCGTAGAAATTGCAGCCCCCGAGGAGGTGTCTAACCACCCATCCTCGGTTGGTGTGATCGGCTCCAAGCTAGGGGTCGGAGCGGACACAGGTGCGGCCTCCAGGGCACTGTTCGGCGGCAGAGCTAAATCATGCCCAACGTGACAGTGCGGCGCGCTCGGCTATGGCTCGAATCCGTCGAAGATCAAGTCTCCGCGGATGTCGGCCATGTAGTTCAAACTTCCAAATCTGACCTGATGGCCAGGGGCGTAGCTTCCGATCTGCTCCAGATGACCAAGCGAATTGGCCCACAGTGCAAAGCCGCCAAATACGAAGATCTGTCCGGGGAGAAAAGTCTCACCCTGGATCGCATCGCTGTTGATGATCGGAGAAGCCATCGGGCCTAAAAGCGACGACACAGAGGAACTCTCAATGAAAGCACCAATGTCGGTGTCAAAACCGACGGATCTCGGGTAGGGGGTCCCGAACTGTGCGTCTAGGTCAGATGGTAACAGGAGGCAGGGGACACGAAATTTTACCCAGGTTCGGGCCCTCTTGATGGAGGTAAAACCCTACGTCCTGCTTGATTACTATTGATGATATAGGTAGTACAAGAGTAGATCTACCACGAGATCAGAGAGGCTAAACCCTAGAAGCTAGCCTATGGTATGATTGTTGTTCATCCTACGGACTAAAACTCTTCGGTTTATATAGACACCGGAGAGGGCTAGGGTTACACAGAGTCGGTTACAATGGTAGGAGATCTACATATCCGTATCGCCAAGCTTGCCTTCCACGCCAAGGAAAGTCCCTTCCGGACACGAGACGAAGTATTCAATCTTGTATCTTCATAGTCCAGGAGTCCGGCCGAAGGTATAGTCCGGCCACCCGGACACCCCCTAATCCAGGACTCCCTCAATTCCCCCTTCGGCAGGGTGCCGAAACGGGTCTAGATTGGCTTTCGGTGGCTACGGAGGCTTCTGGTGGCGGAACTCCCGATCTATTGTGCTCTCGGATGTTTTTAGGGTATATGGAGATATATAGGCGGAAGAAGTACGTCAGGGGGCCACGAGGGGCCCATGAGGGTGGAGGGCGCGCCCTAGGGGGGTGGGCACGCCCCCTACCTCGTGGCCTCCTCGAAGCTTCCCTTACGTGCACTTCAAGTCTTCTGGGCTTCTTTCCTTCCAAAAATGAGTTCCGTGAAGTTTCAGGTCAATTGGACTCCGTTTGATTTTCCTTTTCTTCGAAACCCTAAAACAAGGTAAAAACAGAAACTGGCACTGGGCTCTGGGTTAATAGGTTAGTCCCAAAAATGATATAAATGTGTTTAATAAAGCCCATAAACATCCAAAACAGTAGATAATATAGCATGGAGCAATCAAAAATTATAGATACGTTGGAGACGTATCAGCATCCCCAAGTTTAATTCCTGCTCGTCCTCGAGTAGGTAAATGATAAAAACAGAATTTTTGATGCACAGTGCTACTTGGCATAATTTCAATGTAGTTCTTCTTAATTGTGGCATGAATATTCAGATCCATAAGATTCAAGACAAAAGTTCATATTGACATAAAAATAATAATACTTCAAGCATACTAACAAAGCAATCATGTCTTCTCAAATTAACATGGCTAAAGAAAGCTATCCCTACAAAATCATATAGTCTGGCTATGCTCCATCTTCACCACACAAAGTATTTAAATCATGCACAACCCCGATGACAAGCCAAGAAATTGTTTCATACTTTTGATGTTCTCAAAGTTTTTCAATCTTCACGCAATACATGAGCGTGAGCCATGGACATAGCACTATAGGTGGAATAGAATGGTGGTTGTGGAGAAGACAAAAAGGAGAACATAGTCTCACATCAACTAGGCGTATCAACAGGCTATGGAGATGCCCATCAATAGATATCAATGTGAGTGAGTAGGGATTACCATGCAACAGATGCACTAGAGCTATAAGTATATGAAAGCTCAAAAAGAAACTAAGTGGGTGTGCATCCAACTTGCTTGCTCATGAAGACCTAGGGCAATTTGAGGAAGCCCATCATTGGAATATACAAGCCAAGTTCTATAATGAAAGATTCCCACTAGTATATGAAAGTGATAACATGAGAGACTCTCTACTATGAAGATCATGGTGCTACTTTGAAGCACAAGTGTGGTAAAAGGATAGTAACATTGTCCCTTCTCTCTTTTTCTCTCATTTTTTTATTTGGGCCTTTTGTCTTTTTTTATGGCCTCTTTTCTTTCTCTCTTTTTTTATTTGGACTTCTTTGGCCTCTTTTATTTATTTTTCGTCCGGAGTTTCATCCCGACTTGTGGGGGAATCATAGTCTCCATCATCCTTTCCTCACTGGGACAATGCTCTAATAATGATGATCATCACATTTTTATTTTTCTTACAACTCAAAAATTACAACTCGATACTTAGAACAAAATATGACTCTATATGAATGCCTCCGGCGGTGTACCGGGATATGCAATGATGCATAAGTGACAAGTATGAAATAATTATGAACGGTGGCTTTGCCACAAATACTATGTCAACTACATGATCATGCTAAGCAATATGACAATGATGGAGTGTGTCATAAACGGAACGGTGGAAAGTTGCATGGCAATATATCTCGGAATGGCCATGGAAATGCCATAATAGGTAGGTATGGTGGCTGTTTTGAGGAAGGTATATGGTGGGTGTATGATACCGGCGAAAGGTGCGCGGTATTAGAGAGGCTAGCAAGGGTGGAAGGGTGAGAGTGCGTATAATCCATGGACTCAACATTAGTCATAAAGAACTCATATACTTATTGCAAAAATCTACAAGTTATCAAAGCAAAGTATTACGCGCATGCTCCTAGGGGGATAGATTGGTAGGAAAAGACCATCGCTCGTCCCCGACTGCCACTCATAAGGAAGACAATCAATAAATAAATCATGCTCTGACTTCATCACATAATGGTTCACCATACGTGCATGCTATGGGAATCACAAACATCAACACAAGTATTTCTCAAATTCATAACCACTCAACTAGCATGACTCTAATATCACCATCTCCATATCTCAAAACAATTATCAAGTATCAAACTTCTCATAGTATTCAACACACTCATAAGAGAATTTTATTATTCTTGAATACCTAGCATATTAGGATTTTAAGCAAATTAACATGCTATTTAAGACTCCAAAAATAATCTAAGTTAAGCATGAGAGTTCATCTATTTGTTCAAAATAAAACTACCACCATTCTCTAAAATATATAAGTGAAGCACTAGAGCAAATGACAAACTACTCCGAAAGATATAAGTGAAGATCAATGAGTAGTCAAATAATTATGCAGCTATGTGAAGACTCTCTAACATTTAATAATTTAAGATATTGGTATTCTATTAAAACACAAGCAAAGCAAAATAAAATGACATTCTAAGAATGGCAAACATCATGTGAAGAAGCAAAAACTTAGGATCAACCAAAACTAACCGATAATTGTTGAAGAAGAAAGGTGGGATGCCAACCGGGGCATCCCCAAGCTTAGATGCTTGGGACTTCTTGAAATATTATCTTGGGGTGCCTTGGGCATCCCAAAGCTCTTTTGTGTCTCCTTAATTCCTCTCATATCACGGTCTCCCTAAATCTCAAAAGCTTCATCCACACAAAACTCAACAAGGACTCGTGAGATAAGTTAGTATAACACACTGCAAAAACATTATCATACTCTACTGTAGCAAATAACTAAAATTATTATTCAACATTGCATACTAAATGCCTCTGCATATTTAATAGTCCTATCCTCAAATAGAATCATTAAATAAGCAAACATATGCAAACATAACAGCAATCTGCCTAAACAGGACAGTCTGTAAAGAATGCAGCAACATCCATACTTCCCTAGATCCAAAAATTATTAACGAAAATTCCCACTGTAGTAAATTTATCGGATCTTAATATACAAAAGGTTTCAAAATTTTATCACATTCTGACCTTTCTAGGGAATTATTGCAACTGCGGTAAACTTTCTGTTTTCAAACAGCAACATGAAGACTTGTAACATAGGCATAGTAAAGACTATGAATGCCACTTTTATTGAAATAAAATATGCAAAACATTGTTATAAATAACAGCAATAAAATACTAAGAAAATAAATTGACGCTCCAAGCAAAACACATATCATGTGGCAAATAAAAATATAGCTCCAAGTAAAGTTACCGATGAACGAAGACGAAAGAGGGGATGCCTTCCGGGGCATCCCCAAGCTTAGGCTTTTGGTTGTCCTTGAATATTACTTTGGGGTGACTTGGGCATCCCCAAGCTTAGGCTCTTGCCACTCCTTATTCCATAGTCCATCGAATCTTTACCCAAAACTTGAAAACTTCACAACACAAAACTTAACAGAAAACTCGTAAGGTCTGTTAGTATAAGAAAGCAAATCACCATCATAAGGTACTGTAATGAACTCATTCTTTATTTATGTTGGTGTTAAACATACTGTATTCCAACTTCTCTATGGTTTATAAACTATTTTACTAGCCATAGATTCATCAAAATAAGTAAACAACACATGAAAAACAGAATCTGTCAAAAACAAAACAGTCTGTAGTAATCTGGATCAAACGTATACTTCTGGAACTCATAAAATTCTCAAATAAATTGCTGGACCTGAGGAATTTATCTATTAATCATCTTAAAAAATAATTAACTAAATAGCACTCTCCAATAAAAAATGGCAGCAATTCTCGTGAGCGCTAAAGTTTCTGTTTTTTTACAGCATGATCAACAAGACTTTCCCCAAGTCTTCCCAAAGGTTCTACTTGGCACAAACACTAATTAAAACATAACAACACATCTAAACAGAGGCTAGATGAATTATTTATTACTAAACAGGAACAAAAAGCAAGGAACAAAAATAAGTTGGGTTGCCTCCCAACAAGCGCTATCGTTTGACGCCCCTAGCTAGGCATGATGATTTCAACGATGCTCACATAAAAGATAAGAATTGTAACATAAAGAGAGCATCTTGAAGAATATGACTAGCACATTTAAGTCTAACATACTTCCTATGCATAGGGATTTTTTGAGCAAACAATTTGTGGGAACAAGAATCAACTTGCATAGGAAGGTAAAACAAGCATAACTTCAAAATTTTAAGCACATAGAGAGGAAACTTGATATTATTGCAATTCCTACAAGCATATATTCCTCCCTCATAATAATTTTCAGTACCATCATGAATTAATTTAACAATATAACCAGAACCTAAAGCATTCTTTTCATGATCTGCAAGCATAGAAAATTTACTACTCTCCACATAAGCAAAATTCTTCTCATGAATAATAGTGGGAGCAAACTCAACAAAATAACTATCATGTGATTGAAAATTAAGATCAAGATGAAAAGTTTCATGGTTATGATTATTCTTTAAAGCATATGTGTCATCACAATAATCATCATAGATAGGAGGCATGCTTTCATCATAATAAATTTGCTCATCAAAACTTGGGGGACAAAAAAATATCATCTTCATCAAACATAGCTTCCCCAAGCTTGTGGCTTTGCATATCATTAGCATCATGGATATTCAAGGAATTCATACTAACAACATTGCGATCATGCTCATAATTCAAATATTTAGTGCCAAACATTTTATAGATTTCTTCTTCTAGCACTTGAGCACAATTATCCTTTCCATCATACTCACGAAAGATATTAAAAAGGTGAAGCGTATGAGACAAACTCAATTGCATTTTTTTGTAATTTTCTTTTATGAACTAAACTAGTGATAAAAAAAGAAATTAAAAGACTCGATTGCAAGATCTAAAGATATACCTTCAAGCACTCACCTCCCCGTCAACGGCGCCAGAAAAGAGCTTGATGTCTACTACACAACCTTCTTCTTGTAGACGTTGTTGGGCCTCCAAGTGCAGAGGTTTGTAGGACAGTAGCAAATTTCCCTCAAGTGGATGACCTAAGGTTTATCAATCCGTAGGAGGCGTAGGATGAAGATGGTCTCTCTCAAGCAACCCTGCAACCAAATAACAAAGAGTCTCTTGTGTCCCCAACACACCCAATACAATGGTAAATTGTATAGGTGCACTAGTTCGGCGAAGATATGGTGATACAAGTGGTATATGGATGGTAGATAAAGGTATTTGTCATCTGAAAATATAAAAACAGCAAGGTAACTAATGGTAAAAGTGAGCGAAAATGGTATTGCAATGCGTTGAAACAAGGCCTCGGGTTCATACTTTCACTAGTGCAAGTTCTCTCAACAATAATAACATAATTGGATCACATAACTATCCCTCAACATGCAACAAAGAGTCACTCCAAAGTCACTAATAGCGGAGAACAAACAAAGAGATTATGGTAGGGTACGAAACCACCTCAAAGCTATTCTTTCCAATCAATCCGTTGGGCTATTCCTATAATGTTAATCCCACTATTTTGGAAGAGTGTCAACTTTGCATGCATGTGGATCGTGTTGAAAATATTTTATGTGATAACTATTTTGTTGAATTTTCTTATGATCCCACATGTAATTATTATGCTAGAGGAAAAATATTATTGTAGAAATTTTCATGTTACTAAATTACCTCTCGTTATGTTGAGATTGCTATTGTTTCTTTCTGCTTCCTTGCATATGCTAGTTTTTGCTTGTTATGATAATTTTTTTGCCTATAAGATGCCTATGCATATGAAGTATGTTAGGATTAGATGTGTTTGTCACATGTTTCATGACGCTCTCTTTGTTCTTCAATTCTTGTCTTTCATGTGAGCATCATTGAAATTATCAATGCCTAGCTAGGGGAGTTAAACGATAGCGCTTGTTGGGAGGCAACCCAATTTTATTTTTGTTTCTTGCTTTTTGTTCCTGTTTAGTAATAAATAATTCATCTATCTTCTGTTTAGATGTGTTTTTATGCTTTTAACTAGTGTTTGTGCCAAGTGGAACCTTTGGGAAGACTTGGGGGAAGTCTTTGTGATCTTACTGTAAAAAACAGAAACTTTAGCGCTCACGATATTTGCTTCCATTTTTTACTAGAGAGTGCGATTAGGTTGATTATTTTTGCAGATCATTAATAGACAAAATCCTCACGTCCAAAAATTTATTTCAGAATTTTTGGGGTTCCAGAAGTATTCGAAACCTACAGATTACTACATATTGTTCTGTTTTTGACAGATTCTGTTTTTCGTGTGTTGTTTGCTTATTTTGATGAATCTATGGCTAGTATCGGGGGGTATGAACCATACATAAGTTGGAATACAGTAGGTTTAACACCAATACAAATAAAGAATGAGTTCATTACAGTACCTTGAATTGGTGGTTTGTTTTCTTATACTAACGGAGCTCATGAGATTTTCTATTGAGTTTTGTGTTGTGAAGTTTTCAAGTTTTGGGTAAAGATTTGATGGATTTTGGAACAAGTAGTGGCAAGAGCCTAGTTTGGGTATGCCCAAGGCACCCCAAGGTAAAATTCAAGTACAACCAAAAGCTTAAGCTTGGGGATGCCTCGGAAGGCATCCCCTCTTTCGTCTTCGTCCATCGGTAACTTTACTTGAGGCTATATTTTTATTCACGACATGATATGTGTTTTGCTTGGAGCGTCTTGTATGATTTGAGTCTTTGCTTTTTAGTTATCATCCTTGCTGTACACACCTTTTGGAGAGACACGCATGAATCGGCATTTATTAGAATACTCTATGTGCTTCACTTATATCTTTTGAGCTAGATAATTTTGCTCTTGGTGCTTCACTTATATCTTTTAAGAGCACGGTGGTGGTTCTATCTTATAGAAATTATTGATCTCTCATGCTTCACTTATATCATTTTGAGAGTCTTTTAGAACATCATGGTAATTTGTTTTGGCTATAAAATTAGTCCTAATATGATAGGCATCCAAGATGGGTATAATAAAAACTATCATAAAAAGTGCATTGAATACTATGAGAAATTTGATACTTGATGATTGTTTTGAGATATGAAGATGGTGATATTAGAGTCATGCTAGTTGAGTAGTTGTGAATTTGAGAAATACTTGTTCTAAAGTATGTGATTCCCGTAGCATGCACGTATGGTGAACCATTATGTGATGAACTCGGAGCATGATTTATTTATTGATTGTCTTCCGTATGAGTGGCGGTCGAGGACGAGCAATGGTCTTTTCCTACCAATCTATCCTCCTAGGAGCATGCACGTAGTATGCACGTATGGTGAACCATTATGTGATGAAGTTGTAGCATGATTTATTTATTGATTGTCTTCCGTATGAGTGGCAGTCGAGGACGAGCAATGGTCTTTTCCTACCAATCTATCCTCCTAGGAGCATGCACGTAGTACTTTGTTTTGATAACTAATAGATTTTTGCAATAAGTATGTGAGTTCTTTATGACTAATGTTGAGTCCATGGATTATACGCACTCTCACCCTTCCACCATTGCTAGCCTCTCTAGTACCGCGCAACTTTCGCCGGTACCATAAACCCACCATATACCTTCCTCAAAACAGCCACTATATCTACCTATTATGGCATTTCTATAGCCATTCCGAGATATATTGCCATGCAACTTACCACCGTTCCGTTTATTATGACACGCTTCATCATTGTCATATTGCTTTGCATGATCATGTAGTTGACATTGTATTTGTGGCAAAGCCACCGTTCATAATTCTTTCATACATGTCACTCATGAGTCATTGCACATCCCGGTACACCGCCGGAGGCATTCACATAGAGTCATATTTTGTTCTAAGTATCGAGTTGTAATTCTTGAGTTGTAAGTAAATAAAAGTGTGATGATCATCATTATTAGAGCATTGTCCCATGTGAGGAAAGGATGATGGAGACTATGATTCCCCCACAAGTCGGGATGAGAGTTCGGACAAAAAATAAAAAAAAGGAGAAAAAAGAGGACATAAAAAAAGAGAAGGCCCAAAAAATGAGAGAAAAAGAGAGAAGGGACAATGTTACTATCCATTTACCACACTTGTGCTTCAAAGTAGCACCATGATCTTCATGATAGAGAGTCTCCTGTGTTGTCACTTACATATACTAGTGGGAATTTTACATTATAGAACTTGGCTTGTATATTCCAATGACGGGCTTCCTCAAAATGCCCTAGGTCTTCGTGAGCAAGCGAGTTGGATGCACACCCACTTAGTTTCTTTTGTTGAGCTTTCATACACTTATAGCTCTAGTGCATCCGTTGCATGGCAATCCCTACTCACTCACATTGATATCTATTGATGGGCATCTCCATAGCCCGTTGATATGCCTAGTCGATGTGAGACTATCTTCTCATTTTTTGTCTTCTCCACAACCACCATTCTATTACACCTATAGTGCTATATCCATGGCTCACGCTCATGTATTGCGTGAAGATTGAAAAAGTTTGAGAACATCAAAAGTATTAAACAATTGCAAGCTTGTCATCGAGGTTGTGCATGATTTAAATATTTTGTGTGGTGAAGATGGAGCATAGCCAAACTATATGATTTTGTAGGGATAACTTTCTTTGGCCATGTTATTTTGAGAAGACATGATTGCTTTGTTAGTATGCTTGAAGTATTATTATTTTTATGTCAATATTAAACATTTGTCTTGAATCTTTCGGATCTGAACATTCATACCACAATAAAAGAAAATTACATTGAGAATTATGCTAGGTAGCATTCCACATCAAAAATTCTGTTTTTATCATTTACCTACTCGAGGACGAGCACGAATTAAGCTTGGGGATGCTTGATACGTCTCCAACGTAACTATAATTTTTGATTGTTCCATGCTATTATATTATCTATTTTGAATGTTTAATAGGCTTTAATATACCTTTTTATATTATTTTTGGGACTAACCTACTAACCAAAGGCCCAGTGCAAATTGTTGTTTTTTCGCCTATTTCAGTGTTTCGCAGAAAAGGAATATCAAACGGAATGAAACCTTCGGGAGAGTTATTTTTGGAACAAACGTGATCCACGAGACTTGGAGTGGCCGTCAAGAAAGAAGCGAGGAGGCCACAAGGTAGGGGGCGCGCCCAGGGTGGGCAGGCACGCCCCCACCCTCGTGGGCCCCTCGCAGCTCCACCGACATACTTCTTCCTCCTATATATACCCATATACCCCTAAAACATCCAGGAGCACCACGAAACCCTATTTCCACCACCGCAACCTTCTGTACCCGTGAGATCCCATCTTGGGGCCTTTTCCGGCGCTCCGCCGGAGGGGGAATCGATCACGGAGGGCTTCTACATCAACACCATAGCCTCTTCGATGATGTGTGAGTAGTTTATCACAGACCTTTGGGTCCATAGTTATTAGCTAGATCACTTCTTCTCTCTCTTTGGATCTCAATACAAAGTTCTCCTCGATTCTCTTGGAGATCTATTCAATGTAATTCTTTTTGTAGTGTGTTTGTCGAGATTCGATGAATTGTGGGTTTATGATCAAGATTATCTATGAACAATATTTGATTCCTCTCTGAAATATTTTATGCATGATTTAAATATCTTTGCAAGTCTCTTCAAATTATCAGTTTGGTTTGGCCTACTAGATTGATCTTTCTTGCAATGGGAGAAGTGCTTAGCTTTGGGTTCAATATTGCGGTGTCCTTTCCCTGTGACAGCAGGGGCAGCAAGGCACGTATTGTATTGCTGCCATCGAGGATAAAAATATGGGGTTTATATCATATTGCTTGAGTTTATCCCTCTACATCATGTCATCTTGCTTAATGCTTTACTCTGTTCTTATGAACATAATACTCTAGATGAATGCTGGATAGCGGTCGATGTGTTGAGTAATAGTAGTAGATGCAGATTCGTTTCGGTCTACTTGTCACGGACGTGATGCCTATATACATGATCATGCCTAGATATTCTCATAACTATGCGCTTTTCTATCAATTTCTCGACAGTAATTCATTCACCCACCGTAGAATTTGCTATCTTGAGAGAAGCCACTAGTGAAACCTATGCCCCCCCGGGTTTATCTTCCATCATATAATTTTCCTATCAATTTGCTATTTCTATTTTTCAATCTTTATTTTCCAATCTATACAAGAAAAATACCAAAAATATTTATCTTATTATCTCTATCAGATCTCACTTTTGTAAGTGACCGTGAAGGGATTGACAACCCCTTTATCGCGTTGGTTGCGAGGTTCTTGTTTGTTTGTGCATGTACTAGGGGACTTGTGTGTTACCTCCTACTGGATTGATACCTTGGTTCTCAAAACAGAGGGAAATACTTACGCTACTGTGCTGCATCACCCTTTCCTCTTCAAGGGAAAACCAACGCAAGCTTAGGAAGTAGCATTAGGAAACTTAACCATCTTTGATTAACGAGCTAGTCAAGTAGAGGCATACTAGTGACACTATGTTTGTCTATGTATTCACACATGTACTAATTTCCGGTTAATACAATTCTAGCATGAATAATAAACATTTATCATGATATAAGGAAATATAAATAACAACTTTATTGTTGCCTCTAGGGCATATTTCCTTCATTTGTCACCTCAAGTATTCATACCGCAAGACATACATCATGTGTTCTCAAATCTGAATATTCAATCCGACAAGACAAAACTTCAAAGGGTAAAGATTCAATTCATCAGAACAAGAGTATAGAGGGGAGAAACATCATATGATCCGACTATATTAACAAAGCCCATGATATAGATCACGAGAGAGAGAGAGAGAGATTAAACACATAGCTACTGGTACAAACCCTCAGCCCCAAGGGTGGACTACTCCCTCCTCATCGTGGTGGCCACCGGAGATGACTCCCCCCTCCGGCAGGGTACCAGAACGGGTCTAGTTTGGTTTTTGGTGGCTACAGAGCCCTATGGCGGCAGAACTTCTGATCTATGTTAACCCCGAGGGGTTTCGGAATATTTGGGAATTTATAGTGCAAAGAAGGGGTACGGGAGGCCACCGAGGTGGGCACAACCCACCTGGGCTCGCCAGGGGGCTTGGCGCGCCCTGATGGGTTGTGCCCCCTTGGGGCACCCCCCCGGGTGCTGCTCTGGCCCATCAGGAGTCTTCTGGCCCATAAAAAATCCACAAAAAATTTCGCGGTGTTTGGACTCTATTTAATATTGATTTTCTACGATGTAAAAAAACAAGCAAAAAACAACAACTGGCACTGGGCACTGGGTCAATAGGTTAGTCCCAAAAATGATATAAAGTTGCTATAAAATGATTTTAAAACATCCAAGAATTATAATATATTGGCATGAATACTTCATAAATTATAGATACGTTGGAGACGTATCAGCATCCCCAAGCTTAATTCCTACTCGTCCCCGAGTAGGTAAATGATAAAAGAAATAATTTATGAAGTGTGAATGCTAGCAAAATGCACAAGTTTGATCGATGATAATTTCAATCACTTTTTATAGCATCATAACAGCAATTCTTTCTTATAAAACTTCTCATGTTATAGTGGCAACCCATTCACATGTTAAGGTTCAAACAATGAATTCTCTTGAAACTCAATGAAGTATGTTCTTAGTCACCAAGCAATTGCAATTCAACTTATTCAATAGAGTTTAAGTAAGAGCTCCACATACTCAACCATCATATAGTCTTCTATGATTGCTAACACTCACCACATACACATGAGCAAAACATTTCAACCGGGCACATAGAAAGATAGGGGCTTATTGTTTTGTCTCCCAATGTATTCACCTCAAGGGTGATGTCAACAATAATAACTCATGCTACCCATATTCAACTACACATATGTGCCTAGATCTTTCCTCGCCACATGATGCTTGCCAAAAGAGAAAAATAAAATGGAATAGAGAGAAAAACTTTGACTCTTTGCATAAAAGTAAATACATAAAGTAAAAGATAGACCCTTCGCAGAGGGGAGTAGGGATTTGTAGAGGTGCAGAGCTCAAAGCGAAAATTGAGAGATAAAAACAATTTGAGAGGCATACTTTTCCCGCCAACAAAAACGACTTAGAGCTCCCAACACTTTCCATGCTAGATATATCATAGGCGGTTCCCAAACAGGAAATAAAGTTTATTCCTTTTTCCACCAGACTTTCACTTTCCATGGCTAGCCGTATCCACAGGTGCCCTCCATACCAACACTTTCCAAGGAATTTATTATTTGACAACATAAAGTAAATTCATTTTCCATTTCGGGACTGGGCATCCCTAATACCTTTGCCTTACTCTCATGCAATGACAAGTGAATAAACACTCATCATGAGAATAACACATCTAGCATGGAAAATATTGGCCACCCCTCATCGCCTCGCGAGCGGTACGATCACACAAAAGATAAATTTATTTTTGAAAATTAGAGATGGCACATACAAATTTGCTTAGAATGGCACAGAAATACCGCATATAGGTAGGTATGGTCGACTCTTGAAAATAAGATTTGGGTTTAAGGGTTTTTGGATGCGCAAGTAGTACTTGGTGCAGAATTTTTGGCTAGCAAAGATGGGGGGCAAGCACCACATGTTGAAGGATCTATGACAATATAACTTCTATGTGAATATGAACAAACATAAATCATTACATTGCCTTCCTTGTCCAACGTCAACAATTTTGGCATATAATATTTTGTTGGGGCTCACAATCACAAAATATTTCCATGATAGCATATTTATATGTGAGAGTTCTCTTCCTTATACTAATTATTCGTGAATTGCTTGTATGACCAATATTGTGATTGTAAAGCCTCAAAAGATTTCACTTTCTAAACCCAATGTGAAGCTACCAGTAGGCATGATATTATTTCAACTTCATGTCATTAAATTTATTCAACAATTTACTCATAGGATATAAGTGAAGCACAAGAGTAAATGACATAGGAAAGAGCTTCGTTGACGGAATGTGAATGCCGCTTACTTTGCCTCCCTGAAAACTATTTGAGGACTCTATTTTATTTAAAAACTTTCAGATCTAAGTACTTTATTAAAACATCAAGAAAAAACAAAATAAAATGACATTCTAAGAATATCACACATCATGTGAAGAAGCAAAAACTTAGGCTCAACCGAGACTAACCGATAATTGTTGATAAAGAAAGGTGGGATGCCCATCGGGGCATCCCCAAGCTTAGATGCTTGAGGCTTCTTAAAATATTATCTTGGGATGCCTTGGGCATCCTCAAGATTGATCTTTTGTGTCTCCTTGATTCCTCTCATATCACGGTTTTCCTAAATCTCAAAAGCTTCATCCACACAAAACTCAACAAGAACTCGTGAGATAAGTTAGTATAAACCAATGCAAAAATCTTATCATTCTCTACTGTAGAAAATCACTAAAATTATTATTCGACATTGCATACTAAATGCATCTGCATATTTAATACTCCTATCTTCAAATAGGATCATTAAACAAGCAAACATATGCAAACAATGCAAGCATAACAGCAATCTGCCAGTACAGTCTGTAAAGAATGCAAGAGTATCAATACTTCTTAAACTCCAAAGATTATGAAAATTTAGCACACTGTATAAAATTTATCAGAGCTTATTTTGCAAAAAAATTCAACATTTTATCACATTCTGACTTTTCTAGGGAATTTTTGCAACAGCGGTAAACTTTCTGTTTTCAAACAGCAACATGTATACTTGCAAAATAAGCATGGCAAAGGCTATCATTGCCACTTTTATTGAAATAGAAGATGCAAAACATTATTCTAAATGACAGCAAGCAAATCCTAACAAAATAAAATGATGCTCCTAGCAAAACACATATCATGTGACGAATGAAAACATAGATCCAAGTGAGGTTACCGATAACATCAAAGACGAAAGAGGGGATGCCTTCCGGGGCATCCCCAAGCTTAGTTGCTTGGATATTCCTTGAATATTTCCTTGGGGTGACTTGGGCTTCCCCAATATTAGGTTCTTGTCACTCCTTATTCTCCTCATATCGATATCTCATCCAAAACTTGAAAACTTCAATCACACAAAACTTAACGGAACTTTGTGAGATAGGTTAGTATGATAAAGAGCAAACCATTCCACTTTTGGTAATGCCAAAGACAAGATTCATAATTGTTCTCAGACAATTCCTACTATAGCATATCATTTCTACAATTTATATTGAGCAATATAAGCCATAGAAACTATAAAACAAGCAAACTACGCATTGAAAACAGAATCTGTCAAAAACAGAACAATGTGTAGTAATCTGTACTCCAACCATACTTCTGCTACTAGAAAAATTCTGAAAAATTAGGGAAACCTGTATAATTTGTCTGTTAATCTTCTACAGAAATAATCAGCATTTTATCATGATTCTGTTAAAAATGAGAATTATTTTTGTGAGCACAAAAGTTTCTGTGTTTCAGCAAGATCAAATCAACTATCAGCCAACATGATCCCAAAGGCTTTACTTTGCACTTTATTGAAACAAAGGCAATAAAACATGATTATTACAATAGCCTAATCATGTGAACACACAAAAATAGTAGGTAAAAGTGTTGGGTTGTCTCCCAACAAGCGCTTTTCTTTAATGTCTTTTAGCTAGGCATGATGATTTCAATGATGCTCGCATAAAAGATAAGAATTGAAACACAAAGAGAGCATCATGAAGCATATGAATAGCACATTTAAGTCTAACCCACTTCCTATTCATAGGGATTTTGTGAGCAAACAACTTATGGGAACAAGAATCAACTAGCATAGGAAGGCAACACAAGCATAACTTCAAAACTTTCAACACATAGAGAGGAAACTTGATATTGTTGCAATTCCTACAAGCATATGCTCCTCTCTCATAATAATTTTCAGTAGCATCATGAATGAATTAAACAATATAGATATCACATAAATCATTCTTTTCATGATGCATAAGCATAGAATTTTTTTACTCTCCACATATGCAAATTTATTCTCATGAATAGTGGTGGGAGCAAACTCAACAAAATAACTATCATGTGATTGAAAATTAAAATCATGATGACAAGTTTCATGGTTATGTTTATTCAATATAGGATACATGTCATCACCATAATCATCATAGATAGCAACTATGTTGTCATAATCAATTGAAACCTCTTCTGAAATAGTGTATTCATCACAAAGTAAAGTCATGACCTCTCGAAATCCACTTTCATCAATATAATCATCATAAATAGGAGGCATGCTTTCATCATAATAAATTTTCTCATTAAAACTTGGGGGACTAAAAATATCATCTTCATCAAACATAGCATCCCCAAGCTTATGGCTTTGCATATCATTAGCGTCATGGATATTCAAAGAATTAATACTAATAACATTGTAATCATGCTCATCATTCAAATATTTTGTGCCAAACATTTTATTGACTTCTTCTTCTAACAATTGAGCACAATTTTCTGAACCATCATTTTCAAGAAAGATATTATAAAGATGATCAATAATATCATGCAATATCAATTCCATTTTTTGTAGTTTTCTTTTATAGACCAAACTAGTGATAAAACAAGAAACTAAAAGATTCAATTGCAAGATCTAAAGATATACCTTCAAGCACTCACCTCCCCGGCAACGACGCCAGAAAAGAGCTTGATGTCTACTACACAACTTTATTCTTGTAGACACGTGTTGGGCCTCCAAGCACATAGTTTTATAGGACAGTAGCAATTTTCCATCAAGTGGATGACCTAAGGTTTATCAATCCGTGAGAGGTGTAGGATGAATATGGTCTCTCTCAAATGACCTTGCAACCAAATACAAGAAATCTCTTGTGTCCCCAACACACCCAATACAATGGCAAATTGTATAGGTGCACTAGTTCAGCGAAGAGATGGTAATAAACGTGTAATATGCATGGTAGAAATATAATTTTATAATCTGAATAAATAAAACAGCAAGGTAGCAAATAGTAAACGGGCACAAAAACGGTATTGCAATGCTTAAAAACAAGGCCTAGGGTCCGTACTTTCGCTAGTGCAATCTCTCAACAGTGCTAACTTAGTTGGATCATATAATTATCCCTCAAAGTGTAACAAAGAATCACTACCGAGTTCCTATTAGCGGAGAACAAAAGATAGAAATTTTTTGTAGGGTACGAGACCACCTCAAAGCTATTCTTTCCGCTCGATCTATTCAAGAGTTCATACTAAAATAACACAAAGCTATCTTTTCCGTTCGATCTATCCTAGAGTTCGTACTAGAATAACACCAAAGCATATTCATATTCATAATACTCAATCCACACAAAGAACTACAAAGAGACCCCAAAGTTTCTATCGGAGAAAAGATAATAAAAACGTGCATCAACCCCTATGCATAGATTACCCCAATATCACCGCGGGAATCCGCAAGTTGAGTGCCATAACGTATATCAAGTGAATCAATATGATACCCCATTTGTCACCTCAAGTATTCATACCGCAAGACATACATCATGTGTTCTCAAATCTGAATATTCAATCCGACAAGACAAAACTTCAAAGGGTAAAGATTCAATTCATCACAACAAGAGTATAGAGGGGAGAAACATCATATGATCCGACTATATGAACAAAGCCCATGATATAGATCATGAGAGAGAGAGATTAAACACATAGCTACTAGTACAAACCATCAACCCCGAGGGTGGACTACTCCCTCCTCATCGTGGTGGCCACCGGAATGATGAAGACGGCCACCGGAGATGATTCCCCCTCCGGCAGGCAACCGGAATGGGTCTAGATTGGTTTTCGGTGGCTACGAAGCCCTACAATGGCGGAACTTCTGTTCTAGGTTAACCCCGAGGGGTTTCAGAATATTTGGGAATTATAGTGCAAAGAAGGGGTACGGGAGGCCACCGACGTGGGCACAACCCACCTGGGCGCGCCAGGTGGCCTGGCATGCCCTGGTGGGTTGTTCCCTCCTCGGGGCACCCCCCAGGTGCTGCTCTGGCCCATCGGGAGTCTTCTGGCCCATAAAAAATCCACAAAAAGTTTCGCGGTGTTTGGACTCCGTTTAATATTGATTTTCTGCGATGTAAAAAAAGCAAAAAACAACAACTGGCACTGGGTCAATAGGTTAGTCCCAAAAAAGATATAAAGTTGCTATAAAATGATTGTAAAACATCCAAGAATGATAATATATTGGCATGAATACTTAATAAATTATAGATACGTTGGAGACGTATCACAGTACTAGTTAGAATAGCTTCTACCCACTTAGTAACGTAATCACCAGCAACTAAAATATGTGTGTGCCCATTAGAGGAAGGAAAAGGTCCCATATAATCAAAGCTCCAAACATCAAATGGTTCAATAACAAGTGAATAGTTCATAGGCATTTCCTGACATCTACTAATATTAAAAATTCTCTGACATTAATCACAAGACAAGACAAACTTACGAGCATCTTTAAAGAGAGTGGGCCAATTGAAACCGGACTGCAATACCTTGTGTGCAGTTCTGTCTCCAGCATGGTGTCCTCTGTAAGACTCGGAGTGGCACTTGCGTAGGATCTGTCCCTGTTCATGCTCAGGTACACAATGTCTAATAACACCATCTACTCCTTCTTTATAAAGGTGCGGGTCATCCCAAAAGTAATGTCTTAAATCATATAATTTTTTTCTTTTGCTGGTATGTGAAACTAGGTGGTATAAATTTAGCAACAAGATAATTAGCATAATCAGCACACCATGGAGGATTACGAGAAGCATTTATGACATTTAATTGTTCACCGGGAAAGCTATCATCAATAGCCAGTGGGTCATCAAGAACATTTTCTAGCCTAGACAAGTTGTCTGCAACGGGGTTCTCAGCTCCCTTTCTATCAATAATATGAAAATCAAATTCTTGTAGCAAGAGAACCCATCTAATATGTCTCGGTTTAGCATCTTTCTTTTCCATAAGATATTTAATAGCAACATGATCAGTGTGAACAGTTACTTTGGAATCAATAATATAAGGTTTGAACTTATTACATGCAAATACAATTGCTAAAAATTCTTTTTAAGTGGTAGCATAATTTCTCTGGGCACTGTCTAGAGTTTTACTAGCATACTGAATAACATTTAATTTCTTATCAACCCTTCATCCTAGAACAACACCAACAACATAATCTAGCATCACACATAATTTCAAAGGGTAAATTCCAATCAGGTGGCTGAACAAATAGGTGCAGAAATCAAGGCTTTCTTAAGTATTTCAAATGCTTCTACACAATCATCATCAAAAACAAAAGGAACATCTTTTTTGCAAGAGACTAGTGAGAGGCCTGTAAATTGTAGAGAAGTCTTTAATAAACCACCTATAGAAACCAGCATGACCAAGGAAGCTTCTTATACCTTTGATATCTTTAGGACACGACATCTTTTCAATAGCATCTACTTTAGCTTTATCAACTTCAATACCTCTTCCAGAAATTTGATGTCCCAAGACAATGCCTTCATTAACCATAAAGTGGCACTTCTCCCAATTCAAGACGAGATTAGTTTCTTCACATCTCTGCAAAACTCAGTCAAGGTTGCTTAAGCAATCATCAAAAGAAGTTCCGTAAACAGAGAAATCATCCATGAAAACCTCAACAATCTTTTCACAAAAATTAGAGAATATAGCTGTCGGTGTCAAAACCGGCGGATCTCGGGTAGGGGGTCCCGAACTGTGCGCATAAGGCGGATGGTAACAGGAGGCGGGGGACACGATGTTTACCCAGGTTCGGGCCCTCTCGATGGAGGTAATACCCTACTTCCTACTTGATTAATCTTGATGATATGAGTATTACAAGAGTTGATCTACCATGAGATCGTAGAGGCTAAACCCTAGAACCTAGCCTATGGTATGATTGTTGTTCTCGTCCTACGGACTAAACCCTCCGGTTTATATAGACACCGGAGGGGGCTAGGGTTACACAGAGTCGGTTACAAGGAAGGAGATCTACATATCCATATTGCCAAGCTTGCCTTCCACGCCAAGGAGAGTCCCATCCGGACACGGGACGAAGTCTTCAATCTTGTATCTTCATAGTCCAACAGTCCGGCCAAAGGATATAATCCGGCTGTCTGGAGACCCCCTAATCTAGGACTCCCTCAGTAGCCCCTGAACCAGGCTTCAATGACGATGAGTCCGGCGCGCAGATTTGTCTTCAGCATTGCAAGGCGGGTTCTTCTTCCGAATACTCCATAGAAGATTTTGAACACAAGGATAGTGTCCGGCTCTGCAAAACAAGTTCCACATACCACCGTAGAGAGAATAATATTTCCACAAATCTAATCTGCTGACATGTTTAGCAACATGACATCATGTCATGGCCCAGTCATTATTCGAACCGTTTTTCTCAACCAGCACTACACATATCTCGAGGCGGTTTTCTTGATACATCTTGTCGAAGCAGAGATCGTGTCCCACTTATTATGGGATTCTCATCAATACAGACGTGGGTAACCCAATCGTGCCCGTTGGTATGACTCCTCGATTTTCGGCAAGTCCCAAACGGCCACGAGGAGGACGCTTGATATTCACCCTCTTTATAAAGAGGCCAAGGCCTGTCCTTTTTTCCCTCTTGTACTCAATTGAATCCTTCCCCTGCCTCGAGTTCCAACACCCAAGGCTCAGGTCAGGCGCTTCGAACCTTCAACCATGTCCGGATCCAACCTTCAAGGTCGGTGGATGCCTTCCTCTGTCATAGAGGAAGACATCAAGAAGCTAAGAGAGGCCAGGTATTTGACCGGCGAAATCTCGCACAGGTTGCCTACTCGAGGGCAGGTCATTCCTACTCCTGAATCCGGCGAGAGCGTGGTATTCATCTCTCACTTCCTCCGAGGGCTAGGCCTCGCTCTGGATCCCTTTGTTAGGGGGCTCATGTTCTATTATGGGCTGGATTTCCATGACCTGGCCCTGGATTCCCTCCTTCACATCTCGTTGTTCATTGTCGTGTGTGAGGCCTTCCTCCGCATTACCCCCCCACTTCGGCTTGTGGCTCAAGACTTTCAATGTGAAGCTGAAGATGATCGAGGGGGGACACACAGAGTGCGGAGGTGCCGTAATAAGCAAAGGCGCCGATGTTCCATGGCCAAAAGGTTCCTTCCCGGAGGTGTCCAGTTTATGGCAATGGGAGTGGTTTTATATCACAGCTCCTCGGAGTACCAAGTGGGTGGACGCCCCTGCCTTTCGCTCGGGCCCCCCACCACAACTTACGTCATGGATCAACAAGGGGCTGGACTGGGGGCCAGTAAATGATGTGCCGATATTGCAGAGTCGCATCCGAGATCTCCTTGCGAGAGATGTCAGCCTGGTCACGGTAATGCAAGTCATGCTAGTTCGTCGAGTCCCGCCTTGCAAACGTCGACCCCTTCGTATGTGGGAATTCAACCCAGAAGGATCCTTTGCTTATTCAGCACTTCCTCAACATGACTTGCTCAACATGACGCTCGAAGAGATGTACAAATTGTTCTTCGGACCACAAATAAAGTGTCCAGACACCACCGAGGATGCGGGTCTGAGCTGTAATCGCCCAGATACCCAAGTAAGTAATCCCGTGGCCGAACAGGTTGTATTTTTATTAATCATAACATCATTATGAAAAGTCGCTCCTTGACCAGGATTGGGTAACAAAGGCGAAGATGATCAGGTGTTCAGCCCCCCTTCCCGAAGGCTCGGCCGATCCAGTACTAGCCAGAATGCTCGAGTCGGCGCCTTATCAGGCGCCCTCAGGGGAAGATAAATTGGGGAATAAAGAGGCTGAAAACAGGCCTCACTCATTATTCATCCAAACCGGGGGAATTAGTGCCTCCACGAAGGAGGATAACCAGGGAGAAGAACCTGAAATTCCCTCTCCCCAAGGAAGGAAGAGGACCACCTCTGAAGACCCGAAAACAAAGGTTTCCAAACGGGGGAAGAAATCTTCGCCAGAGGGCCCTGCCTTGGAGTGTAATCTTGCCACACAACGCCCGCAAGGGGATCAACCCTCTACCAAGCTGTAAGTATACAAAAGTACTTAATAGTAAAAATATCCTACATTACTTCTAAAGACAATTACCGAAGCATATATCTTGTAGTTCGGATCGTAGCCTTTCTAAACAGAGTTCGTCTTCGGGGGATCTTCTTCCGGAGATGATGGAGTGAAACACCTCCCCATGCCACCCCACCTCATGAGGCGGGCGACCCTGAAGTGTCATCACGGAGGGTTTCTCCTGATCCGCCAAGGCCAGACGATAATCCTTCGGCCACCCGAAGTCCTAAGTATTCGGCTCCTAAAGAGATCAACAGAAAGCATCCAGAACCATCCGGTGTGCAATCGGACGCACTGAAGGATCTTCTGGAGCAAGCGGCCATCTCAGAAGCGCTTCGTACGCTAATGGGTGCGGTGATTGAGAGGATTTCATCCGCCGAAAGCGGGTTGCATGAAGCTTTTATGAGTCTGCCAAAAGGCTTTGAGGTACGTGAAATAGTGTATGTTTTTGACAGTACCGCACATGTTAGGTGTGCCCTATGCAGATAGTATCCCCTAAGACTCTGGTTGTCGTCGAGGACGGCGGCATACAGAGGATCATAGTCCCAGGTAATAATCAGGCCGCCTTCATGTGCAGGTGGCTGAAGGTCCGGTGGCTAGCCAGACTGGTGAGTTTGCCAAGCTGAAGCGGCAACTTGATGCGGCAGATGCCGACATCATGCTTGTCAACAAGCGGCTCGACGACGCACAGGGTATGTGATTTCTCCGGTGATCGACACATAGTAAGAGGAGCATGATGCTAGTATCTTTAATATGTTGTGACTGCAGATGGAGCTGCCGCCGTGCAGACCCTTCGGGCGGAAATTGCCCGAGCCAAGGAACAAGCCAGGAATAGTGATGCGTCCGCTCTAAAGGCGGTCGAAGAGTTGAGGGTCGAATAGGCTGTGCATTGCCAAAGCAAGGAAAAAATAGCCAAGATGGACGTTGAGTTGAAAGATGCCGCCGACCGTTACCAGCTTCTTGAAAAAGAAAGCCGAGCGAAGGCAACGGACCTGGAGAAGGCCATGGTAGCAGCCAAGGAAGCCCGTTCTAAAATCAGAGCGGCGAAGGAGGAGCTGCATCAAGCTGGAGATATCGCGGCTCGGAAGCCCTTTTTGTTGCGGACGAAGTTCGGAGATCCGAAGTATGCCCCTCTTGATCAACTATGGAGTTCTGCAGACGCATACGTGGATTTGGCAGCCAGTGCTGCTGATGCGGCCAAGTACTTCAAGGATCAAAAAGATCATGAAGTGGAAAGGCTATTTTGGTCACAGTTCCATGTTCCAGTGCATCCGCTGCTATTGAATGAGCGAATGGCCGAGTGGGCCGAGCTCCATAGGTTGTCCGGGCTTGCCATGAGGTCTGTTGTGGATCATCTGTGGCCGGAAGGACCAAGGCCGAACAGTTATTTTAGTTTAGTGCAACGGTTCCTTGGTGCTGTGCTGCACATCGACGCTATGAAGAGGTCGGCGTGCATAGAGGGTGCACGTATGGCACTTGCCCGTGTCAAGACATACTGGGTAGAGATGGAGGCCACCGCTATTGCAACCCAGAGTTCAGCCGTAGGCCGAGTATCTGCCGAGCACTACTTTGAAGAAGTCCTTGAAGGCGCTCGTTCAATAGAGGCTCAGTGCTCAAATAATATTATGTTCTAGTGACATGTATTCCCATTGTAAAAACAATGTTTTATTGAATTATAAAGGTTGTGTTTATACTTTTTCCTAAAAGTATTATGATGCCTCCTATGCGGCCGTTTATGTATATATGTATATAACCTGAAAGTTTGCAGTCGTCGGCTTCAGCCCCCACACATATAATGCGGGGGTGTTCGCAAAAAATGTGTATTCACACTTGATCCAACGTGTTGGTCCATTAAGGAGGTGGTAGCACAGCGAACGAGGCAATCGGACTATATTTCTTTAACACTTTCACTTAGCCATAGGAGTTTGACGGTGGGACTACTATATAGCCCCAGGTATCTCCGCGCTCGTCCGAATACGGTGCGCGGACGTACATGACCGGGAAACGGCCCTTCATTAATGTGGAGGAATCCCGAAGATTCCGCTAAGTCATCGAGTGGTTGACCAGTCTCGCGCTTTATCATGACAGTCAGTTTTCGGCTTTCTCTACTGAGGTGCCGCCTTAGACGATAGAGCGGAACGTAAGGTAGAAAAACACGAGAGCCGGGCAAACCCAACATTTGACCAAAGACATGATTCGGAGCTGATGCGTATAAGGCCAAACTCGCGACGCCGAACACTCCCTAAGGTATTCGGTCTTCATAACATATGTCGGGCTGAACAATGCCCTTAATGATAAACCCCGAGTGTCCAGGCACGTGCAATATTCTGACATGGAGAAATGCCAATAACGCCAGCATCCTTCTCGGTTGTATTGAGTATCCGGAGGATGTGAACAACAAGAGATAGTAAAAAAGGTTTACGCATGGTCTTAATCTAAAAAGAAACCTTTGAGCGGGTCCCTGCTGCACGTCTGCGCCTGTGTCTCCGTTGTGCTGTGTCCTGGACGGGTGTAGCACGATTGTCATCTGTAAAAGAGAATAACTTAGGTGAAAGTTGTCGTGCCAAAAAATTGGTTATTCTCGATAAACCATTAAAATTCAAGATAAGTCAAGTTGAGCCGAACTAGCCCTGATTACACGCGGGAAGTCCCTGGTACCATCTATGAGGTTTTAACCATAAGACCAATCTCGGGTATATGTAGTGATGCGCCGGACTCGTCTAACCGTGTCCGCGGTCTTGACGATCTGTTATTTATTCTGGTTGGTGAGGCCGTTTAGTGCTCGGCTGTTAAAGCCGCCGCACGTTCTTCCGCGCATAGAGAACGCTCAATATTTCCACTAACTGTGATGGTGCCACATGGACCAGGCATCTTAAGCTTAAGAGAAGCGTAATGTGGTACCGCATTAAAACGAGCGAAAGTTGTTCTTCTGAGTAGTGCTTGATAGCCGCTTCGGAATGGAGCAATGTCGAAGTCTAACTTCTCACTTCGGTAGTTTTCGGGTGAACCGAATACAACCTCTAGTATTAGAGAGCCCGTGGAGCGGGCCTCTGGGCCTAGTATTACTCCCTTGAAGGTAGTATTACTGTGGCTGATTTTTGTCGGGTCTATCCCCATTTTGCGGACTGTGTCCTGATATATCAGATTTAGACCACTGCCGCCGTCCATAAGTACTCGTGTGAGATGGTATCCGTTTATTATTGGGTATAACACCAAGGTAGCCAATCCTTCATGCCGAATGCTTGTCGAGTGATCCCTGTGATCAAAAGTGATCGGGCAGGCCAACCAGGGGTTGAACTTAGGGGTGACGGGCTCTATGGCGCGTATGTCTTGGAGTGCATATTTGCTTCTCCTCTTCGTCACGTGGATCATGTTTACTGTTTTAACCTCTGGTGGGAATTTTTTTCTGTCCTCCAGTGCTTTCCCGGCGAGGTTCGTCCTCGTATTCGGTTGGTGTCTCCCTCCCCTTGTGTTCGACGTTTAGCTTACCGGCCTGCTTGAAGACCCAGCATTCTCTGTGGGTGTGATTTGCAGGTTTATCGGGGGTGCCATGAATCTGACATAGTTTGTCTAGAATTTTGTTTAGGCTGGACGGTCCATCTCTGCTGCCTTTGAAAGGCTTTTTCCGCTGACCTGGGTGGGAGCCCCTAAATCCGGAGTTTACCACCGTATTATCTGGGCTGTCTTCTTTATTTCGATACTTGCTTTTACTGCGTTGTGGTTTTCCATTGCCCTCCCTGACTTCGGATGTGCCTGGGTCGCTGGCGCTACTGCGGGCTAGCCAGCTATCTTCGCCCATGCAAAAGCGGGTCATGAGGCTTGTCAGGGCTGCCACTATTCTCGGTTTTTCTTGGCCGAGGTGTCTGGCGAGCCATTCATCTCGGACGCTGTGCTTGAAAGCTGCTAAGGCTTCAGCGTCCGGGCAGTCAAGGATTTGGTTCTTCTTAGTAAGAAACCCGTTCCAAAGCTTTCGGGCTGACTCTCCGGGCTGTTGAATTATATGACTTAAATCTTCTGCATCCGGAGGTCGGACATAGGTCCCTTGAAAATTAGCCCGAAAAGCATCCTCGACCTCCTCCCAACTTCCAATTGAGTTTTCGGGGAGGCTTTTCAGCCAGTGCTGAGTTAGTCCTTTAAGCTTGAGGGGTAAGTACTTGATGGCGTGGAGATCGTCTCCGCGAGCCATATGGATATGGAGGATAAAGTCCTCAATCCAGACCCCAGGGTCTGTGGTCCCGTTGTACGCCTCTATGTTCACTGGTTTGAATCCTTCTGGAAATTCGTGGTCCAGCACCTCATTGGTGAAACATAGGGGGTGTGCGGCACCCCTGTATTTGGATGTATCATGGCGTTTGGACGGTTGTAGTATTCGGTTTTGATTTTGTGCCGGAGCGCGCTTCCTAGATCCATAGATGGATCTGGTCATACTGGGTTTTTGGCACAAGTCCTCACGTAGATCGTGTGTTGACTTATGTGCGGACTTGTTAGCCACTCTATCGGGGCCACAAGGTGGTTGATCTGGCCGGTTGGCCGTTTTATTTTTCGGTTGTGTGGGCTCTAAGGCCTCATCGTCAAATTCAGGTAATAGCTTACGCTTTGGGTAGCTCTTTGTGTGGTAACTTCCACCATACTTTTCTTCGTTGTCGAGCACTTTGTTCCACCTGCTGTTGAGCGTATTTTGTGCGGCCTTAAGCCATTGCTTCTACTTCTTTAGACTCCTCGCTGTGGCAATAAGCCTTCTGCGGAGGTTCTCTTGTTCCAAGTGCCCTTCCGGGATGATGTGTGCATCTTCGTCCGGACTGTTTTCCTCCCCAGAGGGGGGTTGATGAGGTTTATCCTCGGCGTCGCCGTGTTCGGACATCAGAGCCGTACTATGTTCACCGTTTGTAGTTTCATCGTGCTGTGCCGCTGGGCCAATGTGGTCGTCGTTTCCTCTGGAGTCGACTGGAGTGTTATTTTCTCTTGCGCTGTTATCGCTGTTTTTGCCGAGGCTGGATTTTGAGCGGCGCCTATGCCGACGCTTTGCTTGCTTCTCGAGGGAGCTATTCTTTGCTGCATCCTGCCGTTCTTCACCATTGTTTTCTTTGGGTGTATCCACCATGTATATGTCATGTGGTGAAGTGGCTGTCCAGCGCCCTGTGGGCACTGGTTCCTGTTCCTCTCCTGCATCGTCATCAATGCCGTCGATGTCTTCAGAGTCGAAATCGAGCATGTCGGTTAAATCATCGACAGAGGCTACTAAGTGGGTGGTGGGTGGACATCGAATTTCTTCGTCGTCCGCATCCCATTCTAGCCGGACATAGTTCGGCCAAGGATCTCCTGACAAGGAGAGAGACCTTAATGAATTTAGCACGTCGCCGAAAGGTGAGTGCTGAAAGATATCCGCGGAGGTGAACTCCATGATAGGCGCCCAATCTGATTTGATAGGCATGGACGCAGGTGGCTCGGAGTCCGTGGCTGGAGACGAATCCAGTGGTTCGGCAACACGGCTCTCGTGAGGGGTGAAGTCAGTATCCGGCTCCATCGCCACTAAGAGTGCGGCCTCCATGGCGGGGTCTATCCACCAGTCCTCGGATGGTGCAATTTGCTCCGGATTGAGGGCCGGAGTAGTTGCAGGTGTGATCTCCCGAACACTGTCCGACGGCAGAGTTACGTCATGCTCGTCGTGATTGTGCGGCACACCTGACATGGGCTCGAATCCGCCGAAGATCAAGTCTCCGCGGATGTCGGTAGTGTAGTTTAAGTTTCCAAACCTGACCTGATGGCCAGGGGCGTAGCTCTCGATCTGCTCCAGATGGCCAAGCGAGTTGGCCCGCAGTGCGAAGCCGCCGAATACAAAGATCTGTCCGGGGAGGAAAACCTCACCCTGGGTCGCATCGTTATCGATGATCTAAGGAGCTATCAAGCCTTACGGTGACGACACAGTGAAACTCTCAATGAAAGCACCAATGTCGGTGTCAAAACCGGCGGATCTCGGGTAGGGGGTCCCGAACTGTGCGGCTAAGGCGGATGGTAACAGGAGGTGGGGGACACGATGTTTACCCAGGTTCGGGCCCTCTGGATGGAGGTAATACCCTACTTCCTACTTGATTGATCTTGATGATATGAGTATTACAAGAGTTGATCTACCACGAGATCGTAGAGGCTAAACCCTAGAAGATATCCTATGGTATGATTGTAGTTCTCGTCCTACGGACTAAACCCTCCGGTTTATATAGACACCGGAGGGGGCTAGGGTTACACAGAGTCGGTTACAAGGAAGGAGATCTACATATCTATCTTGCCAAGCTTGCCTTCCACGCCAAGGAGAGTCCAATTCGGACACGGGACGAAGTCTTCAATCTTGTATCTTCATAGTCCAACAGTCCGGCTGTGCGGAGACCCCCTAATCCAGGACTCCCTCAGTAGCCCCTGAACCAGGCTTCAATGACGATGAGTCCGGCGCGCAGATTTGTCTTCGGCATTGCAAGGCGGGTTCTTCCTCCGAATACTCCATAGAAGATTTCGAACACAAGGATAGTGTCTGGCTCTGCAAAACAAGTTCCACACACCACCGTAGAGAGAATAATATTTCCACAAATCTAATCTGCTGACACGTTTGACAGCATGACATCATACCACGGCCTGGTCATTATTCGAACCATTTTTCTCAACCAGCTACTGCACATATCGCGAGGTGGTTTCCTTGGCATGTCTTGTCGAAGAAGAGATCATGTCCCCTTATCATGGGATTCCCATCAATACGGATGTGGGTAACCCAACCGCGCCATCAATTATGACGCTTGGGGAAAGAGGTTTTACCACATGAGTGGGGAGGCGCATCGCCTCTTCCGCCCTTATAAGGGGACAAGAATTCACTCTTTTCACCCACGCCTTCTTCCCGATTCATTCCCTTCTACTCAGGCTCCAGCGCCCAAGCGTTCACCTTCTCTGCCCACAAAAGGTCTTCCAAATATGTCTAGATCCAGAGAAGGAGGCAAATGGATGGCCTCTACCATCCGAGAGAAGGATATCAAAAAGCTTCGGGAGGCCGGGTATCTGGCCAAGAAAATCAGCCACCGTCTCCCGATGGGGGGACAGATCGTCCCCAGTCCGGAACCCCAGGAGAGGGTTGTATTCCTCCCTCACTTTGTCCGCTGGCTAGGGTTTCCCCTCCACCCGTTCGTTCGCGGCATCATGTATTATTATGGGCTCGATCTTCACGCTCTGTCTTCTAATTCCTTCCTGAACATCTCAACATTCATTGTCGTGTGCGAGGCTTTTCTCCGCATTTCACCGCACTTCGGTTTATGGCTGAAGGTTTTTAATGTGAAGCCCAAGGTGGTGGGCGGCGAGCATGCCGATTGCGGGGGCGCTATGGTGAGCAAGATGCCCAACATCATATGGCCAACGGGAACCTTTAATGATTTTGTCAAGGAGTGGCAACAGCAGTGGTTTTACATCACTGAGCCGTGCGGCAAGGAATGGGCCGCCTCTCCCAAGTTTCGATCCGGCGCCCCTCTGCGGCTTACATCCTGGGTTAAGAAAGGCCTGGAGACGAACTGTCGGTGCTCCGGATGCGCGTTAAAGATATGGGAGATAAGAACATTGAACTTGTCAACGTAGTCTAGGTGATGTTAGCCCGCCAGGTACTGCCTTGTCAACATGGGACTTGCAATCTATGGGAATTCGATCCGTCCATGCACCAAACCTTGCGAGGGTTCTTCAGCTCCTCGCACAAGGACATTTGGAAGGTGCTTTTCAAGTCTAGCAAATCATGGTCGGACTCTACCGAGGACCGCGGGTACCAACTGTCCCGCCCTGCAAGTTCGGTGAGTTTATCCAACTTTTCTATCTGCATGACCCAAAGGAAGCGCTTAACGCGTGTTATTCAATTGTCCCAGGGCTGGACGAAGAAGGCGGAGCGGATCCATTGTCCGGCCCCGCTGCCGAAGACCCGGCCATCCCACTTCTGACGAACATGCTGGTCCCGGCGCCTTACAAGGTGCCGAAGAAGACGGCCGAGAAGGAGGCCCAAAAGACCCGGGGCAGCTTTCGTCGCCGCAGCAGTTCGGACACAATATCCAAAGGTTCTGATGCCCATTCTGCCTTCGAGGAGGACGAAGAGGAGGAGGAAGATGAATCCCCTGTGGGGGGAGAAGGAAGAGGACGGCCTCCGCACCCTTGGAGGCCGAACTGCCCAAAAGGGGAAAGGCTCCTCTTCCGGAGGAGTCCACTAGCACCGCCGACAGCGGCCCGGCATGGGATCCCAGGGCCCAGCCCCTGGTGAACTCGTAAGTATATAAAATACGAGTACGTTTAAGCATTCGAACTCATCGTGGCTTAGTATTTTAACCTGAGCATATATTTTTTGTAGTCCGGCGAGGTCCCGTACCAGACAATCCTCATCAGAGGACCTGTTGAGCTCAAATGCTATGGAGAGCGGGACGCCCCAAAGGCCCCTTCCTCCAAACAGGTGCATAACACTGAGTCTTCGTCCCAGAAGGACCCCGGCCATGGAGGAAAGGAAGAAACCGTGAAGGCGGCGCTCAGCACTCTTTATCCCTGTTTTGGGTCCTTCGAAGGAGGTGCTCAGCACAACGAACCAGGCAATCGGACTATAGGGCTTTATCACTCTCACTTAGCCATAGGAGCTTTAGTATGGTCGGCGCAGCCCCTTGTGTTCGGAAGACCGTACTAGGGGCTCTATAAGCGCCTGATCGGAGAAAAAACCGATCCATCGCACGCTGCATTGGTTATGGCATTATGCGGGAGAAATCCTTAAAGATTTTGTAACCGCTCGAACAGCTGACCAGCTCTCGCCGTATCATGACAGTCAGTTTTCGGCTTTCTCTACTGAGGTGCTCAACCGGAAGAACCGGGACACAATCGTAGTAGTTCTCCCAGTGCTACCTTAGCCGATATAGCGGAATGTAAGGTACCAAAACATGGGAGCCGGGCAAACCCAACTATTGACCCAAGACATGATTCGGAGCTGATGCATATAATGCTATAGGTTCGGGGTGCCGAACTTCCATGAAGGTGTTCGGACTTTTGTTGCCGTGTTACGGGAAAAACAAAGCCCCTGGCATATTTAAGGCATATCACTGTGTACGGATGCCACTTGACAAAATGATTTCGATAAGAAATAATCAGCAGGTAAACGTCATATAAATCCACATGTTGTATTTTAATAATACGTCTATGCGTATGGGTACAAGTAATGTGATAAAAAGGGGTAGTGATAGCCGAACCTGCTGTGACCAGGGGGAAGAGGTTGAGTGCGGATCCGTAATATAGCCGGACGGTCACTGCGGAGAATGTCTAAGGATTCCCTAACGCATTCAAACTGCCTCCGTGTAGTCCATCCTGGTCGGTGCAAAGGTGAACCTGCGAAGGAAATATAAGAAATGTTTACGTGCCGGAGGGCGGTTGAACCGCTGAGTTTGGCCTATCATGGCCTTCGCCGGAGTGTTTAGCTGAGCTCTGGACGAGCCGAGGTATCCTTCCGCGAAGTAGTTCGGAGCCACTTGACGGTGTCCGGGAGCCTGGACGTCAACTCAAGGTTCGGCTGCAAGGTAGGATCCTTTCAAGACACTCTCATAATATAATTCGGGCTTGTGGTGCTCCTTCCCCTGTGGCGGTCCTCCGGTCATCAGCTTTTCGGCATCCATCTTCCCCCAGTGCACCTTTGCGCGGGCGAAGGCCATTTGCGCTCCTTCTATGCAGACCGACCACTTGATGACGTCAAGTCGAGGGCAAGCACTTACAAGCTGCCTCACGAGCCCGAAGTAGCTGCTTGGAATCGGCTCGGCAGGCCATAGCCGGATAACCATATCTTTCATGGCTAGTTCCACCGCCTTATGCAGTTCGATCAGCTGTTTTAGTTGATCGGCAAAAGGCACCGGATAATTCGGCGCCAAATACTGCGACCAGAAGAGCTTATCTGCGGTGTTCCTTTCTTCGGCTCTGTAGAATTGGGCGGCATCTGATATTGTGCAAGGTATCTCGGCAAATACACCTGAGAAATCCGGATTCAAAATCAGAAACACAGTTTTCCCTTCAAATACTTGCTTTACATGGGAAAAGCCTTACTCGCCGCGATCTTTCTCGCCTCTTGGATCCCCTACAGGGCGCTTTGGGTTTCCCCCCGGGCATCGCTCATGGCTTGATGCGCCTTGGTGAGTTCAGACTCTTTCTCCATTAAACTCTGCTCCAAGGTCTCGCATTTACTTACGGCCTCTTGCAGCTCCTGCTCAGCTTTAATAACTCTGGCCTCGTGTTTCTTGCAAAGAGTCTGCTCTATGGCCGCCTTTTTCTCGGCCATGGCAACGGCCCTTTTGAGGGCCTCGACTTCGGTCATAACCCCTAGCGCAAATTATGCGGCTTATTTCATACTGAACATTTATTTCACAATAAATGCATGCAACGCTTGTGCATACCTTGTTTATCCCTCAACTGCATTTTCAATTGGCCAAGTTCTTCTATGGCCCACTCCAGACTTTGATTCAGTCCGGAGATCTCCGCAGTACGAGAGGCAGCAACCGCTACAGGTACCTGCTTGAAATAGAAGAGAAATCAATGTCATTCAATGAGTCTTCCTGCGATCATCAATTCGATCCCCTGTTCGGTTCTTTCTTTCACCAAACAGTGTATCAGGGGCTACTATCTATACAATGACATTCTTCGACAACTCATAAAACATACCTCAAAGCCTCTTATAAGGCTGATACAGGCTTTGTTCAGTCCACTCTTAGTTGACTGAATCTTCTCAATCACCGCAACCATAAGGGCACGGTGTTCATCAACGATGGAGGCGTCTTGCAACGCCACCAACAAAGCATCCGACACTTCTGGATGGACAGAGGTCGCCGGCAGAACAGGCACGCCCCCTCCAGCCGAAGGAGGCTGCCTTCTTGATTCTGGAGCCGTATAGGTCTCTGGAATCGCATCCGGTGGGGAGCCAGACTCAGGATCGCCCCCGCCGTTAGACCCCATGGGAATCTTTTCCCCCACGTGTCCGGCCCCTGCGGTTTGACCTCCAGGCACCGCCTCCTTGACCGGGGTCCTTCTGGGACGAAGCCTCAGTGTTATGAACCTGTTCGGAGGAAGGGGCCTTTGGGGGCGTCCCGCTCTCCATTGCATTTGAGTTCAGCAGGTCCTCTGATGAGGATTGTTTGGTACGGGACCTCGCCGGACTACAAAAAATATATGCTCAGGTTAAAATACTAAGCCACGATGAGTCCGGACGCTTAAACATACTCGAATTATATATACTTACGAGTTCACCAAGGGCTGGGCCCTGGGATCCCATACCGGGCCGCTGTCGGCGGCGGCAGTGGACTCCTTCGGAAGAGGAGCCTTTCCCCTTTTGGGCAGTTCGGCCTCCAAGGGTGCCGAGGCCGTCCTCCCCCTTCTCCCCCCACAGGGGATTCATCTTCCTCCTCCTCTTCGTCCTCCTCGGAGGCGGAATGGGCATCAGAACCTTCATATATTGTGTCCGAACTGCCGCGGCGACGAAGGCCGCCCCGGGACTTTTGGGCCTCCTTCTCGGCCGTCTTCTTCGGCACCTTGTAAGGCGCCGGGACCAGCATGTTCGTCATAAGTGGGATGGCCGGGTCTTCGGGCAGCGGGGCCGGACAATGGATCCGCTCCGCCTTCTTCGTCCAGCCCTGGGAGAGTTGAATAACACACGTTAAGCGCTTCCTTTGGGTCATGCAGATAGAAAAGTTGGATAAACTCACCAAACTTGCAGGGTGGGACAGTTGGTACCCGCGGTCCTCGGCAGAGTCCGGCCATGATTTGCTGGACTTGAAAAGCACCTTCCAAATGTCCTTGTGCGAGGAGCCGAAGAACCCTCGCAAGGTTTGGTGCCTGGTCGGATCGAATTCACATAGATTGCAAGTCTGGTGTTGACAAGACAGTACCCGGCGGGCTAACATCACCTAGACTACGTTGACAAGTTCAATGTTCTTATCTCCCATATCTTTAACGCGCGTCCGGAGCACAGACAGTTCGTCCGACGAGGACCAGTCCAGGCCTTTCTTAACCCAGGATGTAAGCTGCAGAGGGGCGCCGGATCGAAACTCGGGAGAGGCGGCCCATTCCTTGCCGCACGGCTCATTGATGTAAAACCACTGCTGTTGCCACTCCTTGATAGAATCATTAAAGGTTCCCATTGGCCATATGACGTTGGGCATCTTGCTCACCATAGCGCCCCCACACTCGGCGTGCTCACCGCCCACCACCTTGGGCTTCACATTAAAAACCTTCAGCCATTAACCGAAGTGCGGCAAAATGCGGAGAAAAGCCTCGCACACGATAATGAATGTCGAGACGTTGAGGAAGGAATTAGGGGACATATCGTGAATATCGATCCCATAATAATACATGATGACGCAAACGAACGGGTGGAGGGGAAACCCTAGCCCGCGGACAAAGTGAGGGAGGAATACAACCCTCTCGTGGGGTTCCGGAGTGGGGACGATCTGTCCTGCCATCGGGAGACAGTGGCTGATTTTCTTGGCCAGATATCCGGCCTCCCGAAGCTTTTTGATATCCTTCTCTCGGACGGTAGAGGCCATCCATTTGCCTCCTGCTCCAGATCCGGACATATTTGGAAGACCTTTTGTGGTCAAAGAAGGTGAACGCTTGGGCACTGGAGCCTGAGCAGAAGGGAATGAATTGGGAAGAAGGCGTGGGTGAAAAGAGTGAATTCTTGTCCCCTTATAAGGGCGGAAGAGGCGATCACCTCCCCACTCACTTGGTAAAACCTCTCATTCCCCAAGCGCCGTAATTGATGGCGCGGTTGGGTTACCAACATCCGTATTGATGGGAATCCCGTGATAAGGGGACACGATCTCTACTTTGACAAGACGTGCTAAGGAAACCACCTCGCGATATGTGCAGTAGCTGGTTGAGAAAAAAGGTTCGAATAATGACCGGGCCGTGGTATGATGTCATGCTGTCAAACGTGTCAGCAGATTAGATTTGTGGAAATATTATTCTCTCTATGGTGGTATGTGGAACTTGTTTTGCAGAGCCGGACACTATCCTTGTGTTCAGAATCTTCAATGGAGTATTCGTAGGAAGAACCCGCCTTGCAATGTCGAAGACAAATCTGCGCGTCGGACTCATCATCGTTGAAGCCTGGTTCAGGGGCTACTGAGGGAGTCCTGGATTAGGGGGTCTTCGAACAGCCGGACTATATCCTTTAGCCTGATTGTTGGACTATTAAGATACAAGATTGAAGACTTTGTCCCGTGTCCGAATGGGACTCTCCTTGGCGTGGAAGGCAAGCTTGGCAATACGGATATGTAGATCTCCTCCCTTGTAACCGACTCTGTGTAACCCTAGCCCCCTCCGGTGTCTATATAAACCGGAGGGTTTAGTCCGTAGGACAATAACAATCATACCATAGGCTAGCTTCTAGGGTTTAGCCTCTACGATCTCGTGGTAGATTAACTCTTGTAATACTCATATCATCAAGATCAATCAAGCAGGAAGTAGGGTATTACCTCCATCGAGCGGGACCGAACTTGGGTAAACATCGTGTCCCCCGCCTCCTGCTACCATCCGCCTTAGACACACAGTTCGGGACCCCCTACCCGAGATCCTCCGGTTTTGACACTGACATTGGTGCTTTCTTTGAGAGTTCCACTCTGCCATCACCGTAAGGCTTGATGGCTCCTTCGATCATCGGTGATGATGCGGTCCAGGGTGAGGTTTTCCTCCCCGAATAGTTCTTCGTATTCGGCGGCTTTGCACTGCGGGCCAACTCGCTTGGCCATCTGGAGCAGATCGAGAGCTACGCCCCTGGCCATCAGGTCAGGTTCGGAAACTCGAACTACACTACCGACATCCGCGGAGACTTGATCTTCGATGGATTCGAGCCTATACCAGGTGCGCCGCACGATCACGACGAGCATGATTTAGCTCTACCGTCGGACAGTGTTCGGGAGATCACACCTGCAACTACTCCGACCTTCAATCCAGAGCAAATTGCGCCATCCGAGGACGGGTGGATAGACCCCGCCATGGAGGCCGCACCCACAGGCTATAAACATCTGGTTTGCCGACATTTGGCGCGGCCAAGATTGGGTTGGTGGCCAAGATGGCTTTTATTTCTTCCAATCAGGCCATGGCTGCGTCCGGCCACTCGAAGTGTTCGGTGCGCCGAAGAAGGCGATAAATGGGGAGTGCCTTTTCTCCTAATCGGGAGATAAAGCGGCTTAAGGCCGCCACACATCCAGTTAACTTCTGGATTTTCTTGAGGTCAGTTGGGATAGCCAACTGTGACAGAGCTCGGATTTTAGCCGGATTTGCTTCAATTCCTCTACTGGAGAGGATGAAGCCCAGGAGCTTTCCGGCGGGTATGCCGAAAATGCATTTTTCCGGATTGAGCTTAATGTCGAATGTTCAGAGATTGTCGAATGTGAGCCTCAAGTCGTCTATTAAGGAGTCGAGGTGTCTGGTTTTACGACCACATCGTCTACGTAGGCCTCCACTGTTTTGCCGATCTGCTTTTCCAGACATGTCTGAATCATGCGTCGATACGTTGCGCTGGCGTTTTTTAGCCCGAAGGGAATTGTGTTAAAACAGAACGGGCCGTATGGAGTGATAAATGCCATTGCAGCTTGATCGGACTCCGCCATCTTAATTTGGTGGTAACCGGAGTATGCGTCGAGGAAGCACAATGAGTCATGTCCTGCGGTGGCGTCGATAATTTGATCGATGCGAGGGAGGGGGAAGGGATCCTTGGGGCAAGCCTTATTAAGGTCCTTGAAGTCGACGCATAGGCGCCAGGATTTGTCCTTCTTTGGTACCATTACCAGGTTTGCTAGCCAGTCCGGATGTTTTATTTCTCTAATGAATCTGGCCTCCAGTAACTTGGCTGGCTCCTCTCCCATGGCTTGTCGCTTAGGTTCGGAGAAACGCCGAAGAGTCTGCTTGACCGACTTGAATCCCTTTAGAATGTTAAGGCTATGCTTGGCCAGCCTGCGTGGGATTCCTGGCATGTCTGAAGGATGCCAGGCGAATATGTCCCAATTCTCACGCAGGAACTCCCGTAGTGCGGCGTCTACAGCGGGGTTTAACTATGCCCCCATGGATGCTATTTTGTGGGGTCCGTTGGATGGACTTGGAGTTTGACTATTTCATCCACTGGTTTAAAAGAGGTGGACTTGGATCTTTTGTCGAGTATCACATCGTCCCTGTCCTCTGTGGAGCGCAGCGCAGTTAATTCCTCCGCCGCAAGGGCTTCGGATAATGCCTCGAGGGCCAGTGCAGCTATTTTGTTCTCGGCGCGGAGTGCTATGTCCGGATCACTAGCTAGAGTGATGATTCCATTGGGCCCGGGCATTTTGAGCTTCATGTACCCGTAATGGGGTATGGCTTGGAAGATCGTGAATGCCTCCTGCCCTAGAAGGGCGTGGTATCCGCTACTGAACAGGGCCACTTGGAATGTAATTTCTTCGGACCTATAATTCTCCGGAGTGCCGAATACCACATCTAGTGTGATTTTCCCAGCGCAACGTGCCTCCCGACTGGGGATGATTCCCTGGAAGGTCGTGCTTCTTTGTTCAATATGGTTTTTCTCTATTTCCATTTTTTGAAGAGTCTCCTCATAAATGAGGTTTAATCCGCTGTCGCTGTCCATGAGCACTTTAGTAAGCCGAAAGCCGTCCACAATTGGACTGAGGACCAAGGTGGCTGGTGCTCGGGCTGTTCTGAATTTAGGTTCCTCACTGGCATTGAAGGTGATAGCCGTGTCACTCCATGGATTTATTGCTGCCGCATGGCAGACTTCGGCAAGGCTGCGGAGTGCTCGCTTACGCCTATTATTTGAGGCGAAGGTCTCGAAAACTGTCAATACTGTATTGTTATCCACAGGATGGTGCCCTGCGGTGTTTTAAATGAGGAGATCCTCACCGCTCTTGGCCACCTGCCGGAGTACCCAACATGCTCTAAGGATGTGTGTTGGTATGGTATCCGCTGTACTATGAATTTTGCAGGGCCTGTTAAGCCATCCCTCCAATACAGTTCCACACCATGTAGTGGGCTTTTGCTTCTTTGCAATTGAGTCGGGCGACTTATGAGAGTGCACCCTTTTAGTTCGGACTGGGGGTTTTGTCAGAGCCGGATTATCCGAAAATTTTGTTTGGGTTTTCCAGGCGCTTTCCATCGCACAGTACTTCTGTACTATGGCCGCCAAGTCAGCGAAGTGTGCAATGTCACGGTGACTTATGGCGTTGAGGATTCCCTTGTCCGTGCAATTGTTGCAAAAGAACGAAATTGCGTCTTCCTCGCGACAGTCCTTGACCTTGTTCATTACAAGGAGGAATCTGGCCCAATAGTGATGTACTGTCTCTTGGGGCTCTTGCCTAATGTGGGAAAGATTGTTTATATCTGGGTGGGTGGGTGGATTTAAGTCCAGACCTTGACCCAATCTGAGACCCAGGGGCGGGGGAGTTTTCGATCTTGGAAGTTCGGGCTCCGGGATGTTGCCCCGCAGGTTCGGCATGCAGCCTGATTCTAGGTTCAGGGTTAGGGCGATGTCCTCCTGTGGACGGGTATTTGGCTCGGAGAGCTCAGGAATCCGGACATAGTTCGTCCTCAGGATAGAGGAAGAATTACCGCATTGCTCCTCCACCACCGCTATCTGATGGGTGACCGGTGGAGAGTTAATCTCCCTTTGGTCGGGTTTAAGCCCAATCCGATCATAGTCCGTGGCGACTCCCAGAGCGGTGATGCGATCCAAGAGCTCGTTCAAAGAGGAGAGCTCCATTGGATCCATCTGCTCGGTGAAATTCGAGCCGATGTGGAGGCTATTTTCGATGACCCGAGAAGTATCGTCGGCGCAGCAGCCGAGCGGGCGGTCATGACGAAACCGCCTAGGCGGAGAGTTTGGTCTACAGCCAGGGCTCCCCCAGAGGTGATGTTGTTCTTGACAACAAGACGAGCCATCCCTCCTTATGATGACGACACAGTGGAACTCTCAATGAAAGCACCAATGTCGGTGTCAAAACCGGCGGATCTCGGGTAGGGGGTCCCGAACTGTGCGTCTAAGGCAGATGGTAACAGGAGGCGGGGGACACGATGTTTACCCAGGTTCGGGCCCTCTCGATGGAGGTAATACCCTACTTCATGCTTGATTGATCTTGGTGATATGAGTATTACAAGAGTTGATCTACCACGAGATCGTAGAGACTAAACCCTAGAAGCTAGCCTATGGTATGATTGTATGTTGTCCTACGGACTAAACCCTCCGGTTTATATGGACACCGGAGGGGGCTAGGGTTACACAGAGTCGGTTACAAGGGAGGATATCTACATATCCGTATTGCCAAGCTTGCCTTCCACGCCAAGGAGAGTCCCATCTGGACACGGGACAAAGTCTTCAATCTTGTATCTTCATAGTCCAACAGTCCGACCAAAGGATATAATCCGGCTGTCCGGAGACCCCCTAATCCAGGACTCCCTCAATAGCAGTCATACATCTTTGAAAGGTAGCAGGTGCATTGCATAAACCAAAAGGCATACATCTATAAGCAAAAGTACCGAAAGGGCAAGTAAAAGTGGTTTTCTCTTGATCATCTTTTGACACAGGTATTTGAGAGAAACCAGAATAACCATCTAGAAAGCAGAAATGTGTATGCTTGGATAATCTTTCTAGCATTTGATCAATAAAAGGTAGAGGGTAATGATCTTTTCTAGTAGCTTTATTCAATTTACGGAAATAAATTACCATTCTATAACCTGTAATAATTCTTTGAGGAATCAATTCATTCTTATCATTAGGAACAACAGTAATACCTCCCTTCTTAGGGACACAATGAACAGGACTTACCCATTGACTATCAGCAATAGGATAAATTATACGTGCCTCCACAAGCTTTAGTATTTCATTTCTTACCACTTCTTTCATCTTAGGATTTAACCGTCGTTGGTGATCAACAACTGGTTTAGCATCTTTCTCCAATTTAATTTTGTGCTGACATAAAGTGGGACTAGTGCCCTTAAGATCATCAAGAGTATATCCAATAGCGGCACAGTACTTCTTCAGTTTTTTCAATAATTTCTTTTCTTCATGCTCTGAAAGGTTAGCACTAATAATAACAGGATATATCTTCTTTTCATCAAGATAAGCATATTTCAGAGTATCAGGTAATTGTTTAAGCTCAAAAACGGGATCACCCTTAGGTGGAGGAGGGTCCCCAAGGATTTCAACAGGTAAATTGTGTTTCAAAATAGGTCCTTGATTAAAGAATACTTCATCTATTTCCCTTCTTTCATTCATAAACATATCATTTTCATGGTCTAGCAAATATTGTTCTAAAGGATCAGCAGGAGGCACGACAATAGAAGCAAGACCAATAATTTCATTCTTACTAGGCAATTCTTTATCATGGGGTTGTCTACGAAATTTAAAAAATAAAAATCATGAGACATATCCCCTATACCAACAGTAACAATATCTTTCTCGCAGTCTATCTTAGCATTAACAGTGTTTAAGAAAGGTCTACCAAATATAATGGGACAAAAGTTATCTCATGGGGAGGCAAGAACAAGAAAATTAGTAGGATATTTTATCTTCCCACACAATACTTCAACATCTCTAACGATCCCAATTGGTGATATAGTATCTCTATTAGCAATCTTAATAGTAACATCAATATCTTCTATCTCAGCAGGTGCAATATCATTCATAATTTCTTTATATAAGGTATATGGTATTGCACTCACACTAGCACCCACATCACATAAGCCATGATAACACTGATCTCCTATTTTAACAGAAAAACACGCATGCCAACAACAGGTCTATGTTTATCTTTAGTATCAGGTCTAGCAATTCTAGCAGCTTCATCACAGAAATAAATAAAATGCCCATCAATATTATCAACCAAGAGATATTTAACCATAGCAATACTAGGTTCAACTTTAATTTGTTCAGAGGGTGTAGGTGTTTTAGTATAACTCTTATGAACCACAGTTGAAGCTTTAGCATGATCCTTTATTCTAATAGGGAAAGGTGGTTTCTCAATATAAGCAGTAGGAACAATAGGATCAACATTGTAAGTAATAGTTTCTTCTTCAACTTTAATAGGTTTTACTACTTTCACTTCAATGGGAGGATTATTTAAACCACTTCTCCTTAGGGAGATCAACATGAGTAGCAAAAGATTCACAAAAAGAAGCTACTATCATAGAGTCAAGTCCATATTTAGTGCTAAAATCACGAAAAGCATCGGTATCCATAAAAGATTTAACACACTCAAACTTAAATTCAATATCCTTCTTCATATAGGAACCAGTACGAGAAGTATCAAGCATGGATCGATCATTATGAGAAAGCCGAGCATAAATTTTTTGAATAATAATTTCTCTTGAGAGCTCATGATTGGGGCATGAATATAACATTGACTTAAGCCTCCCCCAAGCTTGAGCGATACCTTCTCCTTCACGAGGCCAAAAATTATATATATAATTCCGATCAAGATGAACCAGATGCATAGGATAAAACTTCTGTGAAATTCCAATTTCAATCGGTTGTAGTTCCATGATCCAATATCATCTAATAGACTATACTATGTCAATGCCTTTCCCTACAAAGATAAAGGGAAGACCTTCTTCTTGACAACATCCTCGGGCATACCTGCAAGCTTAAATAATCCACAAATTTCATCCAGATAGATTAGGTGCATATCGGGATGTAATGTTCCATCTCCTGCATAAGGATTAGCTAGCAGTTTCTCTATCATACCCGAAGGAATTTCATAATAAATATTTTCAGTAGGTGTAGTAGGTTGAGGAGCAACTAATTGTGGTTCTGGTCGAGGTGAAGATACCCTGAACAAACCCCTCAAAGGATTATTTTCCATAGTAACAAGTGACAATAAATTTCAACACACTATATAAGTGTTTCCTTACCAAAGGCGCTCCACTCCCCGGCAACGGCGGCAGAAAAGATTCTTGATGACCCACAATTATAGGGGATCTATCATAGTCCTTTCGATAAGTAAGAGTGTCGAACCCACCGAGGAGCAGAAGGAAATGACAAGTGGTTTTCAGCAAGGTATTCTTTGCAAGCACTGAAATTACCAGTAACAGATAGTTTTGTGATAAGATAAATCGTAATGGGTAACAAGTAAATAAAGTAACCTAGGTGCAACAAGGTGGCCCAATCCTTTTTGTAGCAAAGTACAAGCCTGGACGAACTCTTATATAAAGCAAAGCGCTCCCGAGGACACGTGGGAATTATTGTCTAGTTAGTTTTCATCATGCTCATATGATTCGTCTTCGTTACTTTCATAATTTGATATGTGGGTGGACCCGTGTTTGGGTGCTGCCCTTCCTTGGACAAGCCTCCCACTTATGATTAACCCCTCTCGCAAGCATCCGCAACTACGAAAGAAGAATTAAGGTAAACCTAACCATAGCATGAAGCATATGGATCCAAATCAGCTCCTTATGAAGCAACACATAAACTAGGGTTTGAGCTTCTATCACTCTAGCAACCCATCATCTACTTATTACTTCCCAATGCCTTCCCCTAGGCCCAAGTAATGATGAAGTGTCATGTAGTCGACATTCACATAACACCACTAGAGGAGAGACAACATACATCTCATCAAAATATCGAACGAATACCAAATTCACATGATTACTTATAATGAGACTTCTCCCATGTCCTCAGGAACAAATGTAACTACTCAAAAAGCATATTCATGATCAAGATTAGAGGAGTATTAATTATTATTAAGGATCTGAAAATATAATCTTCCACCGGATAAACCAACTATCATCAACTACAAGGAGTAATCAACACTACTAGCAACCCACGGGTACCAATCTGAGGTTTTGGGACCAAGATCGAATACAAGAGATGAACTAGGGTTTGAGAGAAGATGGTGCTGGTGAAGATGTTGATGGAGATTGACCCCCTCTCAATGAGAGGATCATTGGTGATGACGATGGCTTCGATTTCCCCCTCCCAGAGGGATGTTTCCCCAGCAAAATAGCTCCAACAGGGCCCTAGATTGGTTCTGCCCAGGTTCCACCTTGAGATGGCGGTGCTTCATCTCGAAAGCTTCCTTATGACTTTTTCCAGGCCAAAACACACCATATAGCCAAAGAAGGGCACCGAAGGCCTGACAGGGGGCCCACAAGGTCGGGGGCGCGCTCCCACCCTAGTGGCTGGCTACTGCTCCCCTCTGGTTCTTTCTTCGCCCAATATTTTTTATATATTCAAAAAACATGCTCCGTGAAGTTTCAGGACTTTTGGAGTTGTGCAGAATAGGTCTCTAATATTTGCTCCTTTTCTTGTCCAGAATTCCAACTGCCGGCATTCTCCCTCTTCATGTTAACCTTATAAAGTAAGAGATAAAAGGCATAAGTATTGTGATATAACGTGTAATAACAACCCATAATGCAATAAATATCAATATAAAAGCATGATGCAAAATGGACGTATCAGTATCTTCCATACTAGATACATTATAGGCGGTTCCCAAATAGAATGGTAAAGTTTATACCCCCCCCCCCCCACCAACAAGCACACTCCACGGCAAGTCCGAAACAACGGGTACTGTTCAACTAACAACAGTCATGGGGGAGTTTTGTTTGCAATTATTTTGATTTGATTTGAGCATGGGACTGGGCATCCCGGTTACCAGCCATTTTCTCGTGAATGATGAGTGGAGTCCACTCATCATGAGAATAAGCCACCTAGCATTGAAGACGTTAACAGCCGTAGTTGCTACATGAGTGATTCAAGCATACAAAACAGATTATCATTTGAAGGCTTAGAGTTTGGCACATGCAAATTTACTTGGAACGGCAGGTAAATACCGCATATAGGTAGGTAAGGTGAACTCATATGGAACAACTTTAGGTTTATGGAAGTGGATGCACAAGCAGTAATCCCGCTTAGTACAAGTGAAGGCTAGAAAAAGACTGGGAAGCGACCAACTAGAGAGCGACAACAGTCATAAACATGCATTGAGATTAACCAGCATTGAGTGCAATCATGAGTAGGATGTAAATCACCATTAACATAAATATCGTGGAGGCTATGTTGATTTTGTTTCAACTACATGCGTGAACATGTGCCAAGTCAAGCCACTCGAATCATTCAAAGGAGGATACCATCCTATCATACTACATCACAACCATTTTAAAAGCATGTTGGCACACAAGGTAAACCATTATAAACTCCTAGCTAATTAAGCATGTCATGAGTAACTATACTCTCTAATTGTCATTGCAAACACATCTCGTTCATAATAGGCTGAATCAGGAATGATGAACTAATCATATTTACAAAAATAAGATAGTTCGAGTTCATACCAACTTTTCTTCATCTCAATCATTTCATCATATATCGTCATTATTGCCTTTCACTTGCACAACCGAATGGTGTGGATAATAATAATAACAATAACAATAACAATAATAATAACAATAATAATAATAATGCACGTGCATCAGACTAAGCTGGAATCTGCAAAAATTTATTCAAAGCAGAAGAGAAGGTAATATGGGCTCTTTGTAAGATCAACAATAATGCATATGAGAACCACTCAACATTTTCATCATGGTCTTCTCCTCTCGACCTCCAAAGAAAAGAAAATAATTTCAAAGAAACACACTGAAATATTTTTGGAGTTTTTATTTTTCTGAAGAAAGTAAAACAAGAATGAGAAAAACTATTTACACGGGAAAGCTCCCAACGAGCAAAAGAAGAATGAGAAATCTTTTTGAGGTTTCTTTTAATACTACTACTAAGCATGCATAGAAAGGAAACTAGACAGAAGCAACAACTATTTTTTTTGGTTTTTCTCAAAGTTTATCAGACACAGGGGAAAAAGAAATAAACTAACATGGATAATACAAAGAAAAAGTATGAACACCGACAACTGGAATGAGTGTGTGAACATGAATGTAATGTCAGTGAGAAATACGTACTCCCCAAGCTTAGGCTTTTGGCCTAAGTTGGTCTATGGCCACTGTCGGTGTCAAAACCGGCGGATCTCGGGTAGGGGGTCCCAAGATGTGTGTCTGAGGATCATGATGGTAACAAGGGACACAATGGACACAATGTTTACCCAGGTTTGGGCCCTCTTAAAGGAGGTAAAACCCTATGTCCTGCTTGATTATATTCGATGTGTATAAGCGTTACAAGAGTTGATTTACCTCGAGATCGTAATGGCTAAACCCTAGATGTCTAGCCTATGGTTATTCTGATAGCCTCTATAGACTAAACCCTTTGGTTTATATATACATCGGAGGGGCCTAGGGTTGTACAGAGTCGGTTTACAAGGGAAGGAAATAGTACATCCGGACACCAAACTTGCCGTCCACGCATATAGGAGTCCTATCCGGACACCAGGGGTAGTCTTCTGCTTTATCTTCACGGCCCATCAGTTCGGCCCATATCGAATAGGCCGAACACCCGAGGACCCCCTAATCCATGACTCCCTTAGTAGCCCCTGAACATGTCTTCGATGATGATGTGTTCGACACACATATTATCTTTGGCATTGCAAGGAGGGTTCCTCCTCTTGAATATTTTAAGTTAGCTTCCTGCATAAAGGGACTGTATTCGGCTCTGTAATCAATACAACCCTTGGCCACGAAGGCAAGGCATCAAAATAGGAACAATGTCTTTTACTGACAAATTTTTTGGCGAAGCGTCACACTTGACCCTTCAATATTTTGAACCGTTTTCATGCCTCCCGTTTCACGTTTCGAGGTCTAGCCTCCACTGACACGTCTCGTCGAAACAGAGATCGTGCCTGCCCATTACGAGATTCTCATCAATATGGTTAGGGTAACCCAACCACGCATTACGCACGATCTCATTGGGAACATGCGAGGTTTATGGCTTGAGAGGGGGACGTTTGGTATTTTCAGCGTATATAAGAGGATAAAGGTCCCTCCTTTCTCCCCACGCCTTCCTATAGCTCCTGTCTTCCAACCTCCAAGCTCCAACACTCACAACTCCGATCCTTTCCACCGCTTCCACCCTCCCTAGCAATGGTCGGGTCCGGTTCCAAGGGCAAGTGGGAGGCCTCCTACGTCACTGAAAAGGACGTCAAGGACCTCCAGAGTATGGGCTATCTGTCCACGGATATCGCGCATAGTATCCCTGACAAGGATCGGGTTATCCCCACTCCGAAGCCTGGTGAGAGGGTCGTGTTCATCCCCCATTTCCTCCGGGGGCTAGGGTTTCCCCTCCACCCCTTCGTTTGGGGCCTGATGTTCTACTATGGGCTAGATTTCCATGATCTAGCCCCTAATTCCTTCCTCCAGATATCGGCGTTCATCATCGTGTGTGAGGCACTTCTTTGCATCCCCCACACTTTAGCTTGTGTCTCAAGGTCTTTAATCTGAAGCCAAAGGTGGTCGACGGACAGCATGCGGACCGCGGCTGGGCTATGGTAAGCAAGCTTCCCAACGCCGTTTGGCCCAAAGGGGCATTCATAGAGACAGTCAAGGTGTGGCAGTAGGAGTGGTTCTACATCACCGAACCCCGCGACACCAACTGGGCAGCCACGCCTGACTTCAGATCTGGACCCCCCACGAGACTCACCTCATGGCCCGCCAAGGGCCTTGATTGGGAGTCTGATACGTCTCAACATATCTATAATCTTTGATTGTTCCATGTTGTTTTATTATCAATCTTCGATGTTTTCTAATCATTTTATATCATTTTTTGGTCCTAACCTATTGACATAGTGCCAAGTGCCAGTTGCTATCTTTCCATGTTCTTTACATCATAGACAATCAATATAAAATGGAGTCCAAATGCCATGAAACTTTACGATGATTTTTTATGGGCCAGAAGGAAGGCAATGGGCCCTGGTTGCACCTGGGGGTGCCCCGAGGGGGGCACAACCCACCAGGGCGTGCCAGCCCAGGCGCACCCTAGTGGGTTATGCCCACCTCGGGTGCCCCCGGACCGCCTCTTTGCTCTATAAATACCCCAAAAATACCAGAACCCTAGGGGAGTCGACGAAATATTCATCCATCACCGCAGAGTCCAGAAACACCAGATCCAATCTAGACACCATCTCGGATGGGGTTCACCGCCTCCATTTGTGCCTCTCCTATGATGCATGAGTAGTTCTTTGTAGACCTTTGGGTCCGTAGTTAGTAGCTAGATGGCTTCATCTCTCTCTCTCTCTCTTGATTGTCAATACAATGGTCTCTTGGAGATCCATGTGATGTAACTCTTTTGCGGTGTGTTTGTTGGGATCGATGAACTTCGAGTTTATGATCAGATCTATGTTTTTATATCCATGAAAGTATTTGAGTTTCTTTGATCTCTTTTATGCATGATCTATTATAGCCTCGTATTTCTTCTCCGATATTTGGGTTTTTTCTGGCCAACTTGATCTATTTATCTTGCAATGGGAAGAGGTGCCCGGTAGTGGGTTCGATCTTACGGTGCTCGATCCCAGTGACAGAAAGGGAAACGACGCATATATATTGTTGCTACTAAGGATAAAAAGACGAGATTTATATCTACCACCATATAGATAAACGGATCTTGTCTACATCATGTCATCGTTCTTATTGCATTACTCCGTTTTTCCATGAACTTAATACACTAGATGCATGCTGGATAGCGGTCGATGTGTGGAGTAATAGTAGTAGATGTAGGGAGGAGTCAGTCTACTAATCTTGGACGTGATGCCTATGTAATGATCATTGTCTGGATATCATCATGAGTATTTGAAGTTCTATCAATTGCCCAACAGTAATTTGTTTACCCACCGTTTGTTATTTTTCTCGAGAGAAGCCACTAGTGAAACGTATGGCCCCCGGGTCTTCTTTCTCATATATTTGCCTTTGCGATCTACTTTTCCTTTGCATTTTTATTCAGATCTATTAAACCAAAAATACCTTGCTGTAATTTATTTTATTTGGCATTCGATCTATCAATATTTACAACTTTATCTCCCGTCACACACCGTTTCTGGCGCCGTTACCCAAAAGGGATTGACAACCCCTTTTACACGTTGGGTTGCGAGGTGTTGTTATTTGTGTGCAGGGCCTGTTTACATTGTGTTGCTTGGTTCTCCTAATAGTTCGATAACCCTGGTTTCATAACTGAGGGAAATACCTACCGTCGATGTGCTACATGTCCCTCCCTCTCCAGGGAAATACCAACGTAGTTCCAGCTGCCATCATGGAGAATTTCTAGCGCCATTGCCGGGGAGGATCTTCAACATAACCAGGTTCCTAATCACAAATCTCGTCTCCTTGCAATTTACATTATTTTCCAGTTTCCTCTCGTTTTCCTCTCCCGCACTTCACAAAAATTTGCCGTTTTATTCGCCTCTCTTTTCCGTTCACTGTTTTCTTGCCAGATCTGTTTTCGAGTGCAATCTTGTTGTGTGGTCATCATGACTCAAGAGAACACCAAGTTATGTGATTTCTCAAATACCAACAATAATGATTTTATTGGCACTCCGCTTGCTCCTCCCGCCACTAGTGCGGAGACTTGTGATATTAATACTCCTTTGCTAAATCTTGTTATGAAAGACCAATTTTCTAGTACTCCTAATGAGGATGCCGCATCCCATCTTAATACCTTCATGGAATTATGCAATATGCAAAAGAAAAAAGATGTGGACAATGATGTGGTCAAGATGATATTATTTCCGTTCTCTTTGCGTGATTCTCCAAAAATTTGGTTCTCTTCTTTGCCTCGCAATAGTATCGATTCTTGGAATAAGTGCAAAGATGCTTTTATCACTAAGTATTTTCCTCCTGCAAAAACTATTTCCCTTAGAACCTAGATCATGAATTTCAAGCAACTTGAACATGAGCATGTTGCGCAATCTTGGGAAAGGATGAAAATGATGCTAAGGAATTTCCCAACCCATGGGTTAAATCTTTGGATGATCATACAATTTTTATATCATGAAAATGATGCTAAGGAATTTCCGAACTCGTGAATTTTGTTTCTCGTAATCTTTTAGATTCCGCCATGGGTGGTACTTTTATGGAAATTACTTTGGGTGAAGCCACCAAATTGCTTGATAATATCATGGCAAATTATTCGCAATGGCATACCAAAAGAGCTCCTACTAGTAAAAAAGTTAACTCGGTTGAAGAAATTTCTTCTTTGATGAAAAAGTTGATGCTCTTGTGAAATTGGTTGCTAGTAGAAGTGCTCCTATTGATCTTAATGATATGCCTTTGTCTACTTTGATTGAGCAAAATAGTGATGCCATTGATGTGAATTCTATTTCTTGCAATAATTTCAACAACAATGCTGATATAGGAAATTTTAATCCTAGGCCTTTTCCTAGTAATTCCTCTAAAAATTATGGTAATTCCTATGGAAATCAATCTTACAATAATAATAGGAACACCTATGATCTTGAGAACAATATTAAATAATTTATCAATACACAAAAAGTTTTGAACACTTCCATAGAAGAAAACTTGAATAAGATTGATGATTTGTCTAGAAGTGTTGATAGAATTGCTCATGATGTGGAAAATCTCAAGATGAAATTTTTTGTGCCAAAATTAGATGAATCAATTAAAGCTCTTTATGTTTCGATGGATGAAAGTAAGAAAAGAACTGCTATGCACCTAATATTTCGGAGGGTGAAAATATTGTTGAGAAAATTGATGAAAGTGGGTTTGGAGAGCTCAAAACTTTAGCTAGTGATGCATCCACTATTTTGGATTACAAAGACTTTAATTATGATAGTTGCTCTTTGATTGATTGAATTTCTTTGTTGCAATCCATGATAAATTCACCCCATGCTTATGAATAAAATAAAACTTTTACTAAACATATTGTTGATGCTATGATGAAAGTTTGGAAGAAAAATTGGAATTAGAATTACCAGTTCCAAGATAATTGCATGATGAGTGGGAACCTACTATCAAAGTCAAGACTAAAAATTATGAGTGTTTTGCTTTGTGTGACTTGGGTGCTAGTGTTTCTACTATTCCAAAATCTCTATGTGATGTGCTTAGTCTTACCGATCTTGAAGAATGTTCCTTGAATTTGCACTTGGAGGATTCTACTATTAAAATGCCTATGGGAATAATTAACAATGTTCTTATTCTTTCAAACAGGAATTATGTTCCCATAGATTTTATTGTTCTTGATATTGATTGCAATCCGTCTATTCCAATTATTCTTGGTAGACCATTTTTACGCACTATCGGTGCCGTGATTGATATGAAAGAAGGCAATATTAAGTTCTAATTTCCTTTGAGGAAGGAGATGGAACACTTTCCTAGAACTAGAATTAAGCGACCTTATGAATCAATCATGAGGGCATCTTATGGATCTCGAACCAAAGATGACAAAACTTAGATCCTTGCTTTATGCCTAGCTAAGGGCGTAAAACTATAGCGCTTGTTGGGAGGCAACCCAATGAATAAAATTTATTTTTGCTTTTTGCTTCCTATTTTTGAGTGTTATCATAATTATTCTACTGTTATGATTGTGTTTTTTCTGTTTTAATTAGTGTTTGTGCCAAGTAAAGCCTTTAGGATCTTCTTGGGCAATAGTTGTTTGATCTTGCTGAAAAAACAAAAACTTCCACGCTCACGTAATTAATTTTCATTTTCACCAGAGAGCGATAAAATACCCATTCCAATTGCAGTAGATCATTACACAAATTTCTCAGGTCGTCCTAATTTTTCAGAATTTTTGGAGTTACCGAAGTATTTGAAATAGTCAGATTCCTATAGACTATTCTGTTTTGACAGATTCTGTTTTCTTTGTGTTGTTTGCTTATTTTGATGGCTCTATGGTTTTCTTTGATGAGTTTTTGCCATAGAAAAGTAGGAATAAAGTAGATATAATACAAAAATAAAATATGAATTGGTTGGATACAACACTTATAATAGTAGTTTATTATTCTTATACTAACGGATCTCACGAAGGTTTTTGTTGAGTTTTGTGTGATCGAAGTTTTCAAGTTTTGGGTTATCTTACGGTGGATGAAGGAAGGATGTAAGAGCCTAAGCTTGGGGATGCCCCATCATCCCAAGCTATTATCCAAGAATGAGCAACCAATTAAGCTTGGGGATGCCCCCGAGTGGCATCCCCACTTTCTTCCAACAACTATCGGTATTTTACTCGAGACTATATTTTTATTCGTCATATGATATATGTTTTGCTTGGAGCGTCTTGTATGATATGTGTCATTGCTTGTTTTATTTTGTGTTTTAAGTCATCAATCCTTGCTGGACACACCTGCTTGAGAGAGCCAAAATTATATCATGACTTGTTAGAATTGCTCTCTATGCTTCACTTAAATCTTTTATGAGCTAGGATTTGCTCTGGTACTTCACTTATATCTTTTTGAGCATGGTGTGCTTTGTTATTTTTGAAGAAATGCTCTCTTGATTCACTTAGATTTGTTTGAGAGTAGTAACATTTTGAAGAAATTCTCTCTTGCTTCACTTAAATTATTTTGAGAGAAATAAAATTTGTTATGCTCATCATCTTCACTTATATTTGTTCGAGCTTATGGAAAGCAACACATGAAAATTAGTGCCGAAGTGATAGATATCCAAGAAGGATAAAGTAAACAAAATGTCATTAAGATCATTGGACAAAATAAACTTGATTATTAGTAGTAGTTTTGAGATATGATGATGTGATATGTGAGTTATGTTGATGAGTAATTGTGCTCTAGTAAGAATATGGGTGTTAAGGTTTGTGATTCCCTCTGCATGCACGAAAGTCAATAATCATGCAATGAAAATTATATCCTACTTGTGGTGCATTATTCGGTGTTAATTATGCTTAATGCTTGCTTATGAGATTATTCATTTCTTGGTTGGTCGCTTCCCAGTTTTTTTGCTAGCCTTCATTTTGCACCAAGTATGATCTCTACTTGTGCATCCAAAATCCTTTAAACCAGTTTTGCCACACGAGTCCACTATATCTACCTATATGCAGTATTCTTTTGCCGTTCTAAGAAAATTTGCATGTGCCATCTCTAATTTTCAAAATAAGCTTCTCTTTTGTGTGTTTGTTTTGCTCGTGAAGCGGTGAGGGGTGGCTAATATTTTCCATGCTGGATGTGTTATTCTCAAGATGAGTGTTTATTCATTTGTCATTGCACGAGAGTAAGGAAAAGGTCTTAGGGATGCCCAGTCCCGAAATGCAAAAACAAATGAATTTACTTTATGTTGTCAAACAATAAATTTCTTAGAAAGTGTTGGTATGGAGGGCACTCGTGGATACGGTTAGCCATGGAAAGTGAAAGTATGGTGGAAAAAGGAATAAACTTTATTTTCCGTTTGGGAACCGCCTATGGCATATCTAGCATGGAAAGTCTTGGGAACTCTAAGTCGTTTTCGTTGGTGGGATGGATACACCTCCCAAAATGCTTTTATTTCCAATTTTTCGCTTTGAGCTCTGGCACCTCTACAAATCCCTACTTCCCTCTACGAAGGGACTTTCTTTTACTTTATGCAATTTTTATTTTGAAATTTGAGTCTCCATCTCTCATAAAAAGCACCAACTAGGAGGCAATATGATCGTGCTCAAGTATTGGGTGTAGTTAATATTCGAGTGTGTTTCATGAATGGATCAGTGTTTGAGCATGACGGGCTAGGGATAACTTGATTTAGCATTGATATTTTGAAAGACATGGTTGCTTGTTGATATGCTTGAGAATCTAAATTATTATGTCAAAACTAGACTATTGCTTTGAATCAAATAAAAGTCCAAATGTCCATGCTATAAAGAAAAGAATATGATATGACTTGATGAACAACACTCCACATCAAAAATTCTGTTTTTATCACTTACCTACTCGAGCACGAGTAGGAGTTAAGCTTGGGGATGCTGATACGTCTCCAACATATCTATAATTTTTGATTGTTCCATGCTGTTTTATTATCAATCTTGGATTTTTTATAATCATTTTATAGTCATTTTATATCATTTTTTGGTACTAACCTATTGACATAGTCCCAAGTGCCGGTTGCTATTTTTTCCATGTTTTTTACATCGCAGAAAATCAATATCAAACGGAGTCCAAATGCCACGAAACTTTACGATGATTTTTTTGTTGGGGAACGCAGTATTTCAAAAAAAATCCTACGATCACGCAAGATCTATCTAGGAGATGCATAGCAACGAGAGGGGGAGAGTATGTCTACATACCCTCATAGACCGAAAGCGGAAGTGTTATGGAATGCGGTTGATGTAGTCGAACATCTTCAAGATCCAACCGATCAAGTACCGAACGCATGGCACCTCCACGATCTGCACACGTTCAGCTCGGTGACGTCCCTCGTACTCTTGATCCAGCTGAGGCCGAGGGAGAGTTCCATCAGCACGACAGCGTGATGACGGTGATGATGAAGTTACCGACGCAGGGCTTCACCTAAGCACTACAACGATCTGACCAAGGTGGAAATCTGTGGAGGGGGGGCACCGCACACGACTAAGACAACTGTGAACTTGTGTGTCTACGGGGTGCTCCCCTCCCCTGTATATAAAGGAGGGGAGGAGGAGGCCGTCCTAGGAGGGGCACGCCTATTGGGGGAGTCCAACTAGGATTCCAGTCCTAGTTGGAGTCCCCTTCCTTTTCCAAGAGGGGAGAGAGGGAAGGAGTAGGAGAGGGAGAAGGAAAGAGAGGGGGGCGCCGCCCCCTCCCTAGTCCAATTCGGACTTGCCACGGGGGGCACCCCTTGAGGCCCTTCTCACCTTTCCCGTATGGCCCATTAAGGCCCACTACTTCCACCGGCGAATTCCCGTAACTCTCCGGTGCTCCGAAAAATACCCGAATCAATCGGAACCTTTCTGATGTCTGAATATAGCCTTCCAATATATCGATCTTTACGTCTCGACCATTTCAAGACTCATCGTCGTCTCCGTGATCTCATCCGGGACTCCGAACAACCTTCGGTACATCAAATCACATAACTCATAATACAAATTATCATCGAACGTTAAGCGTGTGGACCCTACGGGTTCGAGAACTATGTAGACATGACCAAGACACATCTCCGGTCAATAACCAATAGCAGAACCTGGATGCTCATATTGGCTCCTACGTATTCTACAAAGATCTTTATCGGCCAAACCACATAACAACATACGTTGTTCCCTTTGTCATCGCTATGTTACTTGCCCGCGATTCATCGTCGGTATCATCATACCTAGTTCAAACTCATTATGGTAACTCTCTTTACTCGTTCCGTAATGCATCATCCCGTAACTAAGTCTTTAGTCAAATTGCTTGCAAGGCTTATAGTGATGAGAATTACCAAGAGGGCCCAGAGATACCTCTCCGACAATCGGAGTGACAAATCCTAATCTTGATCTATGACAACTCAACAAACACCACTGGAGGCACCTGTAGAGCATCTTTATAATCACCCAGTTACGTTGTGACGTTTGATAGCACACTAAGTGTTCCTCCGGTATTCGGGAGTTGCATAATCTCATAGTTATAGGAACATGTATAAGTCATGAAGAAAGCAATAGCAATAAACTAAACGATCATAGTGCTAAGCTAACAGATGGGTCTTGTCCATCACATCATTCTCTAATGATGTGATCCCATTCATCAAATGATAACACATGTCTATGGTCAGGAAACATAACCATCTTTGATTAACGAGCTAATCAAGTAGAGGCATACTAGGGATACTTTGCTTGTCTATGTATTCACACATGTACTAAGTTTCCGGTTAATACAATTCTAGCATGAATAATAAACATTTATCATGATATAAGGAAATATAAATAACAACTTTATTATTGCCTCTAGGGCATATTTCCTTCATTTTTATGGGCCAGAAGGAAGGCAATGGGCCCTGGTTGCACCCGGGGGGTGCCCCGAGGGGGGCACAACCCACCAGGGCGCGCCAGGAGGCCCAGGCGCGCCCTGGTGGGTTGTGCCCACCTCAGGTGCCCCCCAGACCGCCTCTTTGCTCTATAAATACCTCAGAAATACCAGAACCCTTGGGGAGTCGAAAAAATATTCATCCAGTCGCCACAGAGTCTAGAAACACCAGATCCAATCTAGACACCATCTCGGATGGGGTTCACCATCTCCATTGGTGCCTCTCTGATGATGCGTGAGTAGTTCTTTGTAGACCTTCGGGTCCGTAGTTAGTAGCTAGATGGCTTCATATCTCTCTCTCTCTTGATTCTCAATACAATGGTCTCTTGGAGATCCATATGATGTAACTCTTTTATGGTGTGTTTGTTGGGATAGATGAACTTCAAGTTTATGATCAGATCTATGTTTTTATATCCATGAAAGTATTTGAGTTTCTTTGATCTCTTTTATGCATGATCTCTCATAGCCTTGTATTTCTTCTTTGATATTTGGGTTTTGTCTGGCCAACTTGATCTATTTATCTTGCAATGGGAAGAGGTGCCCGGTAGTGGGTTTGATCTTACGGTGCTCGATCCCAGTGACAAAAAGGGAAACGACACGTATGTATCATTGCTACTAAGGATAAAAAGACGGGATCTATATCTACTGCCATATAGATAAACGGATCTTGTCTACATCATGTCATCATTCTTATTGCATTACTCCGTTTTTCCATGAACTTAATACACTAGATGCATGCTGGATAGCAGTCGATGTGTGGAGTAATAGTAGTAGACGCAGGCAGGAGTCGGTCTACTAATCTTGGACGTGATTCCTATGTAATGATCATTGCCTGGACATCATCATGAGTATTTGAAGTTCTATCAATTGCCCAACAGTAATTTGTTTTCCCATAGTGTGCTATTTTTCTCGAGAGAAGCCACTAGTGAAACCTACGGCCCCCGGGTCTTCTTTCTCATATATTTGCCTTTGCGATCTACTTTTCCTTTGCATTTTTATTCAGATCTATTAAACCAAAAATACCATGCTGTAATTTATTTTATTTGGCGTTCGATCTATCAATATTTACAACTTTATCTCCCGTCACACACCGTTTCTGGCGCTGCTACCCAAAAGGGATTGACAACCCCTTTAACACGTTAGATTGCATGGTGTTGTTATTTGTGTGCAAGGGCTATTTACGTTGTGTTGCTTGGTTCTCCTACTGGTTCGATAACCTTGGTTTCATAACTGAGGGAAATACCTACCGTCGCTATGCTACATCATCCCTCCCTCTCGAGGGAAATACCGACGTAGTTCCAGCTGCCATCAGAGTCCCAACCGGAATTGCACATGTAGCAGAAACGCATCTCCAACATGTTGGGTGCGAACATCGGTCTCACAAACGTGATTCAGGTGATGCTCTTCCGTCGCATCCTTCCCTACCAACTCCGGGCCTCCACCATGTGGGAGTTCAATCCAGAGGAGCCACAAACCTTGAAGCGTGTCTTCGGCACCACGCATGAAGACATATGGAAGCAGCTCTTCAAGGCCTAGAAAAGTTGGTCGATGAAGACCGAAGACATCAGACTCGACATCGAGAACGCAGCCTTGATAGTAAGCATAATTTTTCTGAAGACCTGTTCGGTCAATAATTCAGATATAATATATTGCCTGCCTTCCCTATAGGGCTGGACAACAAAGGCAGAGTGGATCAATTGTCGGCACCGCTGCCTAAGGACCCAGCCACACCCCAGCTAATGGAGATGCTGGTCTTGGCGCCCTATCAGGCACCGAAGAAGAAGGCCAAGAAGAAGAAAGGCAGGGTGGCCAAGGGTGGCCCCTGCCATAGAGTCTTCTGGACACAGTGTCCGGAGAGACCGAAGCCCTCTCTTCCCACGAGGGAGACGAGGAAGAAGAGGTGGAGGTGGTGGAAAGCGACTGCCCTCGTAAAGGGAGGAAGAAGAAGGGGGCGGCTTCCGAGGACCCGAAGGGGGAGGCACGCAAGAGAGGGAAGGTGACCCTCCCGGACTGTTCGGACTCAGAGTCTAAACTAGTCCCCTAGAGACCTCCCAGGGTGAATCCCCTGGCCGAATCGTAAGTATTCAGAAACTTACTTGTTTATCTTCGGTCTTCCTGCTTCCATCACATAAGTTATTTTATAATTTTGCTTTTCAGTCCTCCCCGCGAGCTCCCGCAAACTCCATTATCAGAGGGGAATTCTCTACCGCCCGAGATGGCGGAGAGTTACACGCCGCCTCGAGCCCCCTCGCCTATCGCCATGGAGGACACCGAAGTATCCTCCCGAAGAGCCTCTCCTAGCCGAGGGGGGCGGACGAGGTCGCCAAGAGAGTGGTCGAGGTTAATACCTCAGTCGCCAAAGACCTAGGGGAGGCGACCCCTATGACAACCGATGGTGGGGACCCCCAACAATTGGGGCCCCAGCGAACAGCATTCCGGAGACCAACATGGCTCCGGGATCGGATAAGCAGCCCCCCACGAAAGAGGGGGGAAGAGAATCAGCTCCATCGGCAGCCTCCGCTAATCCGGAGGCGCCCAACGCTCTGGAGGAAGCACTGCAAAGTGCTTCCATGGTGGAGGAGCACCGCACCCTGATGGGTGCGGTTATGGAGAAGGTTCAGTCCGCCAAAAACGGACTGAATGAAGCCTTCTGCATCCTACTGACAGGCTTTGAGGTATGCGATGTAATGTTCTAAAAACCTTTCATATAGAAGATTAATCCTGTATATAGACAGTAGCCCCTGAGACTCTGTCTGGTATAGAAGAAACCGGATAGAGGATCCACAAAGTATTCGGGAAAGTAACATACTGTGCTGATATTGTAATAGGCTTCTATGTTGGTGGCAACCACCGAGGCCGCAGAAGTTTCCGAACTCAATCGGAAGCTTCATGTGGCCGATGAGAAAATCGACCGCATCAACAAGTGGTTTGATGAAACACACACTACAAAAAAAAGACACATCCGTGACATTTTGGGCCGAACGAAAAAATTTCTGTCATACATATGACACTTCTATGACGATAATTGTGACAAACCCCAATATCATCATAGATGTGGTGGGCTCCTACTTCTATGACAAAAAATCATGACAGAAAATGGGCTTTTCGTCCTGGGCGGGCCGGAGACGTAGCTGCATGACATTCTTTGGGCCGTCCATGACGAAAAAACCCGTGGTAGAAGCGAGGGCAAGGAAAATTTCGGGGAGTTCCCGGTTACGGTGGGAGGTCGGGGGCCGAGCGATGCGCGTTTCTCTCGTACACGTACGCGCGTGTGTGCGAGGCGTTGGCTCTAACTGAACCCGAGCGAGGCGTTGGGTTCTAACTGAACCCGAGCGATTGCACTGCAGGCTACGCGTTACTGAACCCGAGCGATCGATCGATGGCTGTTAACTAAACCAGATCGAGTGATTCCTTCACTACTGCTGCTAACTGAAGCCGATCGATGTTGCCTCTGGATGAACAGTGAGTGTTGCGGGGGGGGGGGGGGTTGGATGAACAGTTCCCGGTGGGGGTGGATGAACAGGACCCCGTGGTGTTGCCTCTGGATGAACAGGACCCTGATCGATCGAGCCGGTTGGGGCTGGATGAACAGGACCCCGTGGAGGGCTGGATGAATAGGACCACCCCGTGGAGGGTAGGATGAACAGTATTCGGTGGAGGGCAGGATGAACAGTAGCCTGTGGAGGGGTGGTTGAACAGGAGCCCGTGGAGAGGGCTAGTTGAACAGTAGCCGGTGGAGTAGCGCACGGTGGAGGCTGGATGAACAGGAGCTCATGGATGAACAGTCGCAGGTGGAGGCTGGACGAGGTCGATGGTGGATGAACAGTAGCTCATGGAGGCTGGAGAGGGTCGACGGTGGAGATGAACAGTATCCTGTGGAGTCCAGTTTTGCGGTACGCCACACCCCTCCTGATGAACAGGACCCCGTTTCGACCGTAGCGCTCCAACACAAGTCCGTTTCGTCCGTTTTGCGGTACGCTGCACCCCTCCCGATGAACAGGACCCCCGTTTCGACCGTAGGAGGTCTGTTTCCTCTGTTTTGCGGTACGCCAGACCCCTCCCAATCAACAGGACCCCGTTCCAAACATAGGAGGTCTGTTTCCTCCGTTGTGCGGTACGCCAGGCCTCGTTTCCATCGCCTGTTCCGTCCAAGCCCTCCCGATGAACACGACCACGCATTCCGTTCCGACCCAGCCGGTTGGCTCCCACGCGTTCCGTTGCCTCCCCATGAACACGACGCATTCCGTTGGCTCCCCATGAACACGACGCATTCCGTTGCCTCCCCATGAACACGACGATGAAGATGTTTCTCCGTTCTGACCCAGCCATGTACACGAGCCCTGGCCGTACGTATGCATGAGTAGGCGTTTGAGACCCCGCCCGTATGTACACACATGTGGCCGTATTTTCTTTCTTGCACCCTGGCCGCCTCTACTACGACACGTGCGCGCCTCTACATCGACCAGTATATATGTATGTACACGTTCGTGACCAAAATGACAACCCTACGTACGCTTCGACCAGGTGGGTCCCGACTGTCAGGCACTTCCTTGCGTGCGAAGATATAGCTGGAGGGTCCCAGCAGTCAGGGGAGCGAAATACGGTGGCCCGTCCGGTGGGTCCCGCTGTCAGGTGGAGGAATAATTATTTTGCACGTAATAAGGAGGCACTTCCTTGCTGCGGCCATGGACCCAGCTGTCAGCCTCTCCACGTACAGTCCACGTCCGATGGAAGCCGTTCCTTGACCACGTTGACCACGCCGCGCCGAGAGCACCAGGGCAGTGGATGATGGCGAGGCCTAGGAAGGGGACGACGTGGAGCCGGGGAAGACGCGGCAGTGGATGCCCACGCGTAGAGGAGTACGAGGGTTCACTGGTTCGCTGCGGTGTGAGGCTGTCGTCGCTGCAGAATAACAGGGGGTGTGGGTGAGTAGAGGGATGGCCTCGCCAGCGGTGGGAGTAGTAGGGGGCAGTGAGGCCTCCGCCGCATCGTAGCCGGCCACGGGAGGAAGGAGCACGAGGCACGACCGGCCCTGGTTTGGGCGGCTGGAGCAAGAAGACCAGAGGTTGAAGAAGCACTACGGTCGTTGGATGGACATCGTATGGTCACTAGAGCTAGAATCGTGCATATTGACTAAGTTGACAAAGCCCTTCGTCCTCGTCAACTTAGTAGGCCCACAAGTCAGCCTGTCACTATACTGGGTTCCAGCTAACAGGGGGAGTATTCATTTTTTGTGTGCATAATAAGGAGGCACTTCCTTGCATCCGAAGATATAGCTGGTTGGTCCGAGCTATCAGCGGCGGTAATGTTTTTTTCGTGAAATACAGAGGCCCTTTCGGTGGGTCCCTGATGTCAGGTGGAGGAATCATTATTTTGCGTGTAATAAGGAGGCATTTCCTTGCGTGCGGCCGTGGACCCAGTTGTCGGCCTCTCCACGTAAAGTCCACTTCAGATGCATGTCGGTCGTTGACCACGTTGACCAGGCCACGCCGAGAGCACCAGGGCGGTGGACGATGGCGAGGCCTAGGAAGGGAACGACACGGAGGCAGGGAAGACTCGACAGTTGTTTCCCACGTGGAGGGGAGTACGACTGTACGAGGGTTTACTGGTTCGTCTGCTGTCGCCAGAGAATAACAGCAGGTGTGGGTGAGTAGAGGGATGGCTAGGCCAGCTCTGAGAGTACGGTGGGGCGGTGAGGCCTGCGCGGCAGCAGAGCCGGCCGCGGGGAGGAGGGAGCAGGCAGTCCCGCCGGTGCCTGTTTGAGCGGCTGGAGCAGGAAGAGCAGAGATTGAAGAAGCACGACGGTCGTTGGATGGCCATCCAACAGTCACTTCTTGTGCGTCAACCTTTTTTTAGGAAAGCCTCAAATTTGTGGAAAACAGCATACATCCCATCTGCCATTATTTCTAATAATTTACAACCCATTTGCTAATTATTAAGGTTTTTTTGGAGCCCATATTCTTTTTGTTACCATTACAGCCCATATTGTGGCCACGGTTAAAAAATTATACGAAATTTTGCATATTTCGGTGCGGTCCGAACTGTTTTTAATCCCGAAATTTCGACTCACATTCAAACTGATTTTAAAAATAAATGTATATCAATATAAAATCCAAAAAATTCTCCACGCATAAAAAATAATGTAACTTCAAATCTCGAAATGAAGAAAAGATATTTGAAACTAATTGCCGGTTTGATGTGTTTTAAAAATGTACAACCCATTTCTCATTACTGATGGGCCATTTTCTCGGCCAGCCGAATGAAAGCTCTCCTCGTCTTGAAAGATTTGCAGCCCAACAGGCCTGACAAAGCGACTTACTTGGCAAATCACAAAAAAACTGGGCTATGGCCGTGGACCCAACTGTCAGCCTCTCCACGTACAATACTCTTCCGATGGAATGTCATTGACCACATTGACCACGCCACGCCGAGAGCACCAAGGCGGTGGACGACGACGAGGCCTAGGAAGGGGACAATGCGGAGCCAGGGAAGACGCGGCAGTGGATGCCCACGCGGAGAGGAGTACGAGGGTTCAGTGGTTCGGCTGTGGTGTGAGGCTGCCGTCGCTGCAGGGCCTGGCTAGCGGTGGGAGTAGTAGGGGCGATGAGGCCTCATCGGCAGCACAGCCGGCCGCTGGAGGCAGGAGCAGGCGATCTCCCCGGTGCTGGTCTGGGCGGCTGGTGCAAGAAGAGCATCGATTGAAGAAGCAGCAGGACCATTCGATTCAAATCCAACGGTTACTGCTGCTAGAACCATTTGTTGACTAAGTCGACAAGCCCTGCGTACGCGTCAACTTAGTAGGCCCACAGGTCAGCCTCCCAACCGGTGCGCCCCAGATGTCAGTGGGAGGAATCATTTTTTTCACGTAATAAGGAGGCAGTTGATTGCGTGCGGCCAGGCCAGCGGAGGGAGTAGGGTGGGCCGGGGAAGCCTGCGCGGCATCACAGTGGGCCACAAGAGGAGGGAGCAGGCAGTCCCGCCGGCGCTAGTTTAGGCGGCTGGAGTAGGAAGATCAAAGATTGAAGAAGCACGTCGGTCGTTGGATGGACATCCAACACTAACTGCTGCTAGAATCATGTGTTCACTCACAAAGCCTTGCGTAAACAAGTCAGCCTCGAAATCTGTGGCGTGTACAACCCATTTGCTATTATTTTTATAATTTTTACTCATTTTCTAATTCATATGGAATTTATTGCAGCCCGTTTTCCATTTTTAGAATTACTGGCCTTTTTCTGGTCAATACCAGGGTCAAAAAATTAACTAAATATGTGGGAAATTTTGAAAATTCGCAAATTTTTGCCGTGGAACGAAATATTCTTAATCCAAAAATTAATAGCCATACTAAAACAAATTTAAAAATAAATTAGTACTATGTCATGTTAAATCCAATGAAATACGTATAAGATATCAGTGAAGAACAAAAACAAAAAAAGAAACTTATATCCCATTTGCTATAAATTTTTTGGAATTTTCAACCCCTTTTGATATTACTTTTAACACACATTGACTATACTCTTAAGCCAGGCTGGAATGCATCCCTCCTCGTCTTGAAAGATTTGCAGCCCAGTAATTCGGAGAAAACAAATAGGCCTAGCTTGGGTATTCTTGAAAAAGAAATACTGGGCTACCTATTTTCCCAAAAAACTGGTGCATGAGCATTTAGCTTTATTTATTTATTTATTTACTTATTTATGTTTAGGGGACCATGAGCATGTACCTGGGCCGGATTCATGTGAGAGCCTCCCTTCTAGTTAATTATGGGCTTCTCTATTTGGGCCTTCATCAGTGGGCTGCATGTTATCAACAAGTGGAAAATGTGTTCCGAGTTTCAAAAAAAAATGTGTTCCGTACGATAAATAGTATGCGCTACATACGGTACGGGGCACTAAAGGATCGAACCATGCAACGAATTCCAAAACATTGTGTTTGTCATTCTAATAACACATTTATTCAACCAAGAGATGAAATATACTACTGATTGTACATTGAAAACAGCAGCAGCAGCAACCAGGGCTGGGGGTGCCACAGAAGCAGTAAGCAGGCCAGAAGAGTGAAGACGCAGCTCTCTCTTCCAAACCAAACATCAGCCATCATTACAAAAGGGCTACCAAAAAAGAACAAGTGTATGCATCAAACTAAATAAAGATCCTACTACACCAAGTGTACTCATCTAACTAACTGGCTCAGTTAGACGTTACTATTTATTAAGCTGTGGAGATTGGCTGACGGCTTGAACCAGATGGGTGCCTGAGGGGGGAAACTCCAGCCAGTAGGTCGAAGTCTGATACTTGCGACCCTCTCTCCTACTTTGGGCTGTAGAGCGTGGCGGCACATATCAGGGTATGGTGCATGCAGAGACGCATGGTACGCTGTGTACACACAGTTTTGCCTGATGAACAAAACCGTGCTGCCATCATGATCCTTGCCGTCGGTTATCTCCTGGTTAATCGGATAATTCAGTCCGACAAACAGAGAGCATGTACCAAGGCTACTTAGCAGCCTCTAGTCAAAAATTCCTGAAGGCCCAGAGAAGCTGGGGTCCTGCTCAAAGACCTTTGCAGTGACTGTGATTGTATTCCGTGAAACAACATGCCCGGTGTGTGCAAACGATCATCAATCTTTCGTCGTCATCTGATCGAGTCAGGAACCACCTGCAACTGCCATGTCGCTTTTCTTTGAAAGGTTCTGGGATTAGGAAGGGTAGGGACACCAGGCGGCCTACAACATCATATCAAGTTGGAGTCAAATAAAAAAGGGCTCTTGGTTTAGTCAATCTTAAGAACAGCATGTTATGAGCATGAATATTTTTTCAGCAAATGTTGACAGTAATATAAGCAAGCCATCATGATATCATAGGAAAGTAACATACTGTTGTAACAGCCATTTGTAGCGATGACTGGAGTAGGCCAGCAATACGTACGGCCATAGAAGGAGTCGACAGCGTAAATGAAGCCCTTGTGTTCAATGGCATCAGAGAACCATGGAGGATTTATGATCCTGCGATGGACGTGCAGATTTATCCACTTACCGCAGTGACCTGTCAGATAGGCGAGACCGCGGTTGAAGAACGCAATTAGCCTGAAGTCTTTATAATTCGCAGATCTTGTGGGCACTTGGCAGATTACAACCTTGAACAAATCAAACATGGTATCATGTTGACTACTGTAAGATTCGAGTATTCTGGGCCGCGGTGCCAAAGCAATGCAGTGTTAATCGAAGGAAGGGGATCAATCGCCAGGTGTAGACCTCCACGAGCATCCAGCTGCCGCGACCGTCGACGAGCACCATCCAAGACGTGTTCATGCCAACCCAGTACATACCGTTAATGTAGTTGAGGCTGACGGGGATCAGATCGCAGTCAAGGGGCTTGATGCTCGCCACCCTACGATTGTTATGCTGTGTGACACGCCGTTTCTGAAGATTGGGCGGCATCAGCAAGCAAGGAGTTGGCTTAAAAAGCTTCAGCCTGAGGGCTTTGAGTAAACGATACAGCCCCGACGAGCACGCGGCGAGCGGCATGGTACTGAGATTGTCCACATACGAAACAATGAGCTTGATTACCTCTGTGGGAAGTGAATTCCAGCCACTCTTTCGGCGGACGCTGCTTGGTTCTGCCATTGTTAGTGCTTGGGTTTCGGACGAGGGGGGGAGGCGCCTTAGCGGGGATAGAAGATTGGACGAGATTATGTGCGAACAAAGATGGAGAAGCGAATATGTGCTGCGGGAAGTGGACAGGTGATGATGACTACAGCATGCCGCTTGACTTACGAGACACATACCAGCAGCGTAGGGTCATGTCAATGCCAGACAACTTGCTTGAGTGATCACAGTACTCGTACTCCCTACAATGCTATGCCCTAACTTGCTTGATTGGAGTAGTAGAGTAGGACTCTGCTCTACTACTAGCACCAGAGGAGTAGTATATTCTAATCTAAAATAGTTACAAACTTCAATGCCCGAGCGTGGAACGACTACGAACCATGCTCAAAGACCGTGTCTACGTGGTGTTTGGACATGGGTGACAACCTCAATGCCAACGGTGCTGCTCCTGTTGCACCATATGTGTTTCTTTCCTTCCTGTTCGAAATCGTGGTAGAATTCATGTTTCTACTATGTATCCTACTACTATGCTAGTCCACATGATTAGTTGCGAACGATGACTTCTTCCCCGACCTCGGCAACCTCATCCTCGACGACATGGGAGACAACGTCAACGCCGGCAACCAGTGAGATACAGGGTGTAGGAAGCGGTTTGGGAATCTGCATGCCTTTCCAACCAGTGAGATACTCCATACAAAGTACAACAGAGAAATAACCACAGAGAAGGAAGCTAAAAGTAAACAATCAAACAAGCATTTTTGCATTTGTTTTGCATTGAATCATTTCACAAGCTTGACTAGTGTTGTTTTTCTACTTTTACAAAAACCGCATCCTAATGTTAAAACGTGCATTTGAACGTACATAAGTAATAGTAGTACTCCCTCCATCTAGGTGTATAAGTCTTTCCTCCTTCTTGGTCACAGTGCACAACCGAAGATGACTTATTGACCTGGACGGAGGGAGTAGCACATCACAGTCTGCAAGCATATATCGAGAGAGACGTGTAGTGCGATAGTATATAGTAAAGTTTGTGCTATATGCACGTACTTGCAAAATGCGTACGAATACACAAGGTTTCCAAACTTTCCCTTTTACATACTTAATTAAGGATGCTAAAAATTCCTGAACGTTCAGGATTTATCATTTGCGTCCCAAAACTAATGAGATCGCCTTACGAAACAAAAATTATACTCCTCCTAAAAGCCTCGGCACTAGCAGGAGCGCTTGAGGCGCGCCACGAGTGCCCTGGTGCGCAGCCGTTTCCCAGCGCGCCGACACAACGCCTCTTCCTCAGCCTCGCAACTCGCGAGGTGCTGATTGGCGGCTTGCCGGTGGGCGAGTGCAATCTCACCGGTGTGGTGATCCGGCGCCAACAGGTACTCCTCCTCGCTGGAAGTGTGCATCCGGTCCACGTACCGCCAAGCGTAGATGAGGCGCTTGGGCCCGATTGCACCCAGGGCGTCGGCACGGGCGTCCTCCGCCACCCTCACGGCCCTCGCACGAGCCTTCTGCCAAAGAGCCAATTGCCTGACTCTCTCGGACGCGACATAGGCCTCCCAGGCAGCTTGTTCCGCGGTGCGCTTCTCTTCCTCGGCCTTCTTCTCCGCCTCTATTTTAGCGCGCTCTGCTGGAGGCAAAGCCTCCCACAAGGCGACATCCATTTCTTTCCAAAGCTCCTCAAGGCTGGGGGGCTCGGCGGGCGGCGCAGCGTTCTCCTCGTAGCGGGGAGCCGATGCATCCTCTGGCACGCGTGCTGGCGAGATTGGGAACGCCGACGCGTCCACCTCAACGCGTCGCGGCAAGGAGTGGAATGCCGACGCGTCGCGGCGAGGAGCGGAACGCCGACGCGTCCTCCTCGACTAGTGGTGGCGAGAAACGGAATGGCGACGTGTCGCGTAGCGGCGAGGAGCGGAACACCGACGCGTCCTCCTCGACTAGTGGCGGCGAGGAACGAAACGGCGACGTGTGACCGTCCGCGCGGTGAAGCGAGGGGCTCCTAGGGCTTGGGAGGGGCGATGCCATGGTGGTCGATGTGAGAGGGAGGGGGAGGAGATAGCGATGAACGTGAACGTGAGGGGGAGGAGATAACGATGTCGTGGGAGGCGCAGTATTTATAGCGAGCAATGGCACACCTACGTAAGATATGGACTGAGCTGCACTGACTTAACTACTGGTCCAGTTGCATCACTGACATGTGGGCCAGACCCCTGTTGGGCCCATATATCAGTGACCGAATGCACCTGCAGTTAAGTAACAGCTACGTGGGCATATTTGTTGGAGTAAATTACGGGGGAGCGAAGGGGTGGAAATATTGCTGGTCACAATGGATTGGACGAGCTCGGGGGGAGGAGAGTCATGCATGCAGATTTTTTCACACGGGGTGGAGTGGTGGGACCGCCGGAGGGAGAAGGAGAGTTTGGCAGGCATATTGTTTCCACACATGGAGAGGAAAAAATTTGGAGACGAACGGGCTTCCTACAGGTATGTGGAACGGTTCATAATAAGTCATCTTGCATGCCGGGCTAGGTATAGTCTCAAGTCATTAAAAACAAACACGCCCTACACATGTTCATATTTCAAGGTGCACTAAATTATAGCATGCGATGATTAAGGCTGGCCATAATGGTGGTATCTTAGCTGGTATCATGCACACGGTAATAGCAAACATGCTGATGGGGCAAAGAATTAAAGAAGAGAGGGGGGGTTAGTGTAACTAGAGTTCATGCATGCATTGGTAAACACATTTTTTTGTGGAGAACGACAACACTAGTTGAGTACTTTTGCAGACTTCAAAAACTATTCCACAATGTGTCAACATTCACAATGTCAAATCAATATTTTTACATTCATTATAAAACGTAGTTCTTATACTCCCTCCTTCCATCTATATAGGGCCTAATGTGTTTTTCGAGGCTAACTTTGACCAAATGTTAGAGCAATAATATATGACATGCAAATTACACAAAGCACATCATCAAATTCGTATGTGAAAGGAGCTTTCAATGATATAATTTTCACATTGTGCATGTCATGTAGTATTAATTTTATCAATAGTCCAAGGCGGTCTTGAAAAACACATTAGGCCCTATATAGATGGAAGGAGGGAGTACTCATTATAATCAGTACTCCCTCCGTCCAGGTGAGCAAATCATCTTAGATTGTGCACTATGACCAAGGAGGAGGGGAAAATGAGAGATCTTAATGTTTATTTGCTAATTAATAGCATTGCATGCAATGAACTAACCACTGCATGTCGTGTTTGGTAGTCTCAAGTCATTAAAAGCATGCACACCCACATCTCCTATTGGTTGATATGTCAAGAAACAAGAAACGAGGTAGAAGTTAATGCACCACGCCTAAGTGTTTTGGGAGTATAGTAGATATTGATATTTTTAGTATAAATTTGGTTGTGGGATTTCATTGATGCCTGTCAAAGCGTTGACAGGTCTGCTATGCGTGACCTAAAGATGAAAGCGTTGAGCATCTCGAAGTTGATCAACAATCTTCAATTGTCAAAGATTAGCCGTTCGGCCAATAAGGTGGCACACTTAATCGCTAAGTATAGCTTTGACAATAGATTAGATGGTATTCTTGTAAATAACGTACCGCCCTGTGTGGTGAATATTGTATCGAATGAGTGTACTGGTGTGGCTGGTTAATTAATATAAGGTGGTGTTCAAAAAAATTATAAATTTGGTCAAACACTTTGCAAATGGTTTACGGGAGTAAAAAGGACAAGAGGGAGTATCATGCATGCGGAGTAGGCAAAAAAATTGCTTGTCTAAAAAAGGCAAAAAAATTGCTCATTTATAGCCGGTCGAAGTCTCAAAGGGCGCGACCGCGCGAGGGAGGCGAAGGTCATGGGAGGCGCGATGTTTGACGGAATTAAGTGAAGTTACATCCACGCGCCCGAACAGGCAGAAGCTATACCGTCAGTCCTATGATATGTGTCTAGTAGACATGACATCTAGTGGGTCCCGCATAGTTCTCGAGAACTCTTTGGGGGCTTGCAGCCATTTATCCACCGGGCAAGCCAGCAACCCCATGCCGTTCGCACGCCCTACTCGTCCCCGTCTTCTACCTTACAATAGTTCGCTCCCAGTCGTCCCGTCCTTTCACATTAGTTCGCTCCCTGTTTTTTTGCGGGGTACAATAGTTCAACTTCTCCTAACCCTCCTCCAAAATCCATGGCCTCCCAAATCTCCATGGTCGCCGCTGAGTACCAGGTTAGAGCCATCACCGGCGATCAGTTCATCGTCATCTACACACGTGGATCCAAGACGGTGAAAGCATGGCTTGCTCGCTTCCTACGCATGTTCAACAGTTCAACGGATGAGTGGGTCGCTGGGCTAGATGTTGAGTACACCACAGTCCTGGGACGAGAGAAGGATCTAAAGGATGAAGAGAGGAAGAAGCCTGCCGTGATCCAGGTTTGCGTACATAACGTTTGCTTGGTCTACCACATATGTCATGCTGACGTTGAGTGCCAGGATTTTAAGAACTTACTCAAGGACAAAAGAGTGAAATTTGTTACTATAGGCTTTAAGAACGATAGTGACGTCCTGCGTCGGATAGGTCTCGTTGTAGGCCAGCCCTTCGATCTTCAGAAGGCAAGCCTGGTGTCCTACTCTCAACCTTCAATGCTGACCCTGGCAGCAGCCATGATTGATCCTTCATACGCTAAACTGAAGAAACCTCATCATGAGTTTCATCATGCATGGGAGTCGAAGACATTAGATGAAGATCACATCCTATACGCAGCAATGGATGCCTACCTTTGTTTAAATACCTACAAGGGTTGGATGAAGAAGCAGAGCCCAGTGTTCGGTTCAAGCAAAGAAGCGTCGGCGAAGAGGAAGAGGAAGAGGGACGAGGACGAAGTCGAGGACGTGGACTCGGACTCCAAGTAGGTGGCAGTGCCGTCTCTCATGCTGATTCTACTGCAGTGTCAAGCGGACTAGTTGCTTATTAGTTTATTTTCAAGGGTGTGTTGTGCTGAGGCCCCAGGAGAACTATAATTATGTTCTTTCTTGTTATTTGAACTCTTTAGTGCGTACAGTAGTACTAGTACTATGTCTTACTACTGTTCTTCTTGCAGTTGGTACTACTACTCGTATCTTCGTGTTCCTACTGTACTTAATACATTCGTACTAGTAGTATAATTTGGGTCAGTCAATTTGTGAAAGAAGTTCGACGGAGCGAAGGAAGAATACGGCAGAAGAGTTGGAAGAAGCCCTTCTAGCCATCCATGTTGCATCAAACGGCTCACATGAGTCGACTGACCCAAATTGCTCCTTTAGCTTGCAGGATCCACGTGGCATTCAAGGTATCGAAGGTAGATTCCGCGTCCGCACCCGGTTTGCGGGCTCGACGCGCGCGCGACCGGCTTCCGCCACGACAGCCACCATGCGTGCCTCCTCCGCGCGGGCGGAGAGTGTTGGGGAACGTTGCAGAAAACAAAAAAATTTCCTACGTTTTCACCAAGATCCATCTATGAGTTCATCTAGCAATGAGTGATCGGAGAGTGCATCTACATACCCTTGTAGATCGCTAAGCGGAAGCGTTCAAGTGAACGGGGTTGATGGAGTCGTACTCATCGTGATTCAAATCACCGATGATCCTAGTGCCGAACGGACGGCACCTCCGTGTTTAACACACGTACAGCCCGGTGACGTCTCCTACGCCTTGATCTAGCAAGGGGAGAAGGAGAGGTTGGGGAAGACTCCATCCAGCAGCAGCACGACGGCGTGGTGGTGGTGGAGGAGCGTGGTACTCCAGCAGGGCTTCGCCAAGCACCGCAAGAGACGAGGAGGGAGAGGGGTAGGGCTGCGCCAAGATGGAGATTGAATCGTGTCTATGGCAGCCCAAAACCTCAAGTATATATAGGGGGAGGGGAGGGGCTGCGCCCCCACCTAGGTTTCCACCCCTAGGGGTGGCGGCCACCCTAGATCCCATCTAGGGGGCGGCCAAGGGGGGAGAGAGGGGGGCGCACCACTAGGTGGGCCTTAGGCCCATCTGAGCCTAGGGTTTGCCCCCTTCCACTCTCCCTTGCGCCTTGGGCCTTGGTTGGGGGGCGCACCAGCCCACCTGGGGCTGGTCCCCTCCCACACTTGGCCATGCATCCCTCCGGGGCTGGTGGCCCCACTTGGTGGACCTCCGGGACCCTCCCGGTGGTCCCGGTACATTACCGATAAAACCCGAAACTTTTCTGGCGACCAAAACAGGACTTCCCATATATAAATCTATACCTCCGGACCATTCCGGAACTCCTCGTGACGTCCGGGATCTCATTCGGGACTCCGAACAACATTCGGTAACCACGTATATCTATTCCCTATAACCCTAGCGTCATCGAACCTTAAGTGTGTAGACCCTACGGGTTCGGGAGACATGCAGACATGACCGAGATGACACTCCGGTCAATAACCAACAGCGGGATCTGGATACCCATGCTGGCTCCCACATGCTCCACGATGATCTCATCGGATGAACCACGATGTCAAGGACTTAATCAACCCCGTATACAATTCCCTTTGTCTAGCGGTACGATACTTGCCCAAGATTCGATCGTCGGTATCCCGATACCTTGTTCAATCTCGTTACCGGCAAGTCTCTTTACTCGTTCCGTAACACATCATCCCGTGATCAACTCCTTGATCACATTGTGCACATTATGATGATGTCCTATCGAGTGGGCCCAGAGATACCTCTCCGTTTACACGGAGTGACAAATCCCAGTCTCGATTCGTGCCAACCCAACAGACACTTTCGGAGATACCTGTAGTGTACCTTTATAGCCACCCAGTTACGTTGTGACGTTTGGCACACCTAAAGCACTCCTACGGTATCCGGGAGTTGCACAATCTCATGGTCTAAGGAAATGATACTTGACATTCGAAAAGCTTTAGCATACGAACTACATGATCTTCTGCTAGGCTTAGGATTGGGTCTTGTCCATCACATCATTCTCCTAATGATGTGATCCCGTTATCAACGACATCCAATGTCCATGGTCAGGAAACCGTAACCATCTATTGATCAACGATCTAGTCAACTAGAGGCTTACTAGGGACATGGTGTTGTCTATGTATCCACACATGTATCTGAGTTTCCTATCAATACAATTCTAGCATGGATAATAAACGATTATCATGAACAAGGAAATATAATAACAACCAATTTATTATTGCCTCTAGGGCATATTTCCAACAGTCTCCCACTTGCACTAGAGTTAATAATCCAGTTCACATCGATATGTGATTAACACTCAAGGTCACATCCCCATGTGACTAACACCCAAAGAGTTCTGGGTTTGATCATGTTATGCTTGTGAGAGAGGTTTCAGTCAATGGGTCTGCAACATTCAGATCCGTATGTACTTCGCAAATTTCTATGTCATCTTGTAGATGCAACTACTACGCTACATTTGGAGCCATTTCAAATAACTGTTCTACTTGGAGCTGTTCTAAATTGTTGCTCCATTATACGTATCAGGTATCTCTACTCAGAGCTATCCGGATAGGTGTTAAGCTTGCATCGACATAACTCTTTACGTCGAACTCTTTATCACCTCCATAACCGAGAAACATATGCTTATTCCTCTAAGGATAATTTAGACCGCTATCTGGTGATCTACTCCTAGATTACCTTTGTACCCTCTCGCCAAATATGCGGCAAGGCACACATCAGGTGTGGTACTCAGCATGGCATACCGTATAGAGCCTATGACAAAAGAATAGGGGACGACCTTCGTCCTTCCTCTTTCTTCTGCCGTGGTCGAGCTTTAAGTCTTAACTTCATACCTTACAACTCAGGCAAGAACTCCTTCTTTGACTGATCCACCTTGAACACCTTCAAGATCATGTCAAGGTATGCGCTCATTTGAAAGTACCATTAAGCGTTTTGATCTATCCTTATAGATCTTGATGCTCAATGTTCAAGTATCTTAATCCAGGCTTTCCATTGAAAAACACTTTCCAAATAACCCTATATGCTTTCCAGAAATTCTACGTCATTTCTGATCAACAATATGTCAACAACATATATTCATCAGAAATTTTATAGTGCTCCCACTCACTTCTTTGGAAATACAAGTTTCTCATAAACTTTGTATACACCCAAAATCTTTGATTATCTCATCAAAGCATACATTCCAACTCCGAGATGCTTACTCCAGTCCTTAGAAGGATTGCTGGAGCTTTGCATACTTATTAGCATCTTTCAGGATTGACAAAACCTTCCGGTTGTATCACATACAACCTTTCCTCAAAAATCGTCGAGGAAACAATGTTTTTGACATCCTATCTGCAAGATTTCATAAATAATGCAGTAATCGCTAATATAATTCCAACAGACTCTTAGCATCGCTACGAGTGAGAAAGTCTCATCGTAGTCAACTCCTTGAACTTGTCAGAAAACATCTTAACGAAAAGTCGAGCTTTCTTAATGGTGATACTTACCATCATTGTCCGTCTTCCTTAAAAATCCATATGTACCTAACAGCCTTACGACCATCAAGTAGTTCTTCCAAAGTCTACACTTTGTTTTCTTATATGGATCCTCTCTCGGATTATATGGCCTCGAGCCATTTTGGAATCCAAGCTCACCATCGCTTCTCCATAGCTCGTAGGTTCATTGTTATCTAGCAACATGACTTCCAAGACAGGATTACGTACCACTCTGAAGTAGTACGCATCTTTGTCATCCCACGATGTTTGGTAGTGACTTGATCTGAAGTTTCATGATCACTATCATAAGCTTCCACTTCAATTGGTGTAGCTGCCACAGGAACAACTCCCTGTGCCATGCCACACACTAGTTGAAGAGACGGTTCAATAACCTCATCAAGTCTCCATCATCCTCCCACTCAATTCTTTCGAGAGAAACTTTTCTTCGAGAAAGGACCCGATTTCAGAAACAATCCCTATTGCTTTCGGATCTGAGACAGGAGGTATACCCAACTGTTTTGGGTGTCCTATGAAGATGCATTTATCCGCTTTGGGTTCGAGCTTATTAGCCTGAAACTTTTTCACATAAGCGTTGCAGCCCCAAACTTTTAAGAAATGACAGCTTAGGTTTCTCTAAACCATAGTTCATACGGTGTCATCTCATCGGAATTACGTGGTGCCCTATTTAAAGTGAATGTGGTTGTCTCTAATGCCTAACCCATAAACTATCGTGGTAATTCGATAAGAGACATCATGGTATGCATCATATCCAATTGGGTGCAGTTATGATGTTCGGACACACCATCACACTATGGTGTTCCAGGCTGTATTAGTTGTGAAACAATTTCCACAATGTCTTAATTCTGTGCCAAACTAATAATTCAGATATTCATCTCTACGATCATATCATAGACATTTTATCCTCTTGTCACGACGATGTTCAACTTCACTATGAAATTACTTGAACCTTTCAATAATTCAGACTTATGTTTCATCAAGTAAATATACTCAGTATCTACTCAAATCATCTGTGAAGTAAGAACATAACGATATCCACTACATGCCTCAGCACTCATTGGACCGCGCACATCAAGATGTATTACTTCCAACAAGTTGCTTTCTTGTTCCATCTTACTGAAAACGAGGCTTTTCAGTCATCTTGCCCAAGTGGTATGATTTGCATGTCTCAAGTGATTCAAAATCAAGTGAGTCCAAACGATCCATCTGTATAGAGTTTCTTCATGCATATCTACCAACAAACATGGTTCGCATGTCTCAATCCTTTCAAAATGAGTGAGTCCAAAGATCCATCAACATGGAGCTTCTTCATGCGTTTTATACCAATATGACTCAAATTGCAGTGCCACATTTGTGTGGTACTATCATTACTATCTTATACCTTTGGCATGAAAATGTGTATCACTACGATCGAGATGGTATTATTCAAATAAACAGAGTAACCTTTATTCTCCTTAAATGAATAACCGTATCGCGATAGACATAATCCAATCATGTCTATGCTCAACGCAAACACCAAATAACAATTATTTAGGTTTTAATACCAATCTCGATGGTAGAGGGAGCGTACGATATTTGATCAACCTTGGAAATACTTCCAACACATATCGTCATCTCACCTTTTAGCTAGTCTCCGTTTATTCCGTAGCCTTTTGTTTCGAGTTACTAACACTTAGCAACCGAACCGGTATCTAATACCCTGGTGCTACTAGGAGTACTAGTAAAGTACACATTATAATGCATATCCAATATACTTCTGTCGACCTTGCCAGCCTTCTCATCTACCAAGTATCTAGGGTAATTCTGCTCCAGTGGCTGTTCCCCTTATTACAGAAGCACTTAGTCTCGGGTTTGGGTTCAACCTTGGGTTTCTTCACTAGAGCAGCAGCTGATTTGCCGTTTCATGAAGTATCCCTTCTTGCCCTGGCCCTTCTTGAAACTAGTGGTTTCACCAACCATCAACAATTGATGCTCCTTCTTGATTTCTACTTTTGTGGTGTCAAACATCGCGAATATCTCAAGGATCATCATATATGTCCCTGATATATTATAGTTCATCACGAAGCTCTAGCAGCTTGGTGGTAATTACTTCGGAGAAACATCACTATCTCATCTGGAAGATCAACTCCCACTCGATTCAAATGATTGTTGTACTCAGACAATCTGAGCACAAGCTCAACAATTGAGCTTTTCTCCCTTAGTTTGCAAGCTAAGAAAATCGTCGGAGGTCTTATTCCCTATTGACGTGGGCATGAGCCTGAAATCCCAATTTCAGCCCTCGAAACATCTCATATGTTTTGCGACGTTTCAAAACGTCTTCGGTACCTCAACTCTAAACCGTTTAACTGAACTATCACGTAGTTATCAAAATGTGTATGTCAGATGTTCGCAACATCCACAGACGACATTCGAGGCTCAGCACACTGAGCGGTGCATTAAGGACATAAGCCTTGTATGAAGCAATGAGGACAATCCTCAGTTTACGGACCTAGTCCGCATAATTGCTACTATCATCTTTCAACTAAATTTTCTCCAGGAACATATCTAAACAGCAGAACTGAAGCGCGAGCTACGACATAATTTGCAAAGACCTTTTGACTATGTTCAGGATAATTAAGTTCATCTTATGAACTCCCACTCAGATAGACATCCCTCTAGTCATCTAAGTGATTACATCATCCGAGTCAACTAGGCCGTGTCCGATCATCACGTGAGACAGACTAGTCATCATCGGTGAACATCTTCATGTTGATCGTATCTACCATACGACTCATGCTCGACCTTTCGGTCTCTTGTGTTCCGAGGCCATGTCTGTACATGCTAGGCTTGTCAAGTCAACCTAAGTGTTTCGCGTGTGTAAATCTGTCTTACACCCGTTGTATGTGAACGTTAGAATCTATCACACCCGATCATCACGTGGTGCTTCGAAACGATGAACTTTCGCAACGGTGCACAGTTAGGGGGAACACTTTCTTGAAATTTTAATGAGGGATCATCTTATTTACTACCGTCATTCTAAGTAAACAAGATGCAAAAACAAGATAAACATCACATGCAATCAAATAATAGTGACATGATATGGCCAATATCATATAGCTCCTTTGATCTCCATCTTGGGGCTCCATGATCATCTTGTCACCGGCATGACACCATGATCTCCATCATCATGATCTCCATCATTGTGTCTCCATGAAGTTGCTCGCCAACTATTACTTCTACTACTATGGCTAACACGTTTAGCAATAAAGTAAAGTAATTTACATGGCGTTTCTCAATGACACGCAGGTCATACAAAAAATAAAGACAACTCCTATGGCTCCTGCCGGTTGTCATACTCATCGACATGCAAGTCGTGATTCCTATTACAAGAACATGATCTCATACATCACATATATATCATTCATCACATCCTTTGGCCATATCACATCACAAAACACTTGCTGCAAAAACAAGTTAGACGTTTCTTACCTACGCGAAAACCACAACGTGATATGCCAATTTCTATTTACCCTTCATAAGGACCCTTTTCAACGAATCCGATCCGACTAAAGTGGGAGAGACAGACACCCGCTAGCCACCTTATGCAACTAGTGCATGTCAGTCGGTGGAACCAGTCTCACGTAAGAGTACGTGTAAGGTCGGTCCGGGCCGCTTCATCCCACGATGCCGCCGAATCAAGATAAGACTAGTAACGACAAGATAATTGACAATATCGACGCCCACAACTACTTTGTGTTCTACTCGTGCATAGTAACTACGCATAGACCTAGCTCATGATGAAACTGTTGGGGAACGTTGCAGAAAACAAAAAAATTTCCTACGTTTTCACCAAGATCCATCTATGAGTTCATCTAGCAACGAGTGATCGGAAAGTGCATCTACATACCCTTGTAGATCTCTAAGCGGAAGCGTTCAAGTGAACGGGGTTGATGGAGTCGTACTCGTCGTGATTCAAATCACCGATGATCCTAGTGCCGAACGGACGGCACCTCCGTGTTCAACACACGTACAGCCCGGTGACGTCTCCTACGCCTTGATCCAGCAAGGGGAGAAGGAGAGGTTGGGGAAGACTCCATCCAGCAGCAGCACGACGGCGTGGTGGTGGTGGAGGAGCGTGGTACTCCAGCAGGGCTTCGCCAAGCACTGCAAGAGACGAGGAGGGAGAGGGGTAGGGCTGCGCCAAGATGGAGATTGAATCGTGTCTATGGCAGCCCAAAACCTCAAGTATATATAGGGGGAGGGGAGGGGCTGTGCCCCCACCTAGGTTTCCACCCCTAGGGGTGGCGGCCAGCCCTAGATCCCATCTAGGGGGGCGGCCAAGGGGGGAGAGAGGGGGGCGCACCACTAGGTGGGCCTTAGGCCCATCTGAGCCTAGGGTTTGCCCCCTTCCACTCTCCCTTGCGCCTTGGGCCTTGGTGGGGGGGCGCACCAGCCCACCTGGGGCTGGTCCCCTCCCACACTTGGCCCATGCAGCCCTCCGGGGCTGGTGGCCCCACTTGGTGGACCTCCGGGACCCTCCCGGTGGTCCCAGTACATTCCCGATTAAACCCGAAACTTTTCTGGCGACCAAAACAGGACTTCCCATATATAAATCTTTACCTCTGGACCATTCCGTAACTCCTCGTGACGTCCGGGATCTCATCCGGGACTCCGAACAACATTCGGTAACCACGTATATCTATTCCCTATAACCCTAGCGTCATCGAACCTTAAGTGTGTAGACCCTACGGGTTCGGGAGACATGCAGACATGACCGAGATGACTCTCCGGTCAATAACCAACAGCGGGATCTGGATACCCATGCTGGCTCCCACATGCTCCACGATGATCTGATCAGATGAACCATGATGTCAATGACTTAATCAATCCCGTATACAATTCCCTTTGTCTAGCGGTACGATACTTGCCCAAGATTCGATCGTCGGTATCCCGATACCTTGTTCAATCTCGTTACCGGCAAGTCTCTTTACTCGTTCCGTAACACATCATCCCGTGATCAACTCCTTGATCACATTGTGCACATTATGATGATGTCCTATCGAGTGGGCCCAGAGATACCTCTCCGTTTACACGGAGTGACAAATCCCAGTCTCGATTCGTGCCAACCCAACAGACACTTTTGGAGATACCTGTAGTGTACCTTTATAGCCACCCAGTTACGTTGTGACATTTGGCACACCCAAAGCACTCCTACGGTATCCGGGAGTTGCACAATCTCATGGTCTAAGGAAATGATACTTGACATTCGAAAAGCTTTAGCATACGAACTACATGATCTTGTGCTAGGCTTAGGATTGGGTCTTGTACATCACATCATTATCCTAATGATGTGATCCCGTTATCAACGACATCCAATGTCCATGGTCAGGAAACTGTAACCATCTATTTATCAACGAGCTAGTCAACTAGAGGCTTACTAGGGACATGGTGTTGTCTATGTATCCACACATGTATCTGAGTTTCCTATCAATACAATTCTAGCATGGATAATAAATGATTATCATGAACAAGGAAATATAATAATAACCAATTTATTATTGCCTCTAGGGCATATTTCCAATAGAGACAACAATGACATGCTAGTTCCTCCTCGCCGGCGTGCTGGAGCACGCGCTTGTCCTCCTCTTCGTATGCTGCGTGCATAGACGCGGCTCCACCAGCTGCTCACGTGCTTGGCAGCGCGGCGGCATCGCGAGGAGGGACTGCAGATGACGTGAGCGGGCGAGCCTTCGGCTTCATGGCATAGGGATGGCGGCGACACGGTGGCGATGGGCGAGAAATTGTTGGCGGAGCAGGCGGGCGCCGGCATGCGCAATGGCGGCGGCATATTGATGAGTGCGCGTGTGGGAGCTTACTTTAGTTTTATATACAAGGTTGGTCAAACTTAAAAGAAAACCGTACTAGTACACGTAAACATTAGACTTAGGCAGTGCTTTTATTAGTTACTAGCTTATGTTCTTGCCCATTGTGACCAGCCTTAGTACCACGGCCACGATACGGAATCCTGTGCAAGCGCGTGAACCACGACCGCGCGGTCGATCGAACGGTGCGTCACCGTGTCGCGCTTGAAGGACATCCACCGAACCTTTTTGTGTGTGTGAAAACAATCCTCGAATATTACTCAACTTTTTTTCCTGTGAAAGTTCTTGACGCTGCAATATTTCCATATATTTGAATTTAGCTCCAGTTCGTGTTTATTTGGATTTGGATGTTTTACGTGCGCCCTAGTTTTTTAATACTGATTTTGTGTGTGTGACTAAGAGAGAACGTGTGTATGTGTCCATATGTGTGTTGTGGCAGAAGGGCAATGTGGAGACGGTGTGCGTGTGATACAGACATAGAGAGGTGTGAATGTGCAAATGATCGTGCATGAGTGAGACATAGACAGATGTCGATACGTTGTGTATACATGAGAGAACGGTCTTCTAGTTTACTTGTGTGTGTGTGTGAGAGAGGGAGAGAGAGAGACAGAGAGAGGAGCATCTGTAACACAACAACCATCTCTCTCGATTCGTCCGTCCCTCGCACGGTCGCATGCAACACATGCATCAACACGCACATTTTGACACCCTCACCCGGCCCCTGCCCACCTCAAGGCCCGCACAATCTCTTCGTGAATACCCATTTCTCTCCTTAGGTTTGTTTTCTCTCAATATCTGACACACACACACACACAGACACACGCAGCACAACACACACACGCACTCTCTCGAGCACACAATTCATCCCCATCCAAGGTTATACGGCACCACTCTCGCTTGTGCTTCTTTGCACCCCAACATGCACAACACCTCAATCTTCAAAGAGGGCAACGAGCAGATCGAAGACGGCGACCACACCGCGCTAGAGAATGCGGGGTCATTTGGAAGCAGGGTGATGTGACGATGGCTGACTGACTCCTCCCCCACCCTCTCTCTCTCTCTTGCACAAAATTACCAGTCCCTCTCTCCCCCGCACAAAATTGTCAATCCCTCAACCCACGAGATCCTTCCCCTCTCGTCCATGTTTTTCCTGATCTCTCATCAAACATGTTGTCTCTTCTCCTTCCACGTATACAGAATCCAGATGCACACGCATCTCATGTATATTACATGTATGCATCTTTCTCACAGACCTAACTTCTTCCTCTCTCTTTCTCTATCTCTCTCTCTCTCTCTCTCTCTGTGTGTCGTTAGGTTTGTATCCTACTGTCTCGTCCACATACATACAATCTTTCCCGCCCTATCTGCTCCATCTTCAAAAGCTCTCTCTGCACGTTTCATTCACACATTGGGATATGTCAAAATGTTGCTTCTATAATGGATGATGTAGAGTTATGGTTGTTCTTGTTGCATCCTACAAAGTAATAACTATGAAATGCATTTAGATTTTCATTTGACTGGGATTATGTGAGTTTGAGCATGTTGTGAAGTACTATAGACCTTGTATACATCTTGGGATTCGACAATGATTGTAACTATTGAATTGTATAGACCATTACATTCGAAGTCAATAGCCTAATATATTTATTTCACAATTTCAACAAATGATTAGTTCACTACAAACTAAGAAAACAAATGTGTACTCCCTCCGTTTTTATTTAAGTCCGTGTATTAGCATTGGTCAAAGTCAAGTATTGTAAACTCTTAGAAAGCTTATAACAAAAAATATTAACATATATAATAACAAATAAATACCATTAGATTCATTATTGGATGTACTTTCACATCATACATATTTGTTATGGTAAATGTTTATATTTTTCTATAAACTTGGTCAAACTTTAGGAAGTTTGACTTCGGTCAAACCTAATATGCAGAGTTTACTACTACTACTCGCTAGTTTCTTAGCCGAATCACTCAACACGCCACACGGGGAGTCCAGTGTCAAAAATTTTTGAGGTCGGCGGGAAAATCTCCCGCGGCCCTATTTTCGTAACTTCAGGTTCACCCTACCCAGCCAACCCCACCCCGGCACCCAGAGTAGTACACCTGAATACTCCCCAATTTCTATCCCCACCGCAAAATAGACTTCTCCACGGCACCGCAGCCTTCGTGCTCCTCCCCTTTACATTGGTGCACTCGTCCACCGCAGCGCATCTGCCTCATCGACGACCTCGTACGCCGCACTGGAGCCAGTCCACCGTCGTCGTACACGGAGCCTCTTCCCCAGCATCCTCTTCCACGGTCTCGGGTCTGCTTCCCGGAAGCCGACGCCAAGCGCAGAAGTACCACCGTCGTGGACAATAAACTGACTCCCGTTGCCGACCATGACTCACAGAGGCCGCCGCGACCATCGTTCTCCTCGATTGCTAATGTGTGTATTGAATCACTTAGCAGTACATGTGCAGTTCCAATTTTGTTCATACCTACCCTTCAAATTTCCTGGGTGCTATTGTTCCCATAAAAGTAATTGGTTATAGCCTCCATTGTCCAACAGAATATCAGCTTGTAATTTTGCGTCGCTCCTGTATCGCGCTGTGCTTGGGTAGGTTTTTCATCTGCAACCAGTAGTGTGGCAAATGATGGAAAGGTTTTTAGAACTAGCAAAATGCCCATGCATTGCACGCATCAAGATGCATTTGTATGAGTAGTTTATCTTGTTGGAGATGCTCTAACATGGCAGATGAGTGCTTTAATGTTGCCCACAAGATGCGCGAGTATTACTAGTAGTATATTTTTCTTGCCATGTTGAGATTTTAAAACCACAAGTGTGAACATGCAGAGGAGCAATGAAGACCAAACACGGGATATTCGGGACATCTTCAAGGAGCGTGGCAAGTTAAAGAGGAGCTGCACCGCACCTGTAAAACGAGCTTTGGTAAGTAACACCCTTTCAATTACTTTCGTGTATCCTCGTGTTCTTCGATGTGTATATGTTGTAGTTTCTGTTTCTCTTAAGCGTGGTGTTCTTCGATGTGTAATAAGAAGAGTCTTAATCATCCTAATGCTTTCGTTTTTATCTTGATGTAGGAAGTGGGTGTTCTCACCTTGTAGTCTGTTTTTATTTATTTTTTCCTTTTGAATTCACTTCTCCGAGTTCTGTTTATCTGGCTTCTACTAAATGGATCTAGGTTGCTCTGAGTATTGATCTAAAAATGAAGTAACTTCATGTCAGGATGCAGTTCCTGCGAGGAGGGAAGTATGGTCAACCTCAAGATCATGTTTCCAAAATGAGGCTGGATTACACACAAGGTGCCAGTTCCCTAATGATGCTGGATTAGACACAAGGTGCAAATTCCCAGATGATGCTGGATTACACACAAGCCAGGTGGAGTCGTCAGCTGTTCGTGTCCTCGTGGCATTAGTAAAGGCTGAAAGAAAGCGTGCAGCAGCCCTTGAGAATGTAGCTGAGTTCCTGAAGAAGCGAAAAGAGCAATCAGATGCTCTCTTCACCCAAGCCAAAGAAGAGATGGAAGAATCCAGAAATAAGCTAGCAGAGGCAGAGCAGGCTAGGCGTCTCCTGCTATCTAAAACTGTTGTCAATACAAAATTTCCTTCATAATAGCTAGGTTCAAATGTTTATCCAGTCAGCATGCCTGTTGTGATGTCCGTGCATCTACTGATGTGGCACAAAATGTTTTTTTTGCGTCATGTAATAACAGCAATTACTTTCCAAACAATAATAGACGAAGCATTGGACATGGTATAGTTCAGCGCAAGCCCGACATTCCAAGTTCAACTTCCACATCAAACTCATGTTCACAGATATCTGCACATTCATACATAATGTTCACAACCATGATTCACTTCAAAGCCAAAAAATGTGAGGAGAGTTATAAATAAAGAAAATCTCTACTAGTTCCTGCTACCAGTGCGAGCACAACAAGTCAAGACCATGCGTAAATTAATTATATTTTAGTCATTTTTGTGTTCTAAAATGCCTGCTGGCTCACAGAAGGACGTGTTACCAGCACACACGCAGATTCAATGAAGGCAGGCAGGGCAGTCTTAAGCTGGTTGCACGCGGCGAGGAGGTGTGCTCAGCCGGGCCTGCAGTGAGTGCGGCCCTCTTGGCCGGCGTGCCGGTTCAATGCCTGCGCTATGAGTGGTCGCATCCATGTTAGAGCAATCACTCCCTCCAGTCCTTTTTTGTTTGGGTATAACAAAATCTCGTTTTCCATTCACATTTTAGTGGTAGGAGTTGTGCGTGTGTGTATGTGTGTGAGAGAGAGGAGACGGTAGTCGGGGTTGTCTGGTCGGTAAACAAATGAATAATGTCAGTCTGGGATGGAGACGAAAAGGAGACCGCAACAAATGTTGTGTCTACAGGAGAGATAGAGAGAGTAATTTTAGTGGTATGAGTCATATGTAGAGACATATAGGGTGTGTGAGAGAATCCCATAGAGAGAAAGACAAAGTGAAAGACGAGTGGGGACTGTGTGTTTGGCGGTGAAAAAGAAAGCTTAGGTACCGAGTGATACCAGAGAACAGTAGAGACGTGAGAGCAAATGAAAACTGTGTAATTTATACTGATAGGGAGAGTGTGACACTTCTCAAGGGAGACGTGGAGAGACCATGTTTGCGAGGATAGGAGCAACATGAAGTGAGCACGTGGGTGAGCTGGAGAAAAGAGAGTGATAGCTACCTGAAGGAGCATGCATGCGAGAGAGATGGGCGTGAAAGGAGTGAACAAAAAAGGGATTCAAATATATGAATTCAAGATGATGATACATGTAATCCATACTCGAACCAAAATTGATCTATCAAAAATGCATACTCATATGAATTCACGCACATCTATGTTATTTAATATGTAGATATTACTGATCCATACATTTTAGTAGAACATATAAAGGAGCAGAATTCTTTGTTGTGCTTTCGAAAGTATATATATATAAAAAGATGTATATAGAATGTAATTCCAATTGAAAATGGATCCTGCCCGAAAAAAATAGAATACAAATGGGATTCAAATTAAGTTGGCACGGTAAACGTGCACTCTGCAAAATTTGAACGAAGCGGGGAAAGTCGCAGTAACCGCCCGAAATCAAAATCTGCGAGATGGAAATCACTACTGCCTATCCCTGCCACGCAAAGCCTATATGCTGGATTTCTATAGGTTTTGATAGGGGTAGGTTTGTAATTTCACCCAAACGTGACGTAACCGCCTCTCACCCGGATTCATACACGGTGGGCGCCAAAACACAGTGTCCTCGGCCGAAATCGACTCCCTCCCCGATTCATATTCATACACGGTGGGCGCTAAAAACAAACTCTCGTTGGCAAATATTCGGTGTATGCGAGATTACCGTCCTATCCCCAACCGACTAGTGTTGCTGTGATGTAGTTGAAATTTGAAACGGGGGCTAAGTTTTTAAATTTCCTCGCATTTGAGACAAGTGCGCCCTGAATACATGGTTCCCCCCTTCCTCTCTACCTCCCTTTTCCCCATTCCTACTCCGTGGGCGCCAAAACACCCTCTCCACCCCACCCTCCTCCGTCCGCCACCCCATCCACCGCCGTCCTCCTCCACCATGCCGGAGCTGATACCCCGACACCGCCGTCCATTACAAGAGATCGACCTCTCTCATCCACGGCTTCGGACCGGGATCCTTGCATCCCGTCCTCTCGCTTCATCCCCGCCGTTGTCCACCTTGTCGGCACCGCTCCTACGACCGTCTCGTCCACCGTGCCCCGCCGCCACCGTCTACCCTCCTAGATCTGCTTCCACGCCGCTGATAGCCATCGCTACCACAGCACCGTCAAAATCTCAGCAGATGCGTACAAGGCGCCGCACCGGAGGCGGTACTCTTTCGTATCTGCTCAACTTATTTATCGCAGCAAGAAAATAGATCGCCACTGCTTTACTCTGATTTCTTGTCTTGGTTGCGAAGTTGCCTTTGTCCGGTTTGCACCTTCAGATCCGTCATGGCATGCTCAACACCATACTCGCAATGCTTATGGTTTTCCCCTTTTATATTCCACACTAGTTAAATCACACTAAATTTCAAAATTGGGTCAGTCGATTTTTCAGAGCTCGCCGGAGTTCGCCGGTGCGATCGAAGGGGCTCGGGTGGTTGTGGGGCCTCGCCGAACGAAGAAAACTCGATGCGGGTGGGGGTTGGGGTGGGGGTGGGGTTGGGGGTGGCGGAGGAACACAGGCGGTGGGGGCCGGTGGTTCGGCCGGCGGCCCGTGCGGTGTTCTGTATGGGAAGAATCAGAGACGATGAAGAAAAAGGGTTAGGAGATGTAGGATCTTCATCCAACCGCCTGAAATGGTCGAGAGACAACTAGGAGTTGCATTCTTAATGCGCTCTAGTTCGTCATGTGTGGGCACTGCGCAACCAACATTTTATTATCCAAAATCTGCTTGCTTTTCTTTACCATGTTCCTCTTTCGTTCTTCTTTAATATGTACTCTATCTGTTCCTAAATACAAGTCTTTGTATAGATTCCACCATGGACTATATATGGAGCAAAAGGAGTGAATCTACACTCTAAAATGTACCCGGATACATCTGTATGTGATCCATAGTGGAAATCTCTACCAAGACTTATATTTTGGAACGGAGGGAGTATGATAGTAGTACAGTATGTTCCTTGTACTGAAGATGAGCAGGGACATTTGAAGTGTAGAGGTCTATACGGTCGGTTGTGATGGACACTTTGATCCTCTTTGATTTGTAGGATCTTGTAAACATAGGAATAGGATTTGTAGTGGCCTGCCCACTTGAATCCTATAAGAATAGCAAGGAAATGCGGGGAGCTGTGTCACCTTTGAGAGTTACATTGATATTAACACTACCGCACCTTCACTTGAAGAGAGCTGGTATCCGAAGCCTTTCTAGCCATACCGGCAATACTAGCACATATATTCCAGCAAGTTCCACTTTGCTGATTTTACTCTGATGCTTAAGGTTTTCCCGTTATATCTACACTATGATCTGTGTAGCTGCTTTGTATCGTACTAGCAGCAGTCCACTCTTGAAGCTAAACACTTCAATGACTTACAAAATTGGCACCAAGGCATTGAGTGCCATTCTGGATGCAATGAAACTCATACGCTCCCCACCTGTTGATTCTTGTTCTGAATATGATCCTAATGACTATTCTAACCTCGAGGAGTCAAAGGCAGATGGCTTGTCCTGTTCACCCATCAAGGTGCCTGTTCTAATTTGGCAATGTTTTATTGATTGCGGGTATCTTGCATATGTTGTCTTGCATTTCTTCTACTTTGTTGCACCGCCATCTGCTTAGTTTACTCATCATATATGTCGAGATGCCATGCCCATCCATTATCAATACATATTCCATCTGTCATCATACCATGTTTTTCCACTCAAATGTCGTTCTTGTGCATCAGACATCAAAAAGGAAGAGGGTGATTGCTGAACCTGAACGAGCACCAGCAAAGTCCTTGAAAAACGTGGTGGTGCCAGAGAAATCAGACAGCACCCCACTTATATTGGTTGTACAACCAGTGACACAAAACGTAGGACCGACTCCAGCAGACTGTACCCATACTTCACTGGCTACACCACTAGCCCCACCACACAGGACCTGCACTCCAGCAAAAGGTATACTGATTTCATTTTCCATAGCACCAGCTGTACCACAGAAAAATCCTACTCCAACAAAAAGTACAGCAAGTCCACCGGCCAAAGACCTATCCCAACTGCAGAGACGGCCAATTCCTGCAGATTGGAACCCCATTCCATTTATTCCCAGTTTAAAAGACAATGCTTTCAATGTTGTTAGGGACTACGTGCATATATTCCCATCATGGGAAGATTATTGTGAAGACAAACACCATTTTCACATCTTCCTGTCCAACTTACGTGTAAGTGCTATTATTTATGGCTATTATTTTCCTATTTTCTGCTGATTGAACACATCAATGATTTACATTACATTGTTGTAACTAGGCGAGGGTCAATCTGGATAGTCATGACGAGCAAAGCTTGCTTGTGCTTTTCAAGGAAGCATTGCAGTAGTATCGGTGTTACCTGAGGAAATCACACTTTGATGGCAAGTCTATAAACGAATTTCCGGTGAAGTCTCTTGTGCTAAATTTAGAAGACATTGAACGGAAAAACCTTGTTATGCACTGGTCTCGTTCCCAGGATGAGGTACTGTCTACGAAATCACATAACAATTTGAACTTCTACTTTTCCGCATGTGCCTTACGGATCTTTTTTGCAGGAAATCTGCTCGAAGAAGATTTTCGGTTTGACAAGAACGACAGGATATCGCAAATATGCTGCCCGCTGCTTTGCTCTTGTTAGTACCTGTTGTCCTGTATCACTGTACTTACATACATACCTGGTTCATTATGTGACAGCAGTATGCATGATAGCTTGCTTATCAATTGTTCGGTCCAAATTATCTGATCTGTATGAATGGTTACATTAGTGTACAATATATCCAATGCCAATGTTTTTTTAGCTCTGCATTGTTCTTGTAAGTACATGTTTTCTCTTATCAGTGTACTCATAATGATAGGTAGTTTTTCATGTACCATCACTCTGCAGCTTATTTTCCTTTGCCCTCCATTTTCTACACATCAGATCTATATTTACTTTTACCATAAGGTTGGTACTGAAGAAGTTTAGCTGTGCATTGTTCTTGGCTGTACCTTTTGCCTGTATCGTTGCACTTACATTTATAGCTACTTGGTTATGTAGCATCACTCTTCATCTTATCTTAAATATTCTCCATTTTTTCGTATATTATCACATCTATATTTACTCTTAACAAAATGTAGAATAAAGGCAATGCTTTTGAAGAAGATTATGTGGTAAACTTCTTGAATTGCCCCCCATCAGCATGGACAAGGCCTTTATAGAGCCTGTCTTCACCAATAATGTAAGTTTGTCCATCTCAAGCCTTTAAACTTTGTTTTATATATTTGGTTAGGCATGACTGCAACAACTGTTTATTTTTGGTGTTTGCATCAAATTGCTTGTTTAAAGTTTATTATATGTAGTTCATAAACAAAAGTTCGTCCTTTCTCAATTTAAGTTTTCAGTTGTACAACCAAGTTCCTTCTTCATACCATGTAAATTAAACTATACAGAGAAAGTGATCTTCTTTTGCACTGCATGTATGCTTCTGTTCTTCATCTGTAATCCAGTGGTGTGGTGAACCTACCCACTACAACACACTGTCATATTCTGCAATGTCTTAACTATGAAAAATGCCATATCATTCTATTATTATTTAAACCGTCTCTTTATTTGCCAATCTGAAATGGTATAAATTGACAGCACACTAACCATTGATACTTATGAGTTCTTGATCTGTAATCCAGTGGTGTCATGAAGCTGCCAACTCCTTCACAATGTCATTTCCTGCCATGTCTTCACCTGAACAATACCATATTGTGTTAATGCAAATTTAAACTATGTCACTTTATTCGTCAGTAAGAAATGTGATGAATTGTCAGCACTGATACTTTTATGTGCAAAACCTGTCATCTGTCTGCTTGTTTATCTTTCAGAGTGAGGAAGATATAAGTGTTGAACAAGCGCAGTCTCATCATCTTGCTCAGCTGCTTGTGCTGCAGCTCCCCAGCAGGGCTAACCTTTCTTGAACTCTATTGAAGTGTTGTCGGTTTTGTATATTATTTTGTCGGCGTGTTTATTTGCACTGGTGGCGATCTTTGATGCCCAGTGTATGTATTCTACTGTTTGCTTGTGCTTTATTATCATAGTGGCAAACTTTGATGCCTAGTGGATGTAATATGCCGTAATTTCTTTATTGTATAGTATAGGTTTTTCCTTATTCACGATGCTGCAGTTATTTTACTGTATATATATCCTGTCGTCGCAGTAAACCGGCCAAACTGTAAAATTATGGTACACAATCGGGCCATCATGCAATCATGATGTAGGTTGGGCCTGAAACGTGCCGATCAGCTCATGGGCCGGCAGCAGCCCGAAATGAACCCCGGCACATGATTGTGCGAATTGAATCACGGGCTTTTAACAGGCCGAAAAATTGTCTCGGTCCTTGTTTGGCCCAATCAGATATCGGCTGCGAGCAGGCCGGATGCAAACTGGGCCGTAGTTAGGCCCAACTATATGACGGGCTTTTAACAGGCTGAAATTAATATAGGGCCGAAATGTTAAACGGGCCCTTAACAGGCCAAGACTAATATCAGGTCGAATTACTAAGTGGGCCTTTAGCAAGTGGGCCAAAAAGCATAGTGTCCAGTTGACGGGCCGAATCTGATATGGGCCATAATTAGGCCCAAAACCTCTTAAAGGGCCGGACCTGATCTGGGCCGTAATTTGGCCCAGAACGTGGTAGGCTTTTAACAGGCAGGATCTCATATGGGCCACTATTAGGCACGAAACGTGGCAGGCCATTAATAGACCGTATCAAATATGGGCCGGCATTTGGCCCAAAACATGGCAGCCAGTTAATGGGCCGGCCTACTAGGGTCCTCAAAATCTTGTGGGCCTACAACTGGGCCGGCCCATTAATGTCGGCAAAATCTCATGGGCCTTTAGCTGGACCGGCCCATTATGATCCGCAAGAATTTTGTGGGCCTTTACCTGGGCCGGCCCATTATGGCCCGCGAAATCTTGTGGGCCTTTAGCTGGGCCAGCCCATTATGGTCCGCAAAATCTTGTGGGCCTTCAACTGGGCCGGCCCATTATGGTCCGCAAAATCTTGTGGGCCTTTAGTTGGGCCGGCCCATTTAAACTTGTTGGGCCTTCAGCTGGGCCGGCCCATTATGGTCCGCAAAATCTTGTGGGCCTTTAGTTGGGCCGGCCCATTTAAACTTGTTGGGCCATGCCATGTGTCGACGTATCATAGGCGCCTTCTGTCCAGTGAGTGGATGACATCTGTCCCGACGATGAGCCGACACGTGTTTCCTCTAGCCAATGATGATTTTACACATGGAAAATCCCCATTGGTCGGGGCTGTTAACGGGTTATCGGATCCAAAACCTGACCCGATAGCTTAACTGCATTCCGTTACGGTGGATGCCACGTGTTGGTCACCCTTGACGACAGCACTTCTGTGACGCGCGATTTATCGTCATGGAAGTGGACACTTCCGTGATGATAATTTTGGTAATGTCATGGAGCACTTCTACGATAGCACAGGTATGACTATCTTGATTCTGTCATAAATTTGTCATGGATGTACATGCATGACAAAAAAGCGACCTACTGTGACAAACACGTATCATCACGGAAGTGTATTTTTTTGTAGTGGCAAGGTATGATGTAAAAACTCATGCCAGAAGTGATATGACTATTGAGAGGTTAACTCTTAGAATGTTGTAATTATGAGCATAGTTGGCGTAGCCAAGGTTGAGACCCTCAAAGGTGCCCTCGACCAAGCCAAGAAGGAGGACGAGGCGAACAAGGTAGCCACTGATAAAACGGCTGCTGAACTAGAGGCCGAACAGACTGCCCGCTGCCAACACGAAGCCCGGGTGGCCTAAGTCGAGCAGGAGCTGAAGGATGCCATCAGCAAATGCGAGACATTGGAGCTAGAGACCTCGGCCCAGTCGTCCGAGCTTGCCAAGGCTCTCAACGATGCTAAAGAGGCGCGGATCGAGTCCCGAAGCGCTCACAAAGAGATCCATCAGGCGAGGCAAATAGCGGCTGGTAAGGCCTTTCTTTTGCAGAGTATCTTTGGGGTCAGAGGTATGCTTTGCTCACCCGAGTGTGGAGTTCTCCAGGCGCGCTTGTGGATCTGCCAAAGAGTGCCGCGGATGCTGCACAGTTCTTTCGAGCTCAGGAGGGGAGCTCGACCGAGAAGCTATTCTGGTCGCAATTTCTCGTGCTGCAGCACCCGACGCCTCTGAACGGCTAGCTAAAGCAGCCGACTGAGCTTCATAGGGTGGCCGGTTTGGCCATGAAGACCTAATAGTCCAACTCTGGCCGACCGAGCCGATTCCTAGCAGCTACTTCGGTTTGGTGAAGCGGCTCATTGATGCGGGGCCACAGTTTGAAGCTGTGAAGCACTCGGCCTGCATAGAGGGTGCCCGGATGGCGTCTGCCCCATGTCAAAATGCAATGGGCGAAGATGAAGGCCACCGAAGTGGCAACCGCAGGCCCGCCCGAAGGCAAAGATCATCGGAATCCAGAGAGGTGCTTCGATGACGTCCTAGAAGGAGCCCGAATGATAGAGGGTCAATGTTCGAAGGGCGTGATATTTGATTGAGTGTGTTTGGGTTGTAGAAACTATGTGATGATCCCATGTTGTTTTATATATCTATGTTTTCTGCTTTTTGTTTCAAGCGATGTTTCCTCCTGTGCGGCCATTTATTGTTTTATTTCTGAAAGTTTCTAGTCATCGGTTTCAGCCCCCATGCAGATGCTATAGGGGTGTTCGGTGTATCGCGTGACCACACTTGATCCTACGTCTTGGTCCGTAAAGGAGGTGTCCACGAGGTGAACAAGGCAATCAGACTATGCGGCTTTATTACTTTCACTTAGCCATAGGAGTTTGACTGTGGAGCTAAGTACTAGCCCTTGTGCGTGTGCGACTATCCAAACTACGGTGCCTTTTTCATGTCGCTGGGCGAAGACCATCCCCTCATATAACACGGGGTGAATTGCTAACGATTTGTAGTATAATGTTAAGTCGCCAAATCGCCGACCAGCTCTCGCCTATCATGACAGTCATTTTTCGGCTTTCTCTACCGAGGTACTTAACCGAACAGACCAGAAATACAATCTTAGTAGTTCTCCCTTTACTACCTTAGATGAACGAGCAAAACGTAAGGTGGTAAACATAGGAGTCGGGCAACCCAACTATAGATCGAAGACATGGTTTGGAGCCGATGCATATAATGCAATATTCGGACCCTGAAGAGTTCCCTATAGGTGTTCGGACTTGAAATGTGCAGGGACGAGTACAACCCCTGGTGTTAAGGCCGGACTAAGGCACGAGTGGCAGTCTAAGGTAGGGAGGGAATACAGATGATAATATAAAATGATTTCCAAACAAAGTGGTAATCAACTGTTTCCTTTATACCCTGATTAATACGTCGAGCCGTGTTGTTACAGATAATTCCAAAAAATATCGAGGCCATTGTATATGCCAGAAGTTTACACAAGGGAAAGGTTTACACAAAGCCTAAACGAAGTGGTTTAAGAATCTCAATGATGCCCTGTTGCACATCTGCGTCATTTCTCCTTGGAGAGATATCCTTGAAAGGGAGGAGTCTAATGGTCGTCTGTAAAAAAGAGGAACCTATAAAAAAGGTCCTCACACGACCATAGATCAGGTTGGTCTTTGACCCGAACCTATAGTGGAAGAGTATTTGAGGTCCAGATAGGCTCAAACCATACTATGGACCAGTTCCGCAGTGTGCCCCCGGCGCTGCCAAGGTATTTGAAGGGCGTAATTGTGTACGCGAAGTACATACAGCGCCACCTTATGGGGCAATCGTCGGAGGCTAAACTGCTATTCAAGCTCAGGTTCCATCAAGCTACTGCATTGTAACGCGGCTCGGACACATTTAGTAGTGTCCTGGGTCTCGACGACCGATGAGTTGTTCGGCTTGACGAGGCCTCTCTGTACTTCGGCTGCTAGAGCTGCGCTATGCTCCTTAGTACGGAGGCAGTGCTCCATATTACCATTTACTGTGATGATGCCATGAGGTCCAGGCATTTTGAGCTTTAGATAAGCATAGTGCGGGACTGCATTAAAGCGGGCGAAAGCAGTTCGTCCGAGTAGTGCATGATAACCTCTGCGAAAAGGGACGATGTCGAAGACCAATTCTTTGCTTCAGAAGTTGTCTGGAGAGCCGAATACGGCTTCCATTGTTACGGGCCTCCACGCTGGGTATCACTCATTTAAAAGTAGTGTTGCTAGGCTTGATTCTTGATGGGTCGATGCCCATCTTACGGAGAGTATCATGGTAGATCATGTTGAGGCTGTTGCCGCCGCCCATAAGGACTCTAGTAAGATGGTGTCCGTCGATGATAGGATCGAGTACCAGGGCCGCCAAACCTCTGTGACGGATACTAGTTGGGTGGTCCCTGCGATCAAAGGTGATTGGACAAGCCGACCATGTGTTGAATTTTGGGGCGACATGCTCTACGGCATAGACGTCCCTTAATGCGCGTTTGCACTCCCTCTTGGGGATGTGAGTGACATAGATCATGTTCACTGTTTTCACTTCGGGGGAAATTGTTTCTGTCCCCCGGTGGTCGATGGGCGAGTGATGACCCACAAGTATAGGGGATCAATTGTAGCTATTTTCGATAAGTAAGAGTGTTGAACCCAGCAAGGAGCAGAAGGAAATGACAAGTAGTTTTCAGTAAGGTAATGCCTGCAAGTGCTGAAATTGTAAGTAACCGAGTAGTTTGATAGCAAGATAATTTGTAACAGGCAAGTAACGATAATAGTAGCAAAGGTGCGGCAAGGTATCCCAATCCTTTTGAGGCAAAGTACAGGCCAAAACGGTCTCTTATGATAAGCAAATCATTCTTGAGGGTACACGGGATTTTCATCGAGTCACTTTCACCATGTTGGTTTGATTCGTGTTCGGTACTTTGATAATTTGATATGTGGGTCGACCGGTGCTTAGGTGTTGTTCTTACTTGAAAAAACCTCCTACTTATGATTAACCCTCCCGGAAGCATCCGCAACTACGAGAAAAGTATGAAGAACAAATTCTAACCATAGCATTAAACTTTTGGATCCAATCGATCCCTTACAAAATAGCGCATAAAGTAGGGTTTAAGCTTCTGTCACTCTCACAACCCATCATCTAATTGCTACTCCACAATACATTCCCTTAGGCCCAAATATGGTGAAGTGTCATGTAGTCGACGTTCACATGACACCACTAAGGGAATCACAACATAAATACTATCAAAATATCAAAGACATATCAAGTTCACATGATTACTTGCAACATGATTTCTCCCATGACCTCAAGAACAAAAGTAGCTACTCACAAATGATAATCATGCTCAAGATCAGAGGGGTATTAAATAGCATATTGGAGCTGAACATATAATCTTCCACCAAATAAACCATATAGTAATCAACTACAAGATGTAATCAACACTACTAGTCACCCACAAGCACCAATCTATAGTTCCGGTAACAAGATTGAACACAAGAGATGAACTAGGGTTTGAGATGAGATGGTGTTGTTGAATATGTTCATGGAGATTGCCCTCCCCAAGATGGGAGAGTTGTTGGTGGTGATGATGACGATGATTTCCCCCTCCGGGAGGGAAGTTCCCCCGGCGGAATCGCTCCGCCGGAGGGCAAAAGTGCTCCTGGCCAAGTTCCGCCTCGAGACAGCTGCACTCCGTCCCGATAGTCCTCTCATTATTTTTCTAGGTCAAAACGACCTATATACCAGAAGATGGGCACCGGAGGTGAGCCTGGGTAAGCAGAACCCACCAGGGCATGCTTGGGCTCCCTAGCGCGCCCAGGTGGGTTGTGCCCACCTAGTGGGCCCCCTCTGTAGTTATTTGCTCCAATATTCATCATATATTTGATAAAAAATCTTCGTGAAGTTTCAACTTGTTTGGAGTTGTGCAGAATAGGTGGCCTGACGTAGCTTTTCTGGGTCCAGATTTACAGCTGCTGGAATTCTCCCGCTTTGTGTATACCTTGCATATTATGAGAGAAAAGGCATTAGAATTACTCCAAAAAGCATTATTATGCATAAAAACATCATAAATAATAGTAAGGAAACATGATGCAAAATGGACGTATCAGCGAGGTTCATCATCGTCCTCGCTTTGAGGTCCTTTCCCCTTATGCTCGACATTTAACTTACCGGCCTACTTGAAAACTCAACAATTTCTGTTGGTGTGGTTGGCAGGCTTGTCAGCATTGCCATGAATCTGACAAGGTCTCCCTAGTATTTTGTCCATGTTGGATGGACTGTCCCTATTTCCTTTGAATGGCTTCTTCCGCTGAGACGGTTTGGAGCCACTGAATCCGGGGTTTACTGCCATGTCCTCTGTTTCTTCGTTATTGTTCCGACACTTGTTTTTGTTGTGCCGTGGCCTGCCATTGCCGTCCCTGGCCTCAGAAGTGTCGGGGTCACCGGTACTATTGCTTCTACAAGCCAACCAGCTATCTTCGCCCGCACAGAAGCCGGTCATAAGTGCAGTAAGAGCCGCCATAGTCTTCGGCTTTTCCTGACCGAGGTGTTGGGCGAGCCATTCGTCAAAGACGGTATGCTTAAATGTCGCTAAGGCTTCGGCGTTTGAACAGTCCATGATTTGGTTCTTTTTAATTAACAACCGATTCCAAAGGTTGCGAGCTGACTCTCCGGGTTGCTAAATTATGTGACTCAGGTCGTCAGCATCCGATGGCCGGACATAAGTGCCCTGAAAGTTGGCCCGAAAAGCATCCTCTAAGTCTTCCCAACTTCCAATGGAGTTCTTTGGGAGGCTATTCAACTAGTGTCATGCTAGTCCTTTCAGCTTTAGAGGGAGGTATTTAATGGCATGGAGATCATCTCTGCGAGCCATGTGAATGTGGAGAAGAAAATCCTCAATCCATATGGCGGGATCTGTCATTCCATTGTACAGCTCGATGTTCACGGGTTTGAACCTTTCTGGAAATTAGTGCTACATTACCTCATTAGTAAAGCACATGGGGTGTGTGGTGCCTCTGTATCGGACGACATTGCGACAAAGTTCGGACGATATCTGTGTTCGGTGCTGACCCCGGAGTTGATTATATCTGTCGTTCCAGGCTTGATAGCCGTCATCTCGTGTGGGTGCGCATCCTCTTGATCCATAGATTGATCTTATCTGGCCGGCTCTATTGGTCAGGTCCTGATGTAGGTTGTATGTGTAGCCCAGAGCCGCTGTCTCCTCGCTTCTATGGTGAGGGGGCAGGACGGTGTTCGGCACAATTAGCCATTTTGTTCCGTCCACGTGGTGGTCGGTCCTGTTGATCAGCCTGATTATATTTTGACGTTATTGGCACAAGGGCCTCGTAGTCGAATTGTGGTAGTAGCCTGCGTTTTGGGTAAATTTTTGTTGGGCGCTCAAAGCCATATCCTTCTTCAGCAGCTAGGACCTTAGTCCATCTATCATTGAGCGTGTCCTGTTTGGCTTTAATCCGATGTTGCTTCTTTTTCAGGCTTCGCGCGGTGGCGATGAGCTGTCGCTTGAAGCGTTATTATTTGAGGGGTTCCTCTGGGACGATGAAATCTTCGTCACCAAGGCTGACATCCTTTTCGAAGACAGGTGAGTAGTTACTATCCTCCAAATCTTCGTGATCGACGAGTTCTTTGGGGCTGAATTGACCCTCTTCCCTTTCCTCCTCCTCGAACGCAGGCTCCACGGGGTTTTGGGGGTCTTCAGCAATATCTGGAGTGTCATTGTCTCTGGTGCCGGTGTCGCTCTCCCTTTCTTGATGCGATCGTGAGCGGCGCCGCTGACACCAACGTTTTGGTGGTTCATCGATGGGCTTATCCTCATCTGGATCCTGAGTGCCATCGTCGTCCTTCTTCTCATGGGTGTCCACCATGTATACATCATAAGTACAAGTGACCATCCAACGCCTGGTGATGGGCGGGTTTTGACCTGGTTCGGCTTCGACATCATCGTACATGCCATCGATGTCTTCAGAAGTGTAGTCTAGCATGTCGGTTAAATCCTGGACAGTGGCTATTAAGTGGGTGGTGGGTGGGACATAAAGTTCCCTAGTCTCAGCCCCAAGTTCGAACTGGGCATAGTTCGGAGGTGATGCGTCCGTGATGGCGAGGGATTGCATTAAGTCCAGCACCTCATTTAGGAGCGAGAGTTGGACAAATATCTGATGTCTGCTAGACTACGTCGGTATTTCCCCAAAGAGGAAGGGATGATGCAGCATAGCGGCGGTAGGTATTTCCCTCAGTGATGAGACCAAGGTTATCGAACTAGTAGGAGAACCAATCAAAACTACATAAACAACATGTGCACGCAAATAACAAATACTCGCAACCCAACGTGTAAAAGCGGTTGTCAATCCCTTTCGGGTGACGGCGCGAAATTGGCAAACGGACATGAGATAGTTGTAATAATTGATAGATTGAACGCCAAATAAAATAAATTGCAGCACGGTATTTTTGTATTTTTGGGTTTAATAGATCTAAGCAAAGGAAAATAGATTGCAAAGGAAAATATATTAAAGAAGAGACCCGGCAGGCGTAGGTTTTACTAGTGGCTTCTCTCGAGAAAATATAACAAACGGTGGGCAAATGAATTACTGTTGGGCCATTGAAAGAACTTCGAATAATCATGACGATATCTAGGCAATGATCATTACATAGGCATCACGTCCAAGATTAGTAGACCGACTCCTGCTTGCATCTACTACTATTACTCCACACATCGACCGCTATCCAGCATGCATATAGTGTATTAAGTTCATGGAGAAACGGAGTAATGCAATAAGAACGATGACATGATGTAGACAAGATCTATTTATGTATAAATATACCCCATCTTGTTATCCTTAATGGCAATGATACATACGTGTCAGTTCCCCTTCTATCACTGGGATCAAGCACCGTAAGATCGAACCCATCACAAAGCACCTCTTCCCATTGCAAGATAACTAGATCAAGTTGGCCAAACAAAACTCAAATATGGGAGAATAAATACGAGGCTATAATCAATCATGCATATAAGAGATCAAACAAGACTCAAATAACTTTCATGGATAAAAAGAGATAGATCTGATCATAAACTCAAAGTTCATCGAATCCCAACAAACACACCGCAAAAGAATTACATCATATGGATCTCCAAGAGACCATTGTATTGAGAATCAAACGAGAGAGAGGAAGCCATCTAGCTACTAACTACGGACCCAAAGGTCTACAAAGAACTACTCACACATCATCGGAGAGGCACCAATGGAAGTGGTGAACCCCTCTGTGATGGTGTCTAGATTGGATCTGGTGGTTCTGAACTTTGCGGTGGCTGGAATTGATTTTCATCGACTGCCCTAGGGTTTCTGGAATATTGGGGTATTTATAGAGTAAAGGCAGTCCAGGGGCACCCGAGGTGGGCACAACCCACCAGGGCGCGCCTGGGCCTCCAAGCGTGCCCTGCTGGGTTGTGCTCCCCTCGAAGCACCTCCCAGGCGCTTCTCTGGCCCATTGGATGTCTTCTGGTCCAAAAAAATTCCACAAAAAGTTTCACTATGTTTGGACTCCGTTTGATATTGATTACCTGTGATGTAAAAAACATGCGAAAAACAGCAACTGGTACTTGGCACTATGCCAATAGGTCAGTACAAAAAAATGATATAAAATGACTATAAAATGATTATAAAACATCCAAGAATGATAATATAACTGCATGGAACAATAAAAAATTATAGATACGTTGAAGACGTATCAATGTCTGAGGATCTGCGGAACTAGGTTCGGCGATAACCGCTGGACCAAGCTCGAAGGACGCAGACCTCGAGAGTTCGGAGTTGGTGCCCAGCGGCGAATCCTGCTTTCCGATGATGAGGAGAGTCCCGTTTGATTCTAGGTCCACCGACAGTGTAGTCGCCTTTGGGTCCCCGGCTAGAAGCTCCATGATGGGAGAGAGTCCGGCGGGGTTCACCCTCCTGTTTTCGGACGAAGTAGTCCATCCCGGATCTAAGGCCGAGGCGGACACGAGCGTCGACCCTTGAACGGGATCTGATAGTAGATCCGAAGGGCCTCCTTCGTGTAGGTGGGAAGTGGTGGCCGAAGGCGTGAACCCCTCAAAGATCAGGTCTCGACGTAGTTCAAACTTCCAAACCTTCTCGTGACCGTGGGTGTAGTTGTCGACCTGCTCAAGGTGGTCGGTCGAGTTGGCACGTAGCATGAAGCCGCCAAACTTGAAAAGCTGACCCAGGAGGAAGTTCTCCCCGGAGACAGCGCTATCACCGATGAAGACGCGAGCCATCGATTCTTCTGTTGATGACACAACAGAACTCTCAATGAAAGCACCAATGTCGGTGTCAAAACTGGCAGATCTCGGGTAGGGGGTCCCAAGATGTGTGCCTGAGGATCGATGGTAACAAGGGACACAATGGACACAATGTTTACCCAGGTTCTGGCCCTCTTAAAGGAGGTAAAACCCTATGACTTGCTTGATTATATTCGATGTGTATAAGGGTTAAAAGATTTGATCTACCTCGAGATCATAATGGCTAAACCCTAGCTGTCTAGCCTATGGTTATTCTGATAGCCTCTGCGGACTAAACCCTTCAGTTTATATATACACCAGAGGGTCCTAGGGTTGTACAGAGTCGGTTTACAAGGGAAGGAAATAGTACATCCAGACACCAAACTTGTTGTCCACGCATATAGGAGTCTATCAGGACACGAGGGGTAGTCTTCTGTTTTATCTTCACGGCCCATCAGTTCGGCCTATATCGAATAGATCGAACACCCGAGGACCCCCTAATCCAGGACTCCCTCAGCCACCACTGGCCCGGATGATATCCAAAATCATAGTTAGGGTCGTATTGTGTTGCGGTAGCCACTGCTTGGCGAGCTGCTTCCTGGAGGTGAGCAGCCTCCGTTGTTCTCTCATACTCATTCGCCTCCTCTCTAGTTATAAAATATCTCCCATTTACCTGAAAGTTAAAGAAGACAGGAGCAGGAAGGGTAACATGTACGACACCCCGTCTGTCAAAGATGAGTCGGCACTGGAGGGACTGTTCGTTCCTCTTAAGAAACTGGTGACGCGCCATAGCATCATAATCTAGAAAAGCAAGTGGCAACTCAATATCATACCCTCTTATGGGTACACCCAGATAATTACCTAAACGAGTTGCATAAATCCCACCAAATAATTCTCCATCTTTAGCATTAAGATGTAACCTCCTCGCAACAACGACCCCCAAGTTATAACGCTTATCACCTAACACCGGACACTTGAGGACACTAAGATCTGATGCACAAAGGTGGCTATGATCGTGTTTACCATTGATGCATCTTCCTATAAAGAGAGAAAAATAATGTATGTCAGGGGAATGAATGCTCCCCATGGAAGCCAGTGTAATACTCCTAGTTTCTCCCATAGTAATGCTAGCAAGGAAATCATTGTATTCAGTTTTATGAGGCTCATTACGAATACCCCATTATGGAATTTTGCATGCATCACTAAAATCTTCTAAGTCCATGGTGTAATATTTGACATAGAGATCAAACAGGATAGTATGGGTATTGTGCTTAGATGAAAATTGAAACCTCCGCACTAAGGAATCGGTGAGGTAGTAGAATTGTAGGCATTTGTCTGACACGAAGTCCTCAAGGCATGCATTTTGTATGTATGCATGAAACTCATCCTTGATGCCTTCCTGAACCATAAATTCATCTAACGGCCATTCACAAGGCCACACTTGAGCTTCCCTTGGTGGTTCAAGGTCCGGCTCACGTATTGCGAGCCTAGGTGCTTGCTTCCTCAAAGAACCACCTTGGTACGTTCTCCTAGACATTTTTCTTCCTCTGGAAAATTTCTGAAATTTTTAGTGACTCAAAATAAAAGTGAGCCAAACTCAACAAAATTGATGGCAACTACTCCTACAAGTGCCTAGAGGCTATATCATCCATCAAAACTTCTTTGGACCATATAAATTTGACATGCAAGCTCAAGAACAAGGTCACCACAACAACACAAATTTGCAATAAATAAAGCACTAGAACAAAAACTAATTGGACCATTGGAGGAGTCACATACCGAAGAACAATCTCCCAAAGCAGTTTTGTGAATGGAGCTTTGAGCAAGGAGATTGAAAATGGCAGCAAAGTGAGAAAGAACACGGGTTTCAGCTATGGACTGATTTTTTCTGGAGGAAGACGAAGTGGATGGCTGCTGGAATAAGTGGAGGCGGCCCATGTGGGACCCACAAGGTAGGGGGCATGCCCTCCACCCTTGTGGACAGGTGGTGTGTTGGTGTCAAAACTGGCGGATCTCGGGTAGGGGGCCCCGAACTGTGCGTCTAAGGCGGATGGTAACAGGAGAAAGGGACACGATGTTTAACCAGGTTCGGGCCCTCTTGAAGGAGGTAATACCCTACGCCCTGCTTGATTGTTCTTGATGATATGAGTATTACAAGAGTTGATCTACCACGAGATCATAGAGGCTAAACCCTAGAAGCTAGACAATGGTATGATTGTATGTGTTTTCCTACGGACTAAACCCTCCGATTTATATAGACACCGGAGGGGGCTAGGGTTACACAGAGTCGGTTACAAGGGAGGAGATCTTCATATCCGTATTGCCTAGCTTGCCTTCCACGCCAAGGAGAGTCCCATCCGGACACGGGACGAAGTCTTCAATCTTGTATCTTCATAGTCCAATAGTCTGGCCAAAGGATATAGTTCGGCTGTCCGGAGACCCCCTAATCCAGGACTCCCTCAGTAACCCCTGAACCAGGCTTCAATGACGATGAGTCCAGCGCGCAGTATTGTCTTCGGCATTGCAAGGCGGGTTCCTCCTCCGAATACTACATAGAAGATTTTTAACACCAGAATAGTGTCCGGCTCTGCAAAACAAGTTCCACATAGTACCGTAGAGAGAATAATATTTGCACAAATCTGATCTGCTGACGCGTTCTGATAGCACGACGTTATGTCATGGCTCGGTCATTATTCGAACCTTTTTCTCAGCCAGCACCACACATAACATGGGGTGGTTTTCTCGACACGTCTTGTCAAATCAGAGATCGTGTCCCCCTTATTACGGGATTCTCATCAATACAGACGTGGGTAACCCAACCGCGCCATCAATTATGGCGCCTGGGGAATAAGTAGTTTTACCAAGCAAGTGGGGAGATGCATCGCCTCTTCCACCCTTATAAAGGGACAAGGATTTACTCTTTTCACCCACGCCTTCTTCCTCCTTGCTTACCCATTCCCGCACACTCGAGCTCTAACGCCCAAGCTCGCGTTCTTCTTCTCAAACCACTCCAAGCATGTCCGGAGCAGGAGGCAAGTGGATGGTCTCCTCCGTCACGGGGGAGAACATCAAAAAGTTACGGGAAGCCGGATATCTGGCCGCGGATATCGCGCACCGGCTGTCAGATGCGGTGCGGATCATCCCAACGCCCGAACCCCATGAGAGGGTAGTTTTTCTTACCCATTTTGTCCGCGGACTGGGATTTCCCCTCCACCCGTTTGTCCGCGGGCTCATGTTCTACGACGGACTGGATTTTTATGATCTGGCCCCCAATTTCATCCTCAACATCTCGGCGTTTATCGTCGTGTGCGAGGCATTCCTCCGCATCAGGCCCCACTTTGGCCTATGGCTGAAAACCTTCAATGTTAAACCGAAGGTGGTGGGTGGCCAGCAAGCAGAGTGCGGAGGTGCCATGGTGGGCAAGATACCTAATGTCACCTGGCTCGAGGGCACCTATGTGGATACCATAAAGGGGTGGCAATCGGGGTGGTTCTACATCACCGAGCCGCGCGACTCCAACTGGGTGGCGGCCCCCAAATTTCGATCCGGAATCCCCACGCGGCTCACCTCCTGGAAAGAGAAGGGCCTGTCCTGGGGTTCTTCGGAAGAGTTGACCGGACTCCAGACCTGCATCCGGAACATGACGAGCAAGAAAATCAAGCTCGTCAACATGGTCGAGGTCATGCTCTTCTGCCGGATCCTCCCGTGTCAATGACGGGCATTCGATTTGTGGGAGTTCGACTGGGCCAAGCACCAGACGTTGCGAGAGCTCTATGATACGACGCACGAGGACGTCTGGAGGGTGCTGTTCAAGGGCGCTGAGATTCCTCCTTCCCTCACCGAGGACCGCGGACTCAGCACAAAGCATCGCGCCAATCCGGTAAGTTTTTATATCTCTCAGGGTATTTATTTGCCCTGGTTTAGTCATATGCAGGATTTAAGCTTCTATGCCATTAACAGGACTGGATAAAGATAGCGGAGTAGCTTGATTACCCAGCCCCCCTGCCTGAAGATCCTGCGGGCGCTCTCCTAACGGAGATGCTAACTCCGGCACCTTACGAGGTGCCGGTGAAGAAGACCAAGAAGAAGGTCGCGGGGACCTGGAAGGGTCTCCGGCGCAAGGTTGTATCGGACTCATCGTCCGATGACTCCGACGCGCACTCCTCCCACGAAGATGAGGAGAAGGAAGAGGAAAGTTCTCCCCCAGCTGGGGGAGACAAGAAAAGGAAGGCCGACCCAACCGGGGAGGCCTAAGGGTCCAAGAAGGGCAAGACCCTCCCTCCGGACTGCTCCACGACAGCCGCCTACAGCGGCGATGAGTGGCTACCACGGTCAAGCCCCTGGCGAAGTCGTAAGTATCCGGACACCATAGTAATTCGTGGTATGTTGTACCACACTGCTTCTTCTCATGCCGAACATGATTATGCAGTCCGTCCCGAGCCCATCTCGACGTAACTTCGTCGAGCGGTTCGTTGGACTCGTCGGATATGAACATCGGTTTTCTTCTGACCGCCTCCACTCCTTGCCCTGTGGACAACTTCGAGGTGTTGTCTCAACAGGCATCGGGCCAAGGGGAGGCAGTCCTGGGGGCGCCTCGAGGCGACCTTCCGGACCTTGGGCGCAAAGGGAGCCGGACTCCCATGGGCTCCAGGTTCGGCCACCAGCCGAACACTGCACCGGAATCTTTGGTGGTTCCGGACTCCGGTGGGCGACCCCCCATTAAGGGGGGCAAGCTGCCCGTGCCGGTGTCCTCTGTCTATCCAGAGGCACCGGACAACTTGCTGGAAGCGCTTTGCGGCGCTTCCATCGACGAAGAGCACAACACTATCATGAGTGCGGTGGTCGAGAAAGTTCAGTCTGCCAAGAACGAACTGACTGAAGCTTGCGCCAGCCTCCTAACAGGCTTTGAGGTAAGCAATGAAGATACAGGAAAATATGCCTGCATGGATACTAGCCCCTGATGCTCTATTCAGCGTTCGGAAAGAAAGGCCGAATAGAGGATCAAATGATGACTCGGGAGCCTAATCATAAAAATATCAATGTGTATGTGCAGGCTTCACTGCTGGCCGCTGCCGCACGTACTGCGGAGGTCTCTGCCCTGAAGCAGGACCTGGAGTGGTCTGAGGATGAGCTCGGCCTTACCAAGAGGCGTCTCGAGGAGAGCAAAGGTAAGCAATACCCTTGTCTATATATTTAAAAACAAATTCGGGTGTAAAGTAATAGGATCATCATGGATTTGCCAGGGGCCACAACCGAAGTGGCAACCCTGAGGAAGGCGCTGTCCGAGGCCGAAGACAAAGCGGCCAAGGAGCGCATTGAACGGGAGAAGCAAGAAGCCCGAGTAGGCGAGGTGTAGCAAGAGCTCGAGGCTCTCGCCAAAAAGCACGAGTCCTTGGAGCTTGACTCTAAGACGTGAGAGTCCGAGCTCGCGCAGGCGCTTGAAAGCATCCGGAGCGCCAAGGCCAAAGCACACAAGGCCCTCCAGGAGATTGATGCGGTGAAGAAGATAGCAGCGGGTAAGGCATTCATTATGCAAAGCAAGCACGTGAAGGAGACTTTCCTTTTTCTTACCCGAGTTCGGAGCTCTTCGGGAGCGTTTGCAGATCTTCCCCGCGGCGTACTGGATGCCGCGGATTTTTACCGAGCTGAGGAGGGGAGCTCGATGGAGAAGTTGTTCTGGTCTCAGTATATTGGGACCGAACACCCCGTGCCCTTGAGCGACCAGCTGAAGCAGTTGGTCGAGCTTCACAAGGCGGCCGAACAAGCCATGAGGGGCCTTATAGTCTGGATGTGGCCTGGCGAGCCCCTGTCCGGCAGCTACTTCGGTCTGGTTAGGCGGCTCGTCGACGCCTGCCCACGGCTTGAAGTCATAAAGCGGTCCGTCTGCATCGAGGGTCCGCGCAGGGCTTTTGCCAGGCGAAGGTGCACTGGGCGAAGCTGGACGCCGTGAAGCTGGTGAACGAGGGGCCGCCGGAGGGCAAGGAGCATCGCTGCCCCGAGATTTACTATGAGAGTGTCCTGAAGGGTTCCCGCCTTGTGGCGGATGAGTGTGCCAAGGATGTAATTTTTGAATAAACATGCTCATGTGATCCTGTAATGTGAAACGAGTTCATTTGCGCCATGCGACGCTTTTTTAATTTAAAATATTACCTTCTGTGCGGCCATTTATAAAATCTGAGAGTTGGCCAGTCGTCGGCTTCTGCCCCCATGTAACTAGTACTGGGGTGTTCGGGATAAACCTGAGCACTCTTTACCCCAATTTTGGGTCCTTCGAGGGAGGTGTTCAGCACAACGAACCAGGCAATCGGACTATAATGCTTTATCACTCTCACTTAGCCATAGAAGTCTATAATTTTAAATTTTCGCGAAGCCCCTGGTACTCGGAAGGCCGAATTTGGGGCGCTATACACGCCTAAGCCGGACAAGGCCGACTCCTCGCCCGAAGCGGAAAAAGTCTTTAAGGACTTGAGACCTCTCGAACAACGACCAGTCTCTCGCCTTATCATGACAATCAGTTTTCGGCTTTCTCTACTGAGGTGATCGTCCGGAAGAACCGGGACACAATCGCAGTAGTTCTCCCACTGCTACCTTAGCCGATATAGCGGAACGTAAGGTACCAAAGCATGGGAGCCGGGCAAACCCAACTATTGACCCAAGACATGATTTGGAGTTGATGCATATAATGCTATAAGTTCGGGGTGCCGCACTATCGAAAGTGTTCGGACTTCTCGCGCCGTATTATGGGGTAAACGAAAGCCCCTAGCATACTGACCGTACCCGAATTGATGGATGCGGATTGTCCTAAATGGACATAAAGGAAGAAAGAAAAAAAGAATGAATAATGCAATAATAGACTAATGCTATGCATTGTTATATTAAATAATACGTCAAAGCGTACTGGTACAGGTAGTGCAATAAGCAGAAAGTAGGACTATTCAAAATGTCCTATCCAAGGTCAAGCTGCGTATAGAAAGCGGGTATTATTATTAGAGACCACCTGGGGGTTCCGTGTACATCTTAGCTTCTTGCCGCCTTGGTTGTTCCTTCCCGTAATGTGTCCTGCAATCATACTGCCGGAAAGGGTTTCCAGAGAGTTAGGCCCTGAAAGAGAAAAGAAATGATAAAGATATACAGCCCCGAGGGCAGTTAAGCCGCATTGCGGGACGTGCCCTGATCGTGCCCCTGCCTATGACCATGGTATTTTCAGTGCGTAATTATGTACGCGCGGCACAGATTTCGTTGCTTGACTGGGACTGGGACAGGGGCCGAATTGCTAGGCGAGCTCTGAACGTGCCAGGCGATCCTGTTGCAGTTTACTCCGGAGACACTTGAAAGGCTGCTTTGTGCTTCTGCTGCGAGGGCCGCAGTGTGCTCTTCCAAGCGGAGCGAGCGTTCTTTGTTTCCATTCACTATTATGACCCCCCGAGGTCCTGGCATCTTGAGCTTGAGGTATGCGTAATGCGGTACTGCATTGAATTTTGCAAATGCAGTTCATCCGAGCAGTGCATGATAGCCACTGCGAAACGGGACGATGTCGAAGATTAACTGCTTGCTTTGGAAGTTGTCCGGTGATTTGAAGACTACTTCCAGTGTGATTGAGCCCGTGCAATGGGCCTCTACACCTGGGATGACGCCCTTAAAGGTGGTTTTGGTGGGTTTGAACCTCAAGGGATCGATACCCATTTTTCGCACTGTATCCTGATAGAGCAGGTTCAGGCTGCTGCCGCCGTCCATAAGGACACGAGTGAGATGAAATCCGTCGATGATGGTGTCTAGGACCAGTGCGGCGGATCTGCCATGATGGATACTAGTGGGGTGATCCCTGCGATCAAAGGTGATCGGGCAAGCAGACCATGGGTTGAACTTTGGGGCGACAGGCTCCATCGCATAGACGTCCCTTAGAGCATGCTTCCGCTCCCTCTTGGGAATGTGGGTTGCATATATCATGTTCACCGTCTTCACTTGTGGGGGAACCCCTTTTGTCCTCCCGTGTTCGGCGGCCGGGGCTCCTCCTCGTCATCACTATGCGGCCACTTGTCCTTGTTTTCGGCATTTAACTTGCCGGCCTGCTTGAACACCCAACATTCTCGGTTGGTGTGATTGGCTGGCTTGTTGGAGGTGCCGTGGATTTGACACGAGCGATCCAGTATGCGATCCAAACTGGACGGAGCCAGAGTACTTCTTTTAAATGGCTTTTTCCGCTGACCGGATCTAGAGCCTCTGAATCCGGCATTGACTGTCGTATCCTCGGTGTTATCACCGTTATTGCGGCGCTTTGGTCTGTTACGACGTTGTCTGCCGTTGGCATCTTTGGTATCCGAAGCGCCTGAATTCCTCAATGTGTTATTGCTGCAAGCCAGCCAGCTATCCTCGCCCGTGCAAAAGCGGGTCATAGACTTCGGCTTCTCCTGGCCAAGGGCTGCCATAGACTTCGGCTTCTCCTGTCCAAGGTGGCGGGCAAGCCACTCGTCACAGATGTTGTGCTTGAATGCCGCGAGGGCCTCTCCGTCCGGACAGTCGAAAATTTGGTTTTTCTTAGTCAAGAACCGAGTCCAAAATTGTCTGGCCGATTCCCCTGGCTGCTGAGTTATATGGCTCAAGTCATTGGCATCCGGTGGTTGCACATAAGTGCCCTGGAAGTTGTCAAGGAATGCGTCTTCCAGATCCTCCCAACTGCCGACGGAGTCTGCTAGCAAGCTATTCAGCCAATGCCGAGCTGCTCCTTTGAGTTTTAATGGGAGGTACTTGATGGCGTGTAGATCATCACCGCGAGCCATGTGGATGTGAAGGAGGAAATCCTCAATCCATACGGCGGGATCTGTTGTACCATCATATGATTCGATATTTACGGGTTTGAAACCCTCCGGGAATTCGTGATCCATAACTTCATTAGTGAAGCATAGGGGGTGTGCGGCGCCTCTGTGCCGGGCTATATCCCGACGCAGTTCATATGAATCTTGTCTGCTGTATTTGGCCCGGCCAGATTTGCTTTTGGCGTATCCGGTGCGACGATCATCGTCCCGTGTTGGCGCGCGTGCCCGTGACCCATATATTGACCTTGCAAGTTTTGCCTTACTGTCCATTACGTCTCGTAGGTCCCGTGTGTTGCCCCGAGCCTTGGTATTTTGGATTGAGTGGCGGCGGGGTGCAGGCTAAACTTCAGGCTGAAACGCCTCTTTGGCTCGGCCACGTAGTGGCCGGTCAGCCGCATCGTACACTGGTGCATGGGGTTTCAATGCTTCCTCCTCGAGGTGAGGTAGCAACCTGCGTTTTGGGTAACTCTTGGAGGGGCGCTCGAGTTCGTATTCCTTGGCCGCAAGGACTTAGGTCCATCTGTCTGCTAGCAAGTCTTGATCAGCTTGAAGCTGTTGTTGCTTTTTCTTCAGGCTATTTGTTGTGGCCATAAGCTGGCACTTGAAGCGCTCCTGTTCGACGGGGTCCTCAGGCACGATAAATTCTTCGTCGCCGAGGCTCGCCTCGTCTTCGGAGAGAGGCATGTAATTGTCCTCCTCTGGTTCTCCATCTGCTGCCTGCTCTAGAGGGCTGGCTTGTTCATCCTCCGGCTCTACATCGTGGTGGAGGGGATTGTGATTGTCTTCGGCACTATCCGGAGTGTTATTATCTCCTGTGCCGGTATCACTACTTTTGCTGTGGCGGGACTTAGAGCGGCGCTGCTGACGTCGGCGCTTGGGTTGCTTCTTGGAGGGGTCATCCTCCGCTGTCTCGTCGCCATTGCCTTCTTTAGGGGTGTCCACCATATATATGTCGTATGATGATGTAGCGGTCCAGCGCCCTGTGGGCGGTGGTTCTTGCTCGTCTCCTGCATCGTCGTCCATACCATCGATGTCTTCAGAGTCGAAGCCAAGCATGTCGGTTAAATCGTCGACAGTGGCTACTAAGTGGGTGGTGGGTGGGTAGCGAATTTCTTCATCGTCCGCATCCCATTCTATCCGGACATAGTTCGGTCAAGGTTCTCCTGACAGGGAGAGGGACCTTAATGAATTTAGCACATCGCCGAAGGGCGAGTGCTGAAAGATATCCGCGGAGGTGAACTCCATGATCGGCGCCCAGTCGGATTCGACGGGCACGGATGTAAGCGGCTCGGAGTCCATGGCCGGAGGTGAATCCAGTGGTTCGGCGACACGGCTCTCGTAAGGGGTGAAGTCAGTATCCGGCTCCATCGCCACTGAGAGTGCGGTATCCATGGCGGGGTCTATCCCTCTGCTTTCGGATGGCGGGATTTGCTCTGAATTGACAGCCGAAGTAGTTGCAGATGCAACCTCCCGAACACTGTCTGACGGCAGACTTACGTCGTGCTCGTCGTGACTGTGCGGCGCACCTGACACGGGCTCGAACCCATCGAAGATCAAGTCTCCGCGGACGTCGGCAGTGTAGTTTAAGTTTCTGAATCTGACCTGATGGCTAGGGGCGTAGCTCTCGATCTGCTCCATATGGCCAAGCGAATTGGCCCGCAGTGCGAAGCCACCGAATACAAAGATCTGTCCGGGGAGGAAAACCTCACCCTGGACCGCATCGCTACCGATGATCGAAGGAGCCATCAAGCCTTATGGTGACAACACAGTGTCAAAACCGGCGGATCTCGGGTAGGGGTCCCGAACTGTGCGTCTAAGGCGGATGGTAACAGGAGACAAGGGACACGATGTTTACCCAGGTTCGGGCCCTCTTGAAGGAGGTAATACCCTACGTCATGCTTGATTGTTCTTGATGATATGAGTATTACAAGAGTTGATCTACCACGAGATCGTAGAGGCTAAACCCTAGAAGCTAGCCTATGGTATGATTGTATGGGTTGTCCTACAGACAAAACCCTCCGGTTTATATAGACACCGGAGGGGGCTAGGGTTACATAGAGTCGGTTACAAGGGAGGAGATCTTCATATCCGTATTGCCTAGCTTGCCTTCCACGCCAAGGAGAGTCCCATCCGGACACGGGATGAAGTCTTCAATCTTGTATCATCGTAGTCCAATAGTCCGGCCAAAGGATATAGTTCGGCTGTCCGGAGACCCCCTAATCTAGGACTCCCTCATGGTGGGTCCCCCTAGTGTGTTCTTAGTGCCAGAAATTCTCAAATATTCTATAAAAAATCATACTAAATTTTCAGGGCATTTGGAGAACTTTTATTTTCAGGACATTTTTTATTGCATGGATAATTCAGAGAGCAGATGGAAAATACTATTTTTATTCATTTAATCTAAATAGAAGAAAGTAAAATATGGGTACATAGAGTTGTACCTTCTAAATTCATCCTCCTTATGCCCATCAAGAGGAATCCATTAACAAGGTTGATCAAGTGTTATTAACAAACTCCTTCCGAATGACATGAAACCGGAGAATTTTTGAATAACGCTAGGTTAGCTCAACGGGGATATGCATGTCCCCAACAATAAGAATATCATATTTCCTGTTCGAAGTAGGAAGAGGGAATTCAAAACCTCCAATAGTGATAGTTGAAAATTTTCCGATAGAGTTGATACTATGAACTTGAGGTTGTTTCTTCGGAAAGTGTACCGTATGCTCATTACCATTAAAATGGGAAGTGACATTGCCTTTGTTGCAATCAATAACAGCCCCTGCAGTATTCAGAAAGGGTCTACCAAGGATGATCGACATACTGTCGTCCTCGGGAATATCAAGAATAACAAAGTTTGTTAAGATAGTAACGTTTGCAACTACCACAGGCACATCCTCACAAATACCGATGGGTGTAGCAATTGATTTATCAGCCATTTGCAAAGACATTTCAGTAGGTGTCAACTTATTGAATTCAAGTCTACGATATAGAGAAAGGCATAACACTAACACCGGCTCCAACATCACATAAAGCAGTTTTAACATAGTTTCTTTTAATAGAGCATGGTACAATTGGTACTCCTGGATCTCCAAGTTTCTTTGGTATTCCACCCTTAAAAGTATAATTAGCAAGCATGGTGGAAATTTCAGCTTCCAGTATCTTTCTTTTATTAGTAACAATATCTTTCATATACTTAGCATAAGGAGGCATTTTAAGCATATCAGTCAAACACATACGCAAAAAGATAGGTCTAATCATTTCAGTAAAGCGCTCAAAATCCTCATCATCCTTCTTCTAGGATGGCTTAGGAGGAAAGAACATGGGTTTCTGAACCCACGGTTCTCTTTCTTTACCATGCTTCCTACCAACAAAGTCTCTCTTATCATAACATTGATTCTTTGGTTGTAGGTTATCAAGATCAACAGCAGGCTCAATCTCTACATCATTATCATTACAAGGTTGAGCATCAACATTAACATTATCACTAGGTTCATGTTCATCACCAGATTGTCCCTCAGCATCAGAAATAGAAATATCATTAGGATTCTCAGGTGTGTCTATAGCAGGTTCACTAGCATGCAAAGTCCAATCAGTTTTCCTTTTTATTAGAAGGACTAGGTGCATCAGTATTAATTCTCTGAGAATCTTTCTCAACTCTCTTAGGATGGGCCTCGGGATACAAAGGTTCCTGATTCATCTCACCACCTCTAGTCATAACCCTAACAACATTATCATTATTCTTACTATCATCTAATTAAGAAAATCATCTTGTGTCTTAGTACTTGTTCTACTTGAGTTGTAGCCATGGAAGCATGTTTACTAATAAGCTTAAGATCATTAACAGTTCTACTCATATAGTCACCCAAATGGTCAAGCATGTAAGCATTATGTTTCCATTGTCTACTAACATAAGCATTGAAATTTTCTTGTTTAACAATGAAATTATCAAACTCATCCAAGCACTGACTAGCAAACTTATTATGAGGAATATCACCTTCACCAAATCTACGGAGAGAGTTTACCTCTACTACCTGTGTCAGGTTATCAAGACCATGTATTTCTAAAATAGGCGGTAAATTCTTAACATCTTCAGCTTTAATGCCCTTTTCTTTCATAGTTTTCTTTGCCTCTTGCATATCTTTAGGACTGAGAAACAGAATACCCCTTTTCTTCAGATTTGGCTTAGGAATTGGTTCGGGAAGTGTCCAACCATTATCATTACTCAACATATTATTCAATAGCAATTCAGCTTGCTCAATAGTTCTTTCCCTGAAAACACAACCAGCACAACTATATGGGTGGTCTCTGGAAGCATCGGTTTGTCCATTATAGAAGATATCAAGTATTTCATTTTTCTTGAGGGGATGATCAGGCAAAGCATTAAATAATTGGAGAAGCCTCCCCCAAGCTCGTGGGAGACTCTCTTCTTCAATTTGCACAAAGTTAAATATTTCCCTAAGGGCAGCTTGTTTCTTATAAGCAGGAAAATACTTTGCAGAAAAGTAGTAAATTGATGCGGCTTGAAGCTATGTTGGTATTTCCCCAAAGAGGAAGGGATGATGCAGCACAACAGCGGTAGGTATTTCCCTCATATATGAAACCAAGGTTATCGAACCAGTAGGAGAACCAAGCAACACAACGTAAACAGCCCCTGCACACAAATAACAAATACTCGCAACCCGATGTGTAAAAGGTGTTGTCAATCCCTTTCAGGTAGCGGTGCCCCAAGATGGGCAAACAGAGGTGAATAAAATTGTAGTAGATTGATAGATCGAATGCCAAATAAAATAATTGAGAATAAATTGCAGCAAGGTATTTTTGTATTTTTGGTTTAATAGATCTCAAAATAAAAGCAAAGGAAAATAGATCGCAAAGGCAAATAATATGAGAAAGAGACCCGGGGGCCGTAGGTTTCACTAGTGGGTTCTCTTGAGAAAAATAGCAAACGGTGGGTAAACGAATTACTATTGGGCAATTGATAGAACTTCAAATAATCATGACGATATCCAGGCAATGATCATTACATAAGCATCACGTCTAAGATTAGTAGACCGACTCCTGCTTGCATGTAACACCCATGATGCGGCTATATCTCCCACGTGTCGGAGCACGACTTAGAGGCATAACCGCATTGTAGGCATGTCGCAAGAGGGGTAATCTTTACACAACCCATGTACTGAATAATAAAGAGATACAGAGTTGGATTACAATCGCCACTTCACACAATACATGAAAAGCATTAAAACATCCAGAATACAATCAAGGTCCGACTACGGAACCAAAATAAAAGAAGACTACCCCTAATTCAAAAGATCCCCGATCTCCCCAACTGGGCTCCACTACTGATCAACTGGAAACAAAACAACACAACGAACACGATCTTCATCGAGCTCCTCCTTGAGCTCGGTTGCGTCACCTGCACGGACATGAAAAAAGAAGGAAGTGAGATGTGATGATGCATGGGTGTGGCTTGAGAGAGAGATGACAAGGAAAAAATATGAAGTTGAGTCGGATAAAAGAAGAGTTGAAGAGTAGTGCAATTGTGTTATGGGTGATTCCAAGTTAATGGAATATTTATTATAGCTCCCTAATATCGAGAGGATATGTTATAAAGAGAATCACCATGTGAATTCCCTCGGTTTAAATGGACCAAAGATCCATGCCATTTATTTAAGTGAGTTTTTAGTTGGCTTTGAGAAAATGATGGCATGATGACATGATGCAATGCAAAAGATGCAACGAACCAAAACAAATCACCCAACAACACTCGGAAACATGGAAGGCATCTAAAGCTCCGATCTTGGGGCATTACAACACTCCACCACTACGAGAGGATCTCGTCCCGAGATCTAGAATGGCACCGGAGAGAAAAGGAAGAGGAAGAGAAGAGGTAAAACTAAGTTGCTTATTTGACAAACGAGTGAAACCAAAGGACCTTGAAAAGTTGAACAAGTTGAAAGGAATAATACCACGGAGGTCATCGAAGTTGAAAAACAGTCCATTAGGAACGAGGAACCAGGAAGAACAACTTCGGACAGCACTCTGTTTGAAAAGTGATATGAAACTTGATAAGATGAAAAGAACTTGAGCGGAGGGCACAACACTCCGGTTAAATGGATAAGCACGAAAAGAACACGATCCTGACAAAACAAGAAGATGGGTTGAAGAGAACAACATCACAATGCCTCCGGAAGAAAGAAATAGAAGATAGATAATTGAAAAAAAGAATGGAGAAGAAAATGCCAGCTTCTGCCACAAAAGAGCTTGAAAAGGCATCCTTATGAGAAGGGTCAAACGGAGTTGTTGGAAAACCAACAACGAAAAGAGTAAGCTTGTTGTGGTCTTATAGAAAACATCTCGAAATTATGAGGTGACAACTTGCCACTCACGGAAAAGATTTGATTGGATTGATATCAACAAGGATACGAGAACTTATTTCACCAGGAGGACAAATGAAGAACTGTAACGCCCCGTGACCAATGTGCCAGGTGTCGTCCAGTTATTCACTGTTGTTGCTTTGTCATTGCTTGCATGTCATGCATTGCATATCATGTCATCATGTGCATTTCATTTGCATACGTGTTCGTCTCATGCATCCGAGCATTTTCCCCGTTGTCCGTTTTGCATTCCGGCGCTCCTATCTCCTCCGGTGGTCATTTCTACCTTCTTCTCGTGTGGGGGGATTAAACATTTCCGGATTGGTCCGAGACTTGTCATGCGGCCTTGGTTTACTACCGGTAGACCGCCTGTCAAGTTTCGTACCATTTGGACTTCGTTTTATGCTCCAACGGTTAACCGAGGGACCGAAAAGGCCTCGTGTGTGTTGCAGACCAACACCCTTCCAAAGTGGCCCAAAATCTACCTAAACCCCTTCCATCCCCTCGGTCGTTCGATCATGATCGCGTGGCCGAAAACCGCACCTCATTTGGACTCTCCTAGCTCCCTCTACCTATATATATGTGATACCCTCCGAAATTCGCGCAGACGAAACCCTAAAACTCCCCCGCGCGCCGCCGGACAATGTCCGCCGCCGTCGCCACCTCACCCGGACCTATCACGAGCCGCCACCTCAGCCGCTGCTCCGCGCGCATCCACTCGCGGCACGCCATGTGGCGCCGCCTCCCTCTCCTCTCGCGCGTGCCGCCGAGGCCCGCCGCGGCCCGCGCCCGGCCCTCCTCCGCGCCGACCGGGCCTGAGCGCTCGAGCCCTCGTGTGCCTCTCTCCACCACCACGCTCGCCTTCGCCGTCGTTTGCCTCGCCGGAAACCTGCCCGCGCCGCTTTCGCGCCCTCGCCGCCGGTGAGCCGCCGCCGTCGCCTTGGGTCGCCGGACCCCGCGCCACGGCCGCCGCCGACCTCCCTACGCCACCCGTGCCGGGATCCGGCCGGATCCGGTGAGATCCGGCCCGGATCCGCCATCTCCGGCAAGGTCCACTCCTCTTCCTTCCATCTCCGGCGAGATCCGCCGCCGCCTCGGTTCGCGCGCTGGAGGTCTATATTTTCACTAAGTCCCCGAGTTTTCCATGTTTCAAATGCCCATGTTCATCATGTCGTAACTTTGCATCCGTAGCTCCGATTCATGCATATAGTATATCAAAATGTTCGCCTCAGAGAGTAAATCATTTCATCTCGTTGCATCATTTTCATTTGGGTTCATCTTGATGCCCGAAATGCTATTGGAAGAGTGCTATTTGAGTTAATTGTCAGATCTGCTGCTCCAATTAGATATTTGTCATTTTTGCCATGATTTATGTGTGCATGATATGCCCCTGAGCTCTACATGAGTTTTGTTATATGCTTTGCCATCTTTCCAGAGGTGCCACCCATGTATTTTTGTGATGTGTGTGGTGACTAGCACAAGCTTGCAAAGTGGTGCATTCGTTAATGCTGATTTCAAGGACTTAGCATTTCCACTAAGTCCTTGATCTGTTTATCTCAATATGCCATATGTTCATGTTGTTTCCTAGTGATCCGTGCCTCTTTTGAGGATGATCAGTAAGGATGTTTTGTTACTCTATCCATCCATGTCTTTGTTTGCAATTATGGAGCACCCTAGCTTGAGTCAATCGAGCTCTACTTTTGCTATTTCGTGAATATGGGCAGATTGTCTACTTGTTAGCAATTTTGCCGAGGATGTTGTAGTTGATCCGTGCATGCTATGTTATTGTTCTTGCCATGTCTAGCTTGTATAATGTGTATTCTTGATGGGTGTATGCTTAGATTGTCATGCCATGCTCTGTAGTGAGTGCATCGAGCTCGTTAACATGCCTACTTGATATCTGATTTGCATGCTCCAGTTTATCACTAAGTCTGTGATCTGATGATGTTTTTGCCATGTTCACATGCTTGCAATTGTATTTTCTGATCCCTTTTGGCTCAAGGTCACTAAGGGACTTTTCTTAAGCTCTTTGAGTAGCTCCATGCCATGCCTTGCCTTGCCATGTTAAGTTCCTGTAGCTTATAGTTTTCCTGCCCCAAATGTGATACCTGATCTGAAATTCCAGGCTTGTGTTAATTTCACTAAGTCTGAAACCTGTTATCAATTGCACTTTTGCCATGCTTGTTTGAACCTGTTAATGGATGAATTGGCCATAGCTCAGTGTTCATCTTTTGTTAATCATCTTGAATGGTTTCCCTCCATGTATTTTATTGCCATGTTTGAGTGCTGTTGCATGTTCATCTTGTTGCATTTAGGTGGCTACTTGCTGTTTATCGCAGCCCGGTGCCATATTTGAATTGCTTGCCATTTCCAAACCGTAACTCCGATTCCGGTGATATTTATATCGTTTTCAAGCGATTTCATCTCATCTTTCCATTGGCACACTTGGATTTCCAAGTTGAGGCCAGTTTCACTCATTCCCTTGCAAATCATGCATATGCATCGCATACCGCATCCCGCATATCATACCATGTTCATGTGTTGGTTGTTTACTATGTTGTGTGCTTCTTTCCGGTGTTTGCCTCTTCGGGCTGGTTCCGGTAACGTCGCGTTTGTGAGGATTCGTTCGTCTACGTCCGTTTGTCTTCCTCATGGACTCGTTCTTCTTCCTTGCGGGATTTCAGGCAAGATGACCATACCCTCGAAATCACTTCTATCTTTGCTTGCTAGTTGCTCGCTCTTTTGCTATGCCTATGCTGCGATAACTACCACTTGCTTATCATGCCTCCCATATTGTTGAACCAAGCCTCTAACCCACCTTGTCCTAGCAAGCCGTTGTTTGGCTATGTTACCGCTTTGCTCAGCCCCTCTTATAGCGTTGTTAGTTGCAGGTGAAGATTGAAGTTTGTTCCTTGTTGGAACATGGAGATGTTGTTCCTTGTTGGAACATGTTTACTTGTTGGGATATCACAATATATCTTATTTAATTAATGCATCTATATACTTGGTAAAGGGTGGAAGCCTTGGCCTTATGCCTGGTGTTTTGTTCCACTCTTGCCGCCCTAGTTTCCGTCATATCGGTGTTATGTTCCCGGATTTTGCGTTCCTTACGCGGTTGGGTTATAATGGGAACCCCTTGACAGTTCGCCTTGAATAAAACTCTTCCAGAAGGCCTAACCTTGGTTTTACCATTTGCCACCTAGCCTTTTTCCCTTGGGAGTCGCGCATCCCGAGGGTCATCTTTATTTTACCCCCCCCCCTCGGGACAGTGCTTGTCTAAGTGTTGGTCCAAACTAGAGCCACTTGCGGCGCCACCTCGGGGAAACTTGAGGGCTGGTTTTAGCTGTACGTAGTGTTCATCCGGTGTTGCCCTGAGAACGAGATATGTGCAGCTCCTATCAGGATGTCGGTGCATCGGGCGGTCTTGCTGGTCTTGTTTTACCTATCGAAATGTCTTGTAACCGGGATTCTGAGCCTGATCGGGTCTTCCCGCTAGAAGGTTTATTCCTTCGTTGACCGTGAGAGCTTGTCATGGGCTAAGTTGGGACTCCCCTGCAGGGATTTGAACTTTCGAAAGCCGTGCCCGCGGTTATGGGCAGATGGGAATTTGTTAATGTCCAGTTGTAGAAAACCTGAAGACGACCTTAATTTAAATACATCAACCGCGTGTGTAACCGTGATGGTCTCTTTCCGGCAGAGTCCGGGAAGTGAACACAGTGTTGGAGTAATGCTTGACGTAGGTTGTTCTAGGATCACTTCTTGATCATAGTTGTTCGACCGTGCTTTTGCCTCCTCTTCTCGCTGTCTTTTGCGAATATGTTAGCCACTATATATGCTAGTCGCTTGCTGCAGCTCCACCTCATACCTTTTACCTTACCCATAAGCTTAAATAGTCTTGATCGCGAGGGTGTGAGATTTCTGAGTCCCCGTGACTCACAGATACTTCCAAAACCAGCTTGCAGGTGCCGATGTTGCCGAGCAGGTGACGCAACCAAGCTCAGGAGGAGCTTGATGAAGATCTTGTCCTTTGTGTTGTTCCGTTTTCCAGTTGATCAGTAGTGGAGCCCAGTTGGGGTCGATCGGGGATCTGTGTAGCATTTGGGGTAGTCTTCTTTTATTTTGGTTCCGTAGTCGGACCTTGATTGTTTTTGGATGATGCAATGCTTTATTCATGTAATTGTGTGAAGTGGCGATTATAAGCCAACTATGTATCTCTCTCCCTTATGTATTACATGGGTTGTGTGAAGATTACCTCACTTGCGACATTGCTTTCAATGCGGTTATGCCTCTAAGTCGTGCTTCGACATGTAGGAGATATAGCCGCATCGAGGGCGTTACAAGTTCGTATCAGAGCCTTCCCCGACCTTAGGAGCCCCCATTGCTTGATTGTTTTATCAGCCGAGTTGTGTCTATAAAAAATGTTTTGAGTCATTTAGGAATTATATATCGGAGAGTTTAGGAATTCTTTTTACTCCCCAGTCCCTTCATCGCTCTGGCAAGGCATCCTGACGTAGAGTTTTGACTCTTCTATTCTCAAATTTCACTAAAAAATTTCTTAGGATCACGCGGTTATCTTGGAATCGTTCCGATCGATTTGTGACGAGAACATTGTTCTTGGTGCCTCCTGACATTTAGGGGTTGTGGCAGTGTCCCGGGGAGTTGAGCTCCGAGGTGTTGTCGTCACAATTTTATCGTTGCAGTTCTGGAATACCTGAGTTTAGTACGCCGACATCGAAAATCTCTTTTATGCAGTTCCTTGGTGAGATAACCTCGACGCCACCCAGTACTGGGGCGGGAGTTCGGGAGTATTGCCATAACTTGTATAACGGATGCTTTTCGAAGGTTGAGGTAGATGATTTCCGAAGGTTTCTTGGTTATGTGTTGAAGGATGGATACAGCTGGATGTAGGATTTGCTAGTTTTGGGTGAGATATTATGCTTCCCCTGTATCCCCAACACCTGATTGCATAACCGGAAAATTTCGGGAGTTTATAAGTGGGAATTCAAGTAGCTCGTAGGATATCTTTTCGACAGATGTATGATACAAAATTGGGGTTCAACGTCTAGTGGTCCGCCTATTCATGGTTGGTTTTACAGTGGTCTCGTTGTGTCTTAAAGAGTCCTTGGCTATGCCGACTCGGGGACGCTTCGTATGTCATGTGCACTGCCTTGTACATGATGGTGTTGTACGATCGAGCCCGTGTAGGCCCCACCACGAAAACTTCGGACGAAATCTCAGTCATATGTTTGTTCCGGCTTATTCTGCAAGCCAATCCTTTGTTTTGTTTTGAGTTGTGGTATTCGAGTTGCTTCGAAGTCAAATGTTGATTCCATACCTTCCCCAAACGGTGTTCTCATACTCCGATGTGGATACCAATCCTTCTTGATGATTGAGATTGTCTTGTCAATCTTTTTCACCGGCGTGTTTCTCTTCAAGTGGATCCGATCACTTCAACATTCCAAGTTCAATTCTAAGTTCTCTCAACGGTGCTCGTTTCATCCATCCCAAGTTGCCTTTGTTTTTCCCGCCCTCCCTCCCTTGTTTTCTTCGAGGACTCGGAATTCTTAATCAAATATCCATTTTATCCGTGTGAAGTCTCTTCGTTCTTTTCAGTCAATGTTCGTGTCTGGTGATTATCATGAAGATTCTAACGGAGCTTCTAGTTCATCATTCTTCGTTCTCTTTTATCCGATGAATTCAATTCAAGCTTTGCCAATTATATCCTTTCCTCGTTGCAAATACCTTTTCTTACCGGTGCACCTCTTTATCATTCACCTCTCGCTATTCAATTGTTCCGGAGTGCTCAAGATATCTCGAAGATTCGTGTTTCCACTCTGCATTCGTTCAAGATATCTCGAAGATGTTCTCTCATTCAAGCCTTTTAATTCAAACGGTGCAACCTCTCTTTTAAATCATTTCAACGGTGTTTCTTTTGAGTGGGCCCTAACCAAAGGTCTTTTCCCAGGATCTTACCCGACTCTTCCTATTTTCCCGGAGCTATCCTCAAATTTCTTTTTGAAGTTTGACGTAATAATGATTTATCATCAGTCAAATGCCTTTCTCCAAGATTGGTTAAATTCATTCATCGCTGGCTCAACCTCTTCGCTTTTGATTCTTCCGGAGTGCCTAAATAATTTGGTGGTGTTCCTCGTCATCATTCTCGGATTTTGAAGACCGAAGAAGAGTTTCTTTTAAATATTGCCCCATTCTCTGCCATCCTCTCATAATTGGTTTTGATTGTGAGATTTCTTTTCACCCATCCAGAGCAATTCAAGAGTCTTCTCAGTTTGTTATCTGGAGTCCATCTATTCAGGTTTATTCATTCTCAGCTTTCAGTTATCATTCTCCAACCATACCGGTGCTTAAATCAAGGATTCTCTAATCAGCTCGTAATCTCTTCGTTCTCATGGATCTAATTTCTCTCAAGCATCTTCATTTATTTGCTAATTCTTCCCGGTGATTCTTTATCTTTTCTTCGTTCATTTTAATTCTAACGGTGGTTCGTGCAAGATTCTTCTTCCTTCGTGTATCATATCAATTTATTCGTTGTTTCAATCCTACCGGTGATTCGTTGAAGACATTCTCAAGTTTATGTTATATCTCTCTTAATCCTTGATACGAGAATAAGTAGTGTGCCAAATCCGTTGATTGTCATCAATTTAATTGGTGAAGGTTAAGCATAATGTAATTCTTACTCTTGTTTCATCCAAATGATAAATTCCCTATTTCGGAGGTTCATCAAAATTCTTGATCTCAATTGTTCATCTTATCTTTTCTTCCCGGAGTTCCAACCTCTTTCAATTATATCGCCACGGAGATCCATCTAAATCATTGCAAGGTTTCACCTTGTGTTTCCAACTTCTCTTTTTTTCGTTATCCTTTTGTTTACCGGAGTTCTTCATGGAGGTTCCACATGATGGTTCATAAAGGATTTAATTCCTTCTCCAAGTTTTTCATTGACATTCTTTTCTAAGAAGCTCTAGCATTCTTCTTCTTGTAATCCGGAGTTCAATTCTCTCTACCGTGTCATTTGAGGTGGTATTAGGTCATTCTTGATAATTTGAGTTCATGTTTCATGAATCACACGTTGTTAAGAATGAGATATTTAAATCCATCAATTTCTTCATTGGAATTATCTTGGGTTATATTTCACCAAAGCCTTCCCTAAGGATTGTTGCTAATTATGGTGCTTATAAATGATCCAAGTTCTTCTTTATCCTCCCGGTGAAATAAGTTTCTCGTCTCCTCGTTCATATCAATCCAATTCTTTTTCCCGTGAGTGGCAGGTTGTCACCTCATAATTTGAGATGTATTCCATAAGACCATATCAAGCTTATCCTTTTCATTGTTGGTTTTCCAACAACTCCGTTCGACCCTTCTCCTAAGGATACCTTCTCAAGCTCTTTTGTAGCAAAAGTTGGCATTTTCTTCTACATTCTTTTATCTCAATGATCCATCTTCTATTTCTTTCTTCCGGAGGCATTGAGGTGTTGCTCTCTTCACTCATCATCTCGGATTGTCAGGACCATGTTCTATTTGTGCTTATCCTTTTAACCGGAGTGTCGCGTCCTCTTTTCAAGTATCCTCTCATCTTGTCAAGATCATGTTCTATTCCTTCCAATTACAGGCGGAGTGCTGTCGAAATTACATCATTCTTATCCCTTCTCTATCTTGTTTTAACCGGAGTGTTGTGGCTATCATTCTTTTTCTAACCGGAGTCTCATCCAAGTGCTTTCATATTGCAAAGCCCATATTCTTTACCTTCCATTTTCAACCGGAGTGTTTGCATCTACTTCTCGTCCACTGCAACCCTTTTATTATGCTTTCAACCTACATGGTTCTCGTAATGTTCCTTGTTATTTTTTCTAACAGAGTGATTTCAACTTTGTTCATCTCCGTTGTTTTCTTCTTTTCAATTTGTTCAACCTCGCAAGGTTCTTTGGTTTAACTCATTCGTCAAAGAAGCAACTGTTGGGGAACGTAGCATAAATTCAAAATTTTCCTACGTGTCACCAAGATCTATCTATGGAGTCATCTAGCAACGAGGGAGGAGTGGATCAACATACCCTTGTAGATCGCGCGCGGAAGCATTCAAGAGAACGGGGTTGATGGAGTCGTACTCGTCGTGATCCAAATCACCGATGATCCTAGCGCTGAACGGACGGCACCTCCACGTTCAACACACGTACGGAGCGGAGACGTCTCCCACGCCTTGATCCAGCAAGGAGGGAGAGGTTGATGGAGATCCAACAACACGACGGCGTGGTGGTGGAAGTAGCGGGATTCCAACAGGGCTTCGCCAAGCGCTGCGGGAGGAGGGAGATGTGTCACGGGAGGGAGAGGGAGGTGCTAGGCCTTAGGTATCGTTGCTCCTCCTTTTCCCCACTATATATAGGGCCAAGGGAGAGGGGGGAGGCGCAGCCCTTGCCCCTTCCTCCAAGGAAGGGTGCGGCCAAGGGGGGGAGGAGTCCATCCTCCCCAAGGCACCTCGGAGGTGCCTTCCCCCTTTAGGACTCTCCCCTTTTTTCACTCTCTTGGCGCATGGGCCTCTTGGGGCTGGTGCCCTTGGCCCATATAGGCCAAGGCACACCCCCTACAGCCCATGTGGCCCCCCGGGGCAGGTGGCCCCACCCGGTGGACGCCCGGGACCCTTCCGGTGGTCCCGGTACAATACCGGTGACCCCGAAACTTGTCCCGATGGCCGAAATAGCACTTCCTATATATAATTCTTTACCTCCGGACCATTCCGGAACTCCTCGTGACGTCCGGGATCTCATCCGGGACTCCGAACAACTTTCGGGTTACCGCATACTAATATCTCTATAACCCTAGCGTCACCGAACCTTAAGTGTGTAGACCCTACGGGTTCGGGAGACATGCAGACATGACCGAGACGTTCTCCGGTCAATAACCAACAGCGGGATCTGGATACCCATGTTAGCTCCCACATGTTCCACGATGATCTCATCGGATGAACCACGATGTCAAGGACTTAATCAATCCCGTATTCAATTCCCTTTGTCTAGCGGTACGATACTTGCCCGAGATTCGATCATCGGTATCCCGATACCTTGTTCAATCTCGTTACCGGCAAGTCTCTTTACTCGTTCCGTAACACATCATCCCGTGATCAACTCCTTGATCACATTGTGCACATTATGATGATGTCCTACCGAGTGGGCCCAGAGATACCTCTCCGTTTACACGGAGTGACAAATCCCAGTCTCGATTCGTGCCAACCCAACAGACACTTTTGGAGATACCTGTAATGTACCTTTATAGCCACCCAGTTACGTTGTGACGTTTGGCACACCCAAAGCACTCCTACGGTATCCGGGAGTTGCACAATCTCATGGTCTAAGGAAATGATACTTGACATTAGAAAAGCTTTAGCATACGAACTACACGATCTTTGTGCTAGGCTTAGGATTGGGTCTTGTCCATCACATCATTCTCCTAATGATGTGATCCCGTTATCAACGACATCCAATGTCCATGGTCAGGAAACCGTAACCATCTATTGATCAACGAGCTAGTCAACTAGAGGCTTACTAGGGACATGGTGTTGTCTATGTATCCACACATGTATCTGAGTTTCCTATCAATACAATTATAGCATGGATAATAAACGATTATCATGAACAAGGAAATATAATAATAACTAATTTATTATTTCCTCTAGGGCATATTTCCAACAGTCTCCCACTTGCACTAGAGTCAATAATCTAGTTCACATCTCCATGTGATTAACACTCACAGGTCACATCGCCATGTAACCAACATCCAAAGAGTTTACTAGAGTCAATAATCTAGTTCACATCACTATGTGATCAACACTCAATGAGTTCTGGGTTTGATCATGTTGCTTGTGAGAGAGGTTTTAGTCAACGGGTCTGAACCTTTTAGATCCATGTGTGCTTTACAAATCTCTATGTCATCTCCTAGATCTAGCTACCACGTTCTATTTGGAGCTATTCCAAATAACTGTTCTACTTGGAGCTATTCCAAATTGTTGCTCCATTATACGTATCCGGCATCTCTACTCAGAGCTATCCGGATAGGTGTTAAGCTTGCATCGACGTAACTCTTTACGTCGAACTCTTTATCACCTCCATAATCGAGAAAATTCCTTAGTCCACTAGTTACTAAGGATAACTTTGATCGCTGTCCTGTGATCCATTCTTGGATCACACTTGTACCCCTTGACTGACTCATGGCAAGGCACACTTCAGGTGCGGTACACAGCATAGCATACTGTAGAGCCTATGTCTTAAGCATAGGGGACGACCTTCGTCCTTTCTCTCTGTTCTGCCGTGGTCGAGCTTTAAGTCTTAACTTCATACCTTACAACTCAGGCAAGAACTCCTTCTTTGACTGATCCATCTTGAACAACTTCAAGATCATGTCAAGGTATGTGCTCATTTGAAAGTACTTTTAAGCGTTTTGATCTATCCTTATAGATCTTGATGCTCAATGTTCAAGTATCTTAATCCAGGCTTTCCATTGAAAACACTTTCCAAATAACCCTATATGCTTTCCAGAAATTCTACGTCATTTCTGATCAACAATATGTAACCATATACTTATCAGAAATTCTATAGTGCTCCCACTCACTTCTTTGGAAATACAAGTTTCTCATAAACTTTGTATAAACCCAAAATCTTTGATCATCTCATCAAAGCATACATTCCAACTCCGAGATGCTTACTCCAGTCCTTAGAAGGATTGTTGGAGCTTTGCATACTTATTAGCATCTTTCAGGATTGACAAAACCTTCCGGTTGTATCACATACAACCTTTCCTCAAGAAAATCGTCGAGGAAACAATGTTTTGACATCCTATCTGCAAGATTTCATAAATAATGCAGTAATCGCTAATATAATTCCAACAGACTCTTAGCATCTCTACGAGTGAGAAAGTCTCATCATAGTCAACTCCTTGAAATTGTCGGAAAACATCTTAACGACAAGTCGAGCTTTCTTAATGGTGACATTTACCATCATTGTCCGTCTTCCTTTTAAAATCCATCTGCACTCAACAGCCTTACGACCATCGAGCTGTTCTGCCAAAGTCTACACTTTGTTTTCATACATGGATCCTCTCTCGGATTTTATGGCCTCGAGCCATTTATCGGAATCCGGGCCCACCATCGCTTCTCCATAGCTCGTAGGTTCATCGTTGTCTAGCAACGTGACTTCCAAGACAGGATTATGTACCACTCTGAAGTAGTACGCATCCTTGTCATCCCACGAGGTTTGGTAGTGACTTGATCTGAAGTTTCATGATCACTATCATAAGCTTCCACTTCAATTGGTGTAGGTGCCACAGGAACAACTCCCTGTGCTCTGCCACACACTAGTTGAAGAGACGGTTCAATAACCTCATCAAGTCTCCACCATCCTCCCACTCAATTCTTTCGAGAGAAACTTTTCCTTGAGAAAGGACCCGATTCTAGAAACAATCCTTTATTGCTTTCAGATCTAAGACAGGAGGTATACCCAACTATTTTTGGGTTGTCCTATGAAGATGCATCTATCCGCTTTGGGTTCGAGCTTATCGGCCTGAAACTTTTCCACATAAGCGTCGCAGCCCCAAACTTTTAAGAAATGATAGCTTAGGTTTCTCCAAAACCATAGTTCATACGGTGTCATCTCATCGGAAATACGTGGTGCCCTATTTAAAGTGAATGTGGTTGTCTCTAATGCTTAACCCATAAACTATTGTGGTAATTCGATAAGAGACATCATGGTATGCATCATATCCAAATAGGGTGCAGTTATGATGTTCGGACACACCATCACACTATGGTGTTCCAGACTGTATTAGTTTTGAAACAATTTCCACAATGTCTTAATTCTGTGCCAAACTCGTAATTCAGATATTCATCTCTATGATCATATCATAGATATTTTTATCCTCTTATCACGACGATCTTCCAACTTCACACTGAAATTACTTGAACCTTTCAATAATTCAGACTCGTGATTCATCAAGTAAATATACTCAACATCTACTCAAATCATCTGTGAAGTAAAAACATAACGATATCCACTACATGCCTCAGCACTCATTGGATTGCACACATCAAAATGTATTACTTCCAACAGGTTGCTTTCTAGTTCCATTTTACTGAAACCGAGGCTTTCAGTCATCTTGCCCATGTGGTATGATTTGCATGTCTCAAGTGATTCAAAATCAAGTGAGTCCAAACAGTCCATTTGCATGGAGTTTCTTCATGCATATACACCAATAGACATGGTTCGCATGCCTCAAACTTTTCAAAACGAGTGAGCCCAAAGATCCATCAACATGGAGCTTCTTCATGCGTTTTATACCGATATGACTTATGTGGCAGTGCCACAAGTAGGTGGTACTATCATTACTATCTTTTGGCATGAACATGTGTATCACTACGATCGAGATTCAATGAACCATTCATTTTAGGTGCAAGACCATTGAAGGTATTATTCAAATAAATAGAGTAACCATTATTCTCCTTAAATGAATAACCGTATCGCGATAGACATAATCCAATCATGTCTATGCTCAACGCAAACACCAAACTCGATGGTAGAGGGAGCTTGCGATGCTTGATCATATCAACATTGGAAACACTTCCAACACATATCGTCAGCTCACCTTTAGCTAGTCTCCGTTTTATTCCGTAGCTTTTATTTCGAGTTACTAACACTTAGCAACTGAACCGGTATCTAATACCCTGGTGCTACTAGGAGTACTAGTAAAGTACACATCAACACAATGTATATCCAATATACTTCTATCGACCTTGCCAGCCTTCTCATCTACCAAGTATCTAGGGTAATTCTGCTCCGGTGGCTGTTCCCCTTATTACAGAAGCACTCAGTCTCGGGTTTGGGTTCAACCTTGGGTTTCTTCACTAGAGCAGCAGCTGAATTGCCGTTTCATGAAGTATCCCTTTGTTCCCTTGCCCTTCTTGAAACTAGTGGTTTCACCAACCATCAACGACTGATGCTCCTTCTTGATTTCTACTTTTGTGGTGTCAAACATCGCGAATATCTCAAGGATCATCATATATGTCCCTGATATATTATAGTTCATCACGAAGCTCTAGCAGCTTGGTGGTAATGACTTCGGAGAAACATCACTATCTCATCCGGAAGATCAACTCCCACTCGATTCAAATGATTGTTGTACTCAGACAATCTGAGCACAAGCTCAACAATTGAGCTTTTCTCCTTAGTTTGCAGGCTAAGAAAATCGTCGGAGGTCTTATACCTTTTGACGTGGGCACGAGCCTGGAATCCCAATTTCATCCCTCAAAACATCTCATATGTTTTGCGACGTTTCAAAACCGTCTTCGGTGCCTCAATTCTAAACCGTTTAACTGAACTATCACGTAGTTATCAAAATGTGTATGTCAGATGTTCGCAACATCCACAGACGACGTTCGAGGTTCAGCACACTGAGCGGTGCATTAAGGACATAAGCCTTCTATGAAGCAATGAGGACAATCCTCAGTTTACGGACCTAGTCCGCATAATTGCTACTATCAACTTTCAACTAAATTTTCTCTAGGAACATATCTAAACAGTAGAACTGAAGCGCGAGACACGACATAATTTGCGAAGGCCTTTTGACTATGATCAGGATAATTAAGTTCATCTTATGAACTCCCACTCAGATAGACATCCCTCTAGTCATCTAAGTGATTACATGATCCGAGTCAACTAGGCCGTGTCCGATCATCACGTGAGACGGACTAGTCATCATCGGTGAACATCTTCATGTTGATCGTATCTACCATACGACTCATGCTCGACCTTTCGGTCTTCTGTGTTCCGAGGCCATGTCTATGCACATGCTAGGCTCGTCAAGTTAACCCTAAGTGTTTTGCATGTGTAAAACTGTCTTACACCCGTTGTATGTGAACGTAAGGATCTATCAACCCGATCATCACGTGGTGCTTCGAAACGACGAACTGTAGCAACGGTGCACAGTTAGGGGAGAACACTTCTTGAAATTTTAATGAGGGATCATCTTATTTACTACCGTCGTTCTAAGCAAATAAGATGTATAAACATGATAAACATCACATGCAATCAAATAATAGTGACATGATATGGCCAATATCATATAGCTCCTTTGATCTCCATCTTGGGGCTCCATGATCATCTATTACAAGAACATGATCAATCTCATACATCACATATATCATTCATCACATCCTTTTGGCCATATCACATCACATAGCATACCCTGCAAAAACAAGTTAGACGTCCTCTAATTGTTGTTTGCATGTTTTACGTGGCTGCTATGGGTTTCTAGCAAGAACGTTTCTTACCTACGCAAAAACCACAACGTGATATGCCAATTGCTATTTACCCTTCATAAGGACCCTTTTCATCAAATCCGATCCGACTAAAGTGGGAGAGACAGACACCCGCTAGCCACCTTATGCAACTAGTGCATGTCAGTCGGTGGAACCAGTCTCACGTAAGAGTACGTGTAAGGTCGGTCCGGGCCGCTTCATCCCACGATGCCGCCAAATCAAGATAAGACTAGTAACGGCAAGCATATTGAACAAAATCAACGCCCACAACTACTTTGTGTTCTACTCGTGCATAGAAACTACGCATAGACCTAGCTCATGATGCCACTGTTGGGGGACGTAGCATAAATTCAAAATTTTCCTACGTGTCACCAAGATCTATCTATGGAGTCATCTAGCAACGAGGGAGGAGTGGATCTACATACCCTTGTAGATCGCACGCGGAAGCGTTCAAGAGAACGGGGTTGATGGAGTCGTACTCGTCGTGATCCAAATCACCGATGATCCTAGCGCCGAACGGACGGCACCTCCGCATTCAACACACGTACGGAGCGGAGACGTCTCCCACGCCTTGATCCAGCAAGGAGGGAGAGGTTGATGGAGATCCAACAACACGACGGCGTGGTGGTGGAAGTAGCGGGATTCCAACAGGGCTTCGCCAAGCGCTGCGGGAGGAGGGAGATGTGTCACGGGAGGGAGAGGGAGGTGCTAGGCCTTAGGTATCGTTGCTCCTCCTTTTCCCCACTATATATAGGGCCAAGGGAGAGGGGGTAGGCGCAGCCCTTGCCCCTTCCTCCAAGGAAGGGTGCGGCCAAGGGGGGGAGGAGTCCATCCTCCCCAAGGCACCTCGGAGGTGCCTTCCCCCTTTAGGACTCTCCCCTTTTTTCTCTCTCTTGGCGCATGGGCCTCTTGGGGCTGGTGCCCTTGGCCCATATAGGCCAAGGCACACCCCCTACAGCCCATGTGGCCCCCCGGGGCAGGTGGCCCCACCCGGTGGACGCCCGGGACCCTTCCGGTGGTCCCGGTACAATACCGGTGACCCCGAAACTTGTCCCGATGGCCGAAATAGCACTTCCTATATATAATTCTTTACCTCCGGACCATTCTGGAACTCCTCGTGACGTCTGGGATCTCATCCGGGACTCCGAACAACTTTCGGGTTACCGCATACTAATATCTCTATAACCCTAGCGTCACCGAACCTTAAGTGTGTAGACCCTACGGGTTCGGGAGACATGCAGACATGACCGAGACGTTCTCCGGTCAATAACCAACAGCAGGATCTGGATACCCATGTTGGCTCCCACATGTTCCACGATGATCTCATCGGATGAACCACGATGTCAAGGACTTAATCAATCCCGTATTCAATTCCCTTTGTCTAGCGGTACGATACTTGCCCGAGATTCGATCGTCGGTATCCCGATACCTTGTTCAATCTCGTTACCGGCAAGTCTCTTTACTCGTTCCGTAACACATCATCCCGTGATCAACTCCTTGATCACATTGTGCACATTATGATGATGTCCTACCGAGTGGGCCCAGAGATACCTCTCCGTTTACACGGAGTGACAAATCCCAGTCTCGATTCGTGCCAACCCAACAGACACTTTCGGAGATACCTGTAATGTACCTTTATAGCCACCCAGTTACGTTGTGACGTTTGGCACACCCAAAGCACTCCTACGGTATCCGGGAGTTGCACAATCTCATGGTCTAAGGAAATGATACTTGACATTAGAAAAGCTTTAGCATACGAACTACACGATCTTTGTGCTAGGCTTAGGATTGGGTCTTGTCCATCACATCATTCTCCTAATGATGTGATCCCGTTATCAACGACATACAATGTCCATGGTCAGGAAACCGTAACCATCTATTGATCAACGAGCTAGTCAACTAGAGGCTTACTAGGGACATGGTGTTGTCTATGTATCCACACATGTATCTGTGTTTCCTATCAATACAATTATAGCATGGATAATAAACGATTATCATGAACAAGGAAATATAATAATAACTAATTTATTATTGCCTCCAGGGCATATTTCCAACAGCAACTTAGGGTTACCTCTTCTCTTTCTCTTCCGTTTTTCCCTCCGGTGCCATTCTAGATCTCGGGACGAGATCCTCTCGTAGTGGAGTGTTGTAACGCCACGTGACCGATGTGCCAGGTGTCGTCCAGTTATTCGCTGTTGTTGCTTTGTCATCGCTTGCGTGTCATGCATTGCATATGATGTCATCATGTGCATTTCATTTGCACACGTGTTCGTCTCATGCATCCGAGCATTTTCCCCGTTGTCTGTTTTGCATTCCTGCGCTCCTATCTCCTCCGGTGGTCATTTCTACCTTCTTCTCGTGTGTGGGGATTAAACATTTCCGGATTGGTCCGAGACTTGTCATGCAGCCTTGGTTTACTACCGGTAGACCTCCTGTCAAGTTTTGTACCATTTGGACTTCGTTTGATGCTTCAACGGTTAACCGAGGGACCGAAAAGGCCTCGTGTGTGTTGCAGCCCAACACCCTTCCAAAGTGGCCCAAAACCCACCTAAACCCCTTCCATCCCCTCGGTCGTTCGATCACGATCGCGTGGCCGAAAACCGCACCTCATTTGGACTCTCCTAGCTCCCTCTACCTATATATATGTGACCCCCTCCGAAATTCGCGCAGACGAAACCCTAAAACTCCCCCGCGCGCCGCTGGACATTTCGTCCCGCGCCGCCGGACAATGTCCGCCGCCGCCGCCACCTCACCCGGACCTATCACGAGCCGCCACCTCAGCCGCTGCTCCGCCCGCATCCACTCACGGCGCGCCATGTGGCGCCGCCTCCGTCTCCTCTCGTGCGCGCCGCCGAGGCCCGCCGCGGCCCGCGCCCGGCCCTCCTCCACACCGACCGGGCCCGAGCGCTCGAGCTCCCGCGCGCCTCTCTCCGCCGCCACGCTCGCCTTCGCCGCCGTTTGCCTCGCCGGCAACCTGCCCGCGCCGCCTTCGCGCCCTCGCCGCCAGTGAGCCGCCGCCGTCGCCTTGGGTCGCCGGACCCCGCGCCACGGCCGCCGCCGACCTCCCTACGCCGCCCGCGCCGGGATCCGGCCGGATCCGGCGAGATCCGGCCCGGATCCGCCATCTCCGGCGAGGTCCACTCCTCTTCCTTCCATCTCCGGTGAGATCCGCCACCGCCTCGGTTCGCGCGCCGGATGAACCCTAGATCTGGAGGTCTATATTTTCACTAAGTCCCCGAGTTTTCCATGTTTCAAATGCCCATGTTCATCATGTCATAACTTTGCATCCGTAGCTCCGATTCATGCATATAGCGTATCAAAATGTTCGCCTCAGAAAGTACATCATTTCATCTCATTGCATCATTTTCATTTGGGTTCATCTTGATGCCCGAAATGCTGTTGGAAGAGTGCTATTTGAGTTAATTGTCAGATCTGCTGCTCCAATTAGATATTTGTCATTTTTGCCATGATTTATGTGTGCATGATATGCCCCTGAGCTCTACATGAGTTCTGTTATATGCTTTGCCATCTTTCTAGAGGTGCAACCCATGTATTTTTGTGATGTGTGTGGTGACTAGCACAAGCTTGCAAAGTGGTGCATTCGTTAATGCTGATTTCAAGGACTTAGCATTTCCACTAAGTCCTTGATCTGTTTATCTCAATATGCCATATGTTCATGTTGTTTCCTAGTGATCCATGCCTCTTTTGAGGATGATCAGTAAGGATGTTTTGTTACTATATCCATCCATGTCTTTGTTTGCAATTATGGAGCACCCTAGCTTGAGTCAATCGAGCTCTACTTTTGCTATTTCGTGAATATGGGCAGATTGTCTACTTGTTAGCAATTTTGCCAAGGATGTTGTAGTTGATCCGTGCATGCTATGTTATTGTTCTTGCCATGTCTAGCTTGTATAATGTGTATTCTTGATGGGTGTATGCTTAGATTGTCATGCCATGCTCTGTAGTGAGTGCATCGAGCTCGTTAACATGCCTACTTGATATCTGATTTGCATGCTCCAGTTTTTCACAAAGTTTGTGATCTGATGATGTTTTTGCCATGTTCACATGCTTGCAATTGTATTTTCTGATCCCTTTTGGCTCAAGGTCACTAAGGGACTTTTGTTAAGCTCTTTGAGTAGCTCCATGCCATGCCTTGCCTTGCCATGTTAAATTCCTGTAGCTTATAGTTTTCCTGCTCCAAAGTGTGATACCTGATCTGAAATTCTAGGCTTGTGTTAATTTCACTAAGTCTGAAACCTGTTATCAATTGCAGTTTTGCCATGCTTGTTTGAACCTGTTAATGGATGAATTGGCCGTAGCTCAGTGTTCATCTTTTGTTAATCATCTTGAATGGTTTCCCGCCATGTATTTTGTTGCCATGTTTGAGTGTTGTTGCATGTTCATCTTGTTGCATTTAGGTGGCTACTTGCTGTTTATCGCAGCTCGGTGCCATATTTGAATTGCTTGCCATTTCCAAACCGTAACTCCGATTCCGGTGATATTTATATCGTTTTCAAGCGATTTCATCTCATCTTTCCAGTGGCACACTTGGATTTCCAAGTTGAGGCCAGGTTCACTCATTCCCTTGCAAATCATGCATATGCATCGCATACCGCATCCCGCATATCATACCATGTTCATGTGTTGGTTGTTTACTATGTTGTGTGCTTCTTTCCGGTGTTTGCCTCTTCGGGTTGGTTCCGGTAACGTCGCGTTTGTGAGGATTCGTTCGTCTATGTCCGTTTGTCTTCCTCATGGACTCGTTCTTCTTTCTTGCGGGATTTCAGGCAAGATGACCATACCCTCGAAATCACTTCTATCTTTGCTTGCTAGTTGCTCGCTCTTTTGCTATGCCTATGCTGTGATACCTACCACTTGCTTATCATGCCTCCCATATTGTTGAACCAAACCTCTAACCCACCTTGTCCTAGCAAACCGTTGTTTGGCTATGTTACCGCTTTGCTCAGCCCCTCTTATAGCGTTGTTAGTTGCAGGTGAAGATTGAAGTTTGTTCCTTGTTGGAACATGGAGATGTTGTTCCTTGTTGGAACATGTTTACTTGTTGGGATATCACAATATATCTTATTTAATTAATGCATCTATATACTTGGTAAAGGGTGGAAGGCTCGGCCGTATGCCTGGTGTTTTGTTCCACTCTTGCCGCCCTAGTTTCCGTCATATCGGTGTTATGTTCCCGGATTTTGCGTTCCTTACGCGGTTGGGTTATAATGGGAACCCCTTGACAGTTCGCCTTGAATAAAACTCCTCCAGCAAGGCCCAACCTTGGTTTTACCATTTGCCACCTAGCCTTTTCCCTTGGGAGTCGCACATCCCGAGGGTCATCTTTATTTTAACCCCCCTGGGCCAGTGCTTGTCTAAGTGTTGGTCCAAACTAGAGCCACTTGCGGTGCCACCTCGGGGAAACTTGAGGGCTGGTTTTAGCTATATGTAGTGTTCATCCGGTGTTGCCCTGAGAACGAGATATGTGCACCTCCTATCAGGATGTCGGCGCATCGGGCGGTCTTGCTGGTCTTGTTTTACCTATCGAAATGTCTTGTAACCAGGATTCCGAGCCTGATCGGGTCTTCCCGCTAGAAGGTCTATTCCTTCGTTGACCGTGAAAGCTTGTCATGGGCTAAGTTGGGACTCCCCTGCAGGGATTTGAACTTTCGAAAGTCGTGCCCGCGGTTATGGGCAGATGGGAATTTGTTAATGTCCGGTTGTAGAAAACCTGAAGACGACCTTAATTAAAATACATCAACCGCGTGTGTAACCATGATGGTCTCTTTCCGGCGGAGTCCGGGAAGTGAACACGGTGTTGGAGTAATGCTTGATGTAGGTTGTTCTAGGATCACTTCTTGATCATAGTTGTTCGACCGTGCTTTTGCCTCCTCTTCTCGCTCTCTTTTGCGAATATGTTAGCCACTATATATGCTAGTCGCTTGCTGCAGCTCCACCTCATACCTTTTACCTTACCCATAAGCTTAAATAGTCTTGATCGCGAGGGTGTGAGATTGCTGAATCCCCGTGACTCACAGATACTTCCAAAACCAGCTTGCAGGTGCCAATGTTGCCGAGCAGGTGACGCAACCAAGCTCAGGAGGAGCTCGATGAAGATCTTGTCCTTTGTGTTGTTCCGTTTTCCAGTTGATCAGTAGTGGAGCCCAGTTGGGGTCGATCGGGGATCTGTGTAGCATTTGGGGTAGTCTTCTTTTATTTTGGTTCCGTAGTCGGACCTTGATTGTTTTTGGATGATGTAATGCTTTATTCATGTAATTGTGTGAAGTGGCGATTGTAAGCCAACTATGTATCTCTCTCCCTTATGTATTACATGGGTTGTGTGAAGATTACCTCACTTGCGGCATTGCTTTCAATGCGGTTATGCCTCTAAGTCGTGCTTCGACACGTAGGAGATATAGCCGCATCGAGGGCGTTACAAGAACTTGGGTTATTTAAGAGCACCATAAGTAGCAACAATCCTTAGAGAAGGCTTTAGGTGAAACATGACACAAGATAACTCCAACGAAGAGATTGGTGGATTTAAAATATCTCATTCTTGTCAACATGTGAATCATGAAACACACAGAAATTGTCAAGAATGACATAATACCACCGCAAAAGATAAGGGAGAACAATTGCACTCTGGATTGCAAGATGAAGAACCCTTGAGCTCCTCTGAAAAGAATCTTGATGAACGCTTCGAGAAGGAATTAAATCCTTGATGAACCATCATGTAGAACCTTCATGAAGAACTCCGGTAACAAAAGGATGATCACACGAAAGGAAAGAGAAGTGGAAAACACAAGGTGAAGTCTTGTAATGATTTAGATGGATCTCCGTGATAATTAGAGCTTGGAACTCCGAGAAAGAAAAGATGAACAAAAGAAAATCAAGAATTTATTCATCATGAACAAACTCCGAAGGAAGGAATTTATCACTTGGATGAAACAAGAATAAGAATTATGTTATGCGTATCCTTCACCAATTTAATTGATGACAAGCAACGGATTTGGCATACTACTTATTCTCGTAGAAAGAATTAAGATAGATATAGCGCCAACTTGAGAAAGTCTTCAACGAACCACCGGTTGGATTTGGGAACAACAAATGAATTAATACAATAGCAATGGAAGAGAATTCTTGAACAAACCACCATAAGAATTGAACAAGAAAATTAGAAAAAGCACAATTCACCGGGGAGAATTGGAAAATGAATGAAGATACTTTAGAGAATTTGATATAAGAGAACGAAGAGATCACGAGCTGATTATAGAATATTTGAATGATGGACCGGTAAGATTTGGAGAACAATAGCTGAAAGCTGAGAATCAATAATCCCTAAATGATGGCCTTCAGAGAATCAAACTAAAAAGACTCTTGAAATGCTTCGGATGGGTGAAAAGAATTGTCACAAACAATTATGAGAGGATGGCATCAAGCTAGAACTGAGAATCTTCACGATAATGGATATGATTGAAGAGAAACTATTCCTCGGTCTTCAAATGTTGAGAATGATGACGAGAACCACCACTGAGAATTTTTTAGGCACTCCGGAAAGAAAATTGGAAAGGTTGAGCCAACGATGAAAAGAATTTGGAAGATCTTGGAGACTAGACATATGACTGATGACATTCATTCTTGCGTCAAACTTTAGAACATTTGAGAATAACTCCGGGAGAATAAGAAGAGTTAGGTAAGATCCTGGGAAAAGACCTGTGGGTTAGGGCCCACTCAAAAGATACACTGTTGAAATGATTTAAAAGAGAGATTGCACCGGCTGAATTAAATGACTTGACTGAGATAACATCCTCGAAAGAGCTTGAACGAAAACAGAGTGGAAACATGAATCTTCTGAGCTATCTTCGGCACTCCGGAACAAATGTATAGCGGGAGGTGAATGATTAAGACGTGCACCGACATGAGAAAGCATTTGAAACAAGGAAAAGATATGATCGACAAAGCTTGAATTAAATCCACCGGAGAAGAAATAGAACAAAGAATAATACACTTGAAGCTCCGTTAGTATCTTCTTGAGAATCAACGGATAAGAATATTGACTAAAAAGAATGAAGAGACTCTAACAAATAAAAGGATACATGATTAAGAAATCTGAATCCTTGAAGAAAAAAGGGTGGGAGGGCGGGAAAACAAAGGCAACTTGGGGACAGATGAAACGAACAACATTGGGAAAAAACTGAGAGGTGATCTTGCGGATGTTGAAATGATCGAATCCACTTGAAGAGAAACACGCCGGTTGAAAAATGATTGACATGACAATCTCGATTATCATGAAGGATTAGTATTCCCATAGAAGTATGAGAACACCACTTAGGAAAGGTATGGAATCAACACTTGACACTGAAGCAACTCGAATACCACAACAAAACAAAACAAAGGATTGACTTGCAAAATAAGCCAGAACAAACATATGATAGAGATTTCGTCTGAAGTTTTCGCGGTGGGGCCCACACGGGCTTGATCGTACAGCACCATCATGTACAAGGCAGTGCACATGACATATGAAGCGTCCCCGAGTCAGCATAGCCAAGGACTCTTTAAGACACAACGAGACCACTGTACAACCAACCGTGGATAGGCGGACCACTAGACGTCGAACCCCAATTTCATATCATACATCTGTCGGAAAGATATCCTAAGAGCTACTTGAATTCCCACTTATAAACTCCCGAAACTTTCTAGTTATGCAATCAGGTGTTGGGGATACAGGGGAAGCATAATATCTCACCCAAACTAACAATACCTACATCCAGCTGTATCCATCCTTCAACACATAACCAAGAAACCTTCGGAAATTATTTACCTCAACCTTCGAAAAGCATCCGTTATACGAGTTATGGCAATACTCCCGAACTCCCGCCCCAGTACTGTGTGGCGTCCAGGTTATCTCACCAACAACTGCATAAAAGATATTTTCGATGTCGGCGAAACTCAGGTATTCCAGAACTGCAACGATAAAATTGTGACGACAACACCTCGGAGCTCAACTCCCCGGGACACTGCCACAACCCCTAAATGTCAGGAGGCACCAAGAACAATGTTCTCGTCACAAAACCATCGGAACGATTCCAAGATACCCGCGTAATCCTAAAAAAATTCAGTGAAATTTAAGGACAGAAGAGTCAAAACTCTACGTCAGGATGCCTTACCAGAGCGACGAAGGGACTGAGGAGTAAAAAGAATCCTACTCTCCGATATATATAATCCTATAAGACTCAAAACATTTTTCTAGACTCAAAAACGCCAGTGATTCGGTCAAGCAGGGGGCTCCTAAGTCGGGGAAGGCTCTGATACCAACTTGTAACACCCACGATGCGGCTATATCTCCCACGTGTCGGAGCACGACTTAGAGGCATAACCGCATTGTAGGCATGTCGCAAGAGGGGTAATCATTACACAACCCATGTACTGAATAAGAAAGAGATACAGAGTTGGCTTATAATCGCCACTTCACACAATACATGAAAAACATTACAACATCCAGAATACAATCAAGGTCCGACTACGGAACCAAAATAAAAGAAGACTACCCCTAATGCAAAAGATCCCCGATCGACCCCAACTGGGCTCCACTACTGATCAACTGGAAACGAAACAACACAACGAACACGATCTTCATCGAGCTCCTCCTTGAGCTCGGTTGCGTCACCTGCACGAACATGAAAAAATAAGGAAGTGAGATGTGATGATGCATGGGTGTGGCTTGAGAGAGAGATGACAAGGAAAAAAATATGAGGTTGAGTCGGATAAAAGAAGAGTTGAAGAGTAGTGCAATTGTGTTATGGGTGATTCCAAGTTAATGGAATATTTAGTATAGCTCCCTAATATCAGGAGGATATGTTATAAAGAGAATCACCATGTGAATTCCCTTGGTTTAAATGGACCAAAGATCCATGCCATTTATTTAAGTGAGTTTTTAGTTGGCTTTGAGAAAATGATGGCATGATGACATGATGCAATGCAAAAGATGCAACGAACCAAAACAAATCACCCTACAACACTCGGAAACATGGAAGGCATCTGAAGCTCCGGTATTGGGGCGTTACACTGCATCTACTACTATTACTCCACACATCGACCGCTATCCAGCATGCATCTAGTGTATTAAGTTCATGGGAAAATGGAGTAATGCAATAAGAATGATGACATGATGTAGACAAGATCTATCTATGTAGAGATAGAACCCATCATTTTATCCTTAGTAGCAATGATACATACGTGTCAGTTCCCCTTCTGTCACTGGGATCAAGCACCTAAGATCGAACCCACTACAAAGCACCTCTTCCCATTGCAAGACAAATAGATCAAGTTGGCCAGACAATACCCAAATATCAGAGAAGAAATACGAGGCTATAAGCAATCATGCATAAAAGAGATCAAAGAAACTCAAATAACTTTCATGGATATAAAAAAATAGATCTGATCATAAACTCAAAGTTCATCGGATCCCAACAAACACACCACAAAAAGAGTTACATCATATGAATCTCCAAGAGACCATTGTATTGAAAATCAAATGAGAGAGAGGAAGCCATCTCGCTACTAACTATGGACCCGAAGGTCTACTAAGAACTACTCACGCATCACCGGAGAGGCACCAATGGAAGTGGTGAACCCCTCCGTGATGGTGTCTAGATTCGATCTAGTGGTTCTGGACTCCGCGACGGCTGGAATTGATTTTCGTCGACTCCACTAGGGTTTATGTAATATTGGGGTATTCATAGAGCAAAGGGGCGGTCAAGGGGCACCCAAGGTGGGCACAACCCACCAGGGCATGCCTGGGCCTCCTAGCGCGCCCTGGTGGGTTGTGCTCCCCTCGGAGCACCCCCCCAGGCACTGCCTTTGCCCATTGGGTGTCTTCTAGTCCATAAAAAATCTCCGTAAATTTTTGGTGCATTTGGACTCCGTTTGGTATTGATTTCCTGCGATGTAAAAAAACATGCAAAAAACAGCAACTGGCACTTGGCACTATGTCAATAGGTTAGTACCAAAAATGATATAAAATGACTATAGAATGATTATAAAACATCCAAGATTGATAATATAACAACATGGAACAATAAAAAATTACAGATATGTTGGAGACGTATTAGCATCCCCAAGCTTAACTCCTGCTCGTCCTCGAGTAGGTAAGTGATAAAAACAGAATTGTTGATGTGGAATGTTGCCTAACATGTCATTTCATATTCTTTTCTTTATAGCATGGACATTTGGACTTTTATATTGTTCAAAGCAATAGTCTAGTTTTGACATGATAACTTAAATACTCAAGCATACCAACAAGCAACCATGTCTTTCAAAATATCAACGCTAAAATAAGCTAACCCTAGCCCATTATGCTCAATCATTGATCCATTCATGAAACACACTCGCATATTAACTACACCCAATACTCGAGTAAGATCATAGTGCCTCCTAGTTGGTGCTTTATAAGAGAAGATGGAGACTCAAATTCAAAAATAAAAATTGCACGAAGTAAAAGAAAGGCCCTTAGCAGAGGGAAGTAGGGATTTGTAGAGGTGCCAGAGCTCAAAGCGATAATTGAGAGATAAAAATGTTTTGGGAGGTGTGCCTTTCCCACCAACGAAAACGACTTAGAATTCCCAACACTTTCCATGCTACATATATCATAGGCGATTCCCAAATAGAAAATAAAGTGTATTCCTTTTTCCACCATACTTTCACTTTCCATGGCTAACCGTATCCATGGGTGCCTTCCATGCCAACATTTTCCAAGGAATTTATTATTTGACAACATAAAGTAAATTCATTTTTCATTTCGGGACTGGGCATCCCTAATACCTTTGCCTTACTCTCGTGCAATGACAAGTGATAAACACTCATCGTGAGAATAACAAATCTAGCATGGAAAATATTAGCCACCCCTCACCGCTCTGCGAGCTGTACGAACACACAAAAGAGAAGTTTATTTTGAAAATTGGAGATGGCACATACAAATTTGCTTAGAACGGCAAGACAATACCGCATATAGGTAGATATAGTGGACTCATGTGGCAAAACTGGTTTAAAGGTTTTTGGATGCACAAGTAGTGATCATACTTACTGCAAAATGAAGGCTAGCAAAAGATTGAGAAGCGACCAACCAAGAAATGAATAGTCTCATAAGCAATCATTAAGCATAATTAACACCAAATAATGCACCACAATTAGGATATAATTTTCATTGCATGATTATTGACTTTCGTGCATGCATAGGGAATCACAAACCTTAACACCCATATTCTTACTAGAGCACAATTACTCATCAACATAACTCACATATCACATCACCATATCTAGAAACTATTACTAAGAATCAAGTTTATTTTGTCCAATGATCTTCATGAAACTTTTTATTATATCCTTCTTGGATATCTATCACTTTGGAATTAATTTTCATGTGTTGATTTTGACAAGCTCAAACAAATATAAGTGAAGATCATGAGCATAAAATTTGTTTCTCTCAAATTAATTTAAGTGGAGAAAGAGATAACTTCTTTGAAAATAATAAAGCACACCATGCTCAAAAAGATATAAGTGAAGCACTAGAGCAAATCCATAGCTCATAAAAATTTAAGTGAAGCATAGAGAGCAATTCTAACAAGTCATGACATAATTTTGGCTCTCTCAAATAGGTGTGTCCAGAAAGGGATCAAGACTTAAAACAAAAAATAAAACAAGCAAGGACTCTTATCATACAAGACGCTTCAAGCAAAACACATAGTATGTGACGAATAAAAATATAGCTTCGAGTAAAATACCGATGGTCGTTAGAAGAAAGAGGGGATGCCACTCGGGGGCATCCCCAAGCTTAGTTGCTTGCTCTCTTTTGGATATAGCTTGGGATGCCAGAGCATCACCAAGCATATGCTCTTCTTACTCCTTATTCCTTCATCCATCGTAAGATAACCCAAAACTTGAAAACTTCAATCACACAAAACTCAACAAAAGCCTTCGCGAAATATGTTAGTATAAGAAAATAAATCACTACTATAAGTACTGTAGAAAACCAATTTAAATTTTGTTCTTGCATTATATCTACTGTATTCCAACTTTTCTATGGAAAAAACTCATCAAAGAAAACCATAGAGCCATCAAAACAAGCATACAACGCAAAGAAAACAGAATCTGTCAAAAACAGAACAGTCTGTAGCAATCTGGATGTTTCGAATACTTAGGTAACTTAAAAAACTCTAAAAAATTAGGACAACCTGGTAAATTTGTATATTAATCTACTACAAAAGGAATTGGTATTTTATAGCTCTCTGGTTCAAAATGAAAATTATTTTCGTGATCGCAAAAGTTTCTGTTTTTTCAGCAAGATCAAACAACTATCACCCAAGAAGATCCTAAAGCCTTTACTTGGCACAAACACTAACTAAAACACAAAAAACACAATCATAACAGTAGTAATTGTGCTAACACTCAAGGACAGGAGGCAAAAAGCAAAAATAAATTTTATTCATTGGGTTGCCTCCCAACAAGCGCTATAGTTTTACGCCCTTGGCTAGGAATAAGGCAAGGATCTAAGTTTTGTCATCCTTCTTCTTAATTCCCTTAGAGGTGTTTTCATCATGGGGTTTTGTAAAAACAATACAAAACATATTGTCCATAGAGACCTTAGCACTGTTAAGTTGCCCATTATCATAACCTCATTGATTTTCGGCAACAATCCAATTGTAATGTTGATTAACGTTATTAAAAATTTGTTGGATTACATCTAGAATGGGGACTTCCTTTTTAAGATTCTCATCAAAGATTTTATTATCCCCAAGCAAATGTCTTAACTCATAATCACTATTGTAAAGAATTTCATCTATCACGGGTTTTTCACGATTCATACCATAAAAATCAAAGACTTCCATAGCTTCCCGTATGATATGGTCAAACTCATTCATAAGAGCAAGAGTGGCCAACTTTTTAGCCATAGGATTCTTTATAACGGGGGGCTCAAAAAACAATATTTGCAAAGTAGGATGAGTACGAGTAAATTTACTTTCGATTTTCAGAACTAGTGCTAAAATAGCATCTGCATAAGATCTAGTGGTTCTAAGTATAGGAGCATCATCAAGACTTAGATTTCCCACACATTTGAAAAATTCTTGGATACGTTCTTTTCCCATAACATTCCCTTGTCCCAAGATAAAAGTTTTAGCATCCAGATTGCCCGTACATCCAATTTTAGGAGTTAGGCCATCATCTGTGGGTGCCATACCAAAATCACTCATGATTACAAGCAAAGGATAGATCCGACAAGAAAACGACAAACGAAAAAGAGGGCGAATAAAACAGCAATTTTTTGTGAAGTGGGGGAGAGGAAAACGAGAGGAAAATTGCAAATAATGTAAATTGCGAGGAGATGAGATGTGTGATTAGGAACCTGGTATATGTTGAAGATCCTCCCCGGCAACGGCGCCAGAAATTCCTTTTGATGCGGCTTGAAGCTACGTCGGTATTTCCCCAAAGAGGAAGGGATGATGTAGCATAGCAGCGGTAGGTATTTCCCTCAGATATGAAACCAAGGTTAACGAACCAGTAGGAGAACCAAGCAACACAACGTAAACATCCCATGCACACAAATAACAAATACTCACAACCCAACGTGTAAAAGGGGTTGTCAATCCCTTTCGGGTAGCGGCTCCCCAAGATGGGCAAACAGACGTGAATAAAATTGTAGTAGATTGATAGATCGAACGCCAAATAAAATAAATGAGAATAAATTGCAGCAAGGTATTTTTGTATTTTTGGTTTAAAGATCTGAAAATAAAAGCAAAGTAAAATAGACCGCAAAGGCAAATAATATGAGAAAGAGACCCGGGGGTCGTAGGTTTCACTAGTGGCTTCTCTCGAGAAAAATAGCAAACGGTGAGTAAACAAATTACTGTTGGGCAATTGATAGAACTTCAAATAATCATGACGATATCTAGGAAATGATCATTACATAGGCATCATGTCCAAGATTAGTAGACCGACTCCTGCGTGCATCTACTACTATTACTCCACACATCGACCGCTATCCAGTATGCATCTAGTGCATTAAGTTCATGGGAAAACGGAGTAATGCAATAAGAATGATAGCATGATGTAGACAAGATCTACCTATGTAGAGATAGACCCCATCATTTTATCCTTAGTAGCAAAAATACATACGTCTCGGTTCCCCTTCTGCCACTGGGATCAAGCAACGTAAGCTCGAACCCACTACAAAGCACCTCTTCCCATTGCAAGACAAACAGATCAAGTTGGCCAAACAAAACCCAAATATCGGAGAAGAAATACGAGGCTATAAGCAATCATGCATAAAAGAGATCAAAGAAACTCAAATAACTTTCATGGATATAAAAAGATAGATCTGATCATAAACTCAAAGTTCATCGGATACCAACAAACACACCACAATTGAGAATCAAACAAGGGAGAGGAAGCCATCTAGCTACTAACTACGGACCCGAAGGTCTACAAAGAACTACTCACACATCACCGGAGAGGCACCATGGAAGTGGTGAACCCTCCGTGATGGTGTCTAGATTGGATCTGGTGGTTCTGGACTCTATAGCGGCTGGAATTGATTTTTGTCGACTCCCCTAGGGTTTTTGGAATATTGGGGTATTTATAGAGCAAAGAGGCTGTTCGGGGGCACCCGAGGTGGGCACAACCCACCAGGGCGTGCATGGGCCTCCTGGCGCCCTGGTGGGTTGAGCTCCCCTCGAAGCACCACCCCCCCAGGCGCTGCCTTCGCCCATTGGGTGTCTTCCGGTGCATAAAAAATCTCCGTAAAGTTTCATTGCATTTGGACTTTCTTTGGTATTGATTTCCTGCGATGTAAAAAAACATGCGAAAAACAGCAACTGGCACTTGGTGTCGGATTACGGGTTCCGACAAACCCTTGAGGTTCGAACACTGGGGTGCGCATGAAGATCTCTCTCACTAGCTTGCTCTCACCATGATCTCTAGGCCTAGCTCGACGAATCCAAAGAACAAGAGACACGAGGGTTTTTACTTGTTTGGGCCACCGTTGTGGTGTGGTGGATTGCCTTGTAGGCTGAGGATGAACTAGTACAAAGTAGAACAGCCTCCTGAGGTGAGGTGTTCTTGAGCTCGGTGACCTGGTGTGTGTGAGGGAGACCCGGATGATCCGTCCCCTTCCTATGTGGGTGGATCGTCCTATTTATAGAGGCCTTGGTCATATTCCCAAATGTTTAGGCGGGAAGGGATCCCACAACGTCCAAGTTTGAATGGGGACAACTAGTACAAGCTATCTTGACAAAAGGTGGTCTTCTCCTGCCAAAGGCTCTGGTGGTGACGCCGCCATGGGCTCCGTGGTAACCTCCGTCCTACCGTCCTGCCGGTCTTGGTCTCGTTGCACCGATATGGGAATCTTTGCCTGATGCCTCGGGACTCCTCGCCTGCGCTTTCCCCCTTAGCACCAAAGAGGAAACTGGTACTCTGTGCCCGCTGGCGCCCGCCTGGCCTTGGTCATCATGGCTCACGTCACGTGAACCTCGCGAGGTGCCCCTTGCATAGATATCTCCGCTCCTCAGGAGCCGGCCTAGTGAGGCTGCCCCTGAGGAGGTCTTGGTGTCGTCCGCCTCGCGAGGCTTGGCCCCTCCCGAGGGTCTTGAGTGGTTGCTGTTGAAGATGGGCCATACCAGGCCGTTGGTGGAGCCATGCCCTGGGCCGCAGGCAGGCAAGTCTGGGGACCCCCGTTCCCAAGGCGCGCTCGGACTTTGCTTCGAGGCGAAGCCAAAGGGCAAGTGCGGAGTGCCGCGGGCCCCAATAGCCTGCGGCCTTGATTGACGCATGGTGATTAATGGGACGTGGGCGTATCCGCTTCCCCATGCCGCCTCGGCAACTGCCCGACTTGACGAGACCCTGTTGCATGCAGAAGAAAATTATCATTACCTGCGATCGTTGAGGCCGGCGATTGGCCTCCTTCTGGCTATGAATGAGGAGGGATGTGGAGCCCTCGTCGCTCATCTTTTCCTCCATTCCGCGTGCTTCTTCTTCTTCCTCCTTGCTTCACCGCCTTGCAGTGACACCCATCGCACCGGTGAAGAGGTTCTCGGCCGCAGAGAAAGGGAAGGCTCGCTAGGAGGGGCCCGGCTCGCCTCCGCCTAAGATGTGGCGTGGTTACCCCCACAAGCACCCCGCAACCCCCGTTGTGATCCCCCGTGGGTGCGGACGAACTTCTTCAGGGTTCGGCACCGCCCCTGGCAGCCGCGGCAGCGCCTCTTCGCGCGGCGGGAACCGCCTGAGACGTGGCAGTCCTACCAATGAAGGGAGGCGCGCCATGGTCGCCCGGCCTCCTCGGCCGCGCTTCCACTCAGCGGAGGTTCTGTCGGAGTTCGTCGTGTGGTCGGAGAACCCGGCTGGCACCTAGCTTCAACTTCCGTGCTCCTTTGTTGGCGAGACGCCGACCATGGATCCTGGCGGCCTCTGGCTGCGGGCCGACGATTGTTGCAGCAAGGCCTCGTGGGTCACGGTGGAGGTATCCGTCGCGGGCAATGTAGCCCTAGCTCGCGGCTGGCAGGCGTTCGCCCGCGCGCGCGGTCTGGGCAGGCGGCGCACCCTCCACTTCAAGTATGACAGTGTCGCGACCCTCTTTGTGAGGGTGTTCGGGGAAGATGGTCGCTGCGTTGGGTGCTGCCCTGAAGACAACGACGGTGATGAAGTTCTCGGCCTTGGTGACGGTTGTAACGTGGATGAGGGAGAACTCACCCTCGGCGATGGTTGTGGCTCGTCCGGCAGCAGCAGCTCCTCTTCCATCGAAAGCTCCAGCAGCGGCGGCTATGACAAGCCTCGTGTCGTTGGGATCGCTTCGAGAACAATGGCGGGTCGTCCCGCCGCCACGCCCCAGTGAAGCACGAGGAGGGCTCCGGCTGAGTCCGCGGGGCGCTGGGGGCGATCCTCGTGAGCAGCCGCGGGTGTGGGAGCCACTTTTGTCTGTCCTTCCCTTTCTTCCTGTCTTACAAGAAACAAGTGGGGCCCTGCGAGGGTGTGTAATGAACCGTAATGCTTATGTTGCTTTATGCTATGTTTATTGTTTCCGGGTTGTGTTGTGGCATCTGTGCTTTATGTAGGAGTAGAGGGATAACTTAGCTCGATACATCCGAGGTAGCTTCCGCCTTGCGTGGATGCGCACCTCCTGGCGTCGGGTGAGGCCTCCCTGCTGCCGGCCTGGGAGACATCGCGAAGCTGCGAAAATTCGTTAGGAAATCCCTATCCCTCCTTGCGCGAGGCCTTAGGCATGGGCTGATTGTGGCCTAGCGCACCACGTCGCGATACCCATGGGGCACAGACTTAAAAAAAGGGGTGTGCTGATCACGAGCTCAATCGAGGGCGCCTCGCCGAGACTAGGGGAGCGCGCACGCACTCACCTATCCAGTAGCCCCCTCGCGAGGCGTGCGAGGGAGAGCGTCGGGCAACTGCCGCTCTCCCTGGCACAAAGCAAAGAACTGCAGGAAGAAGCAGAGAGAAGAAGGGATTCAACCAAGCCATCAAGAAACGCCAGAACTTCAAATTGCATTAAAAAGGGGTGCAAGCCAAATACAGAAAGCCAACGAACAGCCGCGTCCGGCACCTAGTCTAGTCTTCTCACTGGCGTGGAGCTAAGTGCTGCCACTAGGACGTGGGAGGGAGCCCCCGAGGCCCAAGGGCGGCACTCCGGAGACTCAGGGGCGTGTACAGCCCAACTCATTATTACCTGAGAGTGTCACAAACAGAGACCTTCACAGGCACTGGGCCTTGCTTCATGGGTAGAACTTCCGGAGGTGCTGGATGTTCCAGGCATTCTGGATGGGGATCCCGTCCTATGTCTTCGGGCGCGCGACGCCAGGCCTAGAAACGCGAGCAATCCAAAACGGGCCATCCCACATGGGTGAGAGCTTATGCAACCCTTCCCTAGAGAGCACCCGCCTCAGGATGAGATCGCCCACCTTGAGCGTCCTGGAGCGGACGCTGCGGCAGTGATATCGTCGCAACGCCTGCTGGTACCTTGCCGCTCGGAGCGAGGCTTGGCAGCGGCGTTCCTCCCCGAGCATGAGGTCCATCCCCCGCATGGTTTCCTGCTGTGCCTCATCAAACGCCAGGACCCACACGGAGCGATGCTTGACCTCGTGAGGGAGAACCGCTTCTGCTCCGTAGACGAGGAAGAACGGGGTCTCGCCTATTGGCTTGGTGGCGGTGGTGCCGATGGACCACATCACGGACTGGAGCTCGTTGTGCCAGCCCGTGCCGCAGGCCTCGAGCTTCTTCTTAAAGGTCCTGGTCTTGAGGCCTCTCAAGACCTCCGCGTTGGCACGCTCGGCTTGGCCATTGCTCCTGGGGTGTGCCACTGAGGCGTAGCAAATCTGCATTCCAAGGTTAGCACAATATGTCTTGAAGAGATTGCTAGTGAACCGCGAGCCGTTGTCGGTGATGATGCGGTTAGGGACCCCAAACCGGCTCACGAGGCCCTTAATGAACTTGACTGTGGACCAGGCTGGGATGGTGCGGACGGCTTCCACCTCCGCCCATTTGGTGAACTTATCGATGGCGATGTAGAGGTAGCGGTAGCCCCCGGGCGCTCGAGGGAACGGACCCATGATATCCAGCCACCAGACCGTGAACGGCCAGGAGAGTGGGATAGTCTGGAGGCCTTGAGCTGGCTGGTGGATCTGCTTGGCATGGAACTGGCAGGCCTCGCAGAATCTCACCAGCTCGGTTGAGTCGTTGAGTGTCCTGGGCCAGTAGAACCCGCTGCGGAACGCCTTGCCCACCAGGGTGCGCGACGACGAGTGATGCCTGCAATCTCCGCCATGTATGTCAGCTAGCAGCTCGCACCCCTGCTCCCTGGAAATTCGTAGCAAGGAAACATCATTTGGTTGTTTTCTGTATAACCCACCACCCTAGATGCAGTATGTTGTAGCCTGCCGGGCCACGTGCTCCACGTCCTCCTCCTTCTCCGGTAGTATTCCTTGTCCCAGATACGCCCTGAACTCTTTAGTCCAACTCCGGCACAAAACCAAAACCGAATACTACAACCGTTCGAACGCCATGATACATCCAAATACAGGGGTGCCGCACACCCCCTATGTTTCACCGATGAGGTGCTGGACCATGAATTCCCAGAAGGATTCAAACGAGTGAATATAGAGGCGTACGACGGGACCACAGACCCTGGGGTCTGGATTGAGGACTTTATCCTCCATATCCATATGGCTCGCGGAGACGATCTCCATGCCATCAAGTACTTGCCCCTCAAGCTTAAAGGACCAGCTCGGCACTGGCTGAAAAGCCTCCCCAAAAACTCAATTGGAAGTCAGGAGGAGCTCGAGGATGCTTTTCGGGCTAATTTTCAAGGGACCTATGTCCGACCTCCAGATGCAGACGATTTAAGTCATATAATTCAATAGCCCGGAGAGTCAGCCCGAAAGCTTTGGAACAGGTTTCTCACTAAGAAGAACCAAATCATCGACTGCACGGATGCTGAAGCCTTAGCTGCTTTCAAGCATAGCGTCCGAGACAAATGGCTCGCCAGACACCTCGGCCAAGAAAAACCAAGAACAATGGCAGCCCTGACAAGCCTCATGACCTGCTTTTGCATGGGCGAAGATAGCTGGTTAGCCCGTAGTAGCACCAGCGACCCAAGCACATCTGAAGTCAGGATGGCAATGGAAAACCACGACACAGTAAAAGAAAGCGTCGAAATAAAGAAGACAGCCCAGATAATATGGCGGTAAACGCCGGATTCAGGGGCTCTCGACCAGGTCAGCGGAAAAAGACTTTCAAAGGCAGCAGAGATGGACTGTCTAGCCTAAACAAGATTCTAGACAAACTATGTCAGATTCATGGCACCCCCGATAAACCTGCAAATCACACCCACAGAGAATGTTGGGTCTTCAAGCAGGCTAGTAAGCTAAACGCCGAACACAAGGGGTGGGAGACACCAAGCGAAGACGAGGACGAACCTCGCCAGCAAAGCATTGGAGGACAAAAAAATTCCCACCAGAGGTTAAAACAGTAAACATGATCCACGTGACGAAGAGGAGAAGCAAACACGCACTCCGAGACATACGCGTCGTAGAGCCCGTCACCACTAAGTTCAACCCCTGGTTGGCCTGCCCGATCACTTTTGATCACAGGGATCACCCGACAAGCATACTACATGAAGGATTAGCTGCTTTGGTGTTAGACCCAATAATAAACGGATACCATCTCACACGAGTCCTTATGGACGGCGGCAGTGGTCTAAATCTGATATATCCGGACACAGTCCGCAAAACGGGGATAGACCCGACAAAAATCAGCCACAGTAATACTACCTTCAAGGGAGTAATACCAGGCCCAGAGGCCCGCTCCACGGGCTCTCTAATACTAGAGATTGTATTCGGTTCACCCGACAACTACCGAAGTGAGAAGTTAGACTTCGACATTGCTCCATTCCGAAGCGGCTATCAAGCACTACTCGGAAGAACAGCTTTCGCTCCTTTTAATGTGGTACCACATTACGCTTATCTTAAGCTTAAGATGCCTGGTCCACGTGGCACCATCACAGTTGGTGGAAATATTGAGCGTTCTCTACACGCGAAAGAACGTGCGGTGGCTTTAGCAGCCGAGCACTAGACGGCCTCACCAACCAGAATAAATGACAGGTCGTCAAGACCGCGGACACGGTTAGACGAGTCCGGCGCATCACTAGATATACCTGAGATTGGTTTGATGGTTAAACCCTCATAGACGGTACCAAGGGCTTCCGGCGTGTAATCAGGGCTAGTTCGGCTCAACTTGACTTATCTTGAATTTTAATGGTTTATCGAGAATAACCAATTTTTTGGCATGACAACTTTCACCTAAGTTCTTCTCTTTTACAGATGACAAATCGTGCTACACCCGTCCAGGACACGGCACAACAGAGACACAGGCGCAGACGTGCAGCAGGGACCCGCTCAAAGGTTTCTTTTCAAATTAAGACCCTGCGTAAACCTTTTTACTGTCTCTTGTTGTTCACATCCCCCGGATACTCAGTACAACCGAGAAGGATGCTGACGTTATTGGCATTTCGCCACGTTAGAATATTGCACGTACCTGGACACTCGGGGTTTATTATTAAGGGCATTGTTCAGCCCGGCATATATATTATAAAGACCGAATACCTTAGGGAGTGTTCGGCGTCGCGAGTTTGGCCTTATATGCATCAGCTCCAAATCATGTCTTTGGTCAAATGTTGGGTTTGCTCGGCTCCCGTGTTTTGCTACCTTAAGTTCCGCTCTATCGTCTAAGGCGGCACCGGGAGAACTACTACGATTGTGCCCTGGTTCATCCGGATGAGCACCTCAGTAGAGAAAGCCGAAAACTAACTGTCATGATAAAGCGCGAGACTGGTCAACCACTTGATGACTTAGCTAAATCTTCGGGATTCCTCCGCATTAACGAAGGGCCGTTTCACGGTCATGTACGTACGCGCACCGTATTCGGACAAGCGCGGAAGTACCAGGGGCCATATAGTAGTCCCACCGTCAAACTCCTATGGCTAAGTGAAAGTATTAAAGCAATATAGTCTGATTGCCTTGTTCGCTGCACTACCACCTCCTTAATGGACCAAGACGTTGGATCAAATGTGAATGCGCATTTTTTGCGAACACCCCCGCATTATATGCGTGGGGGCTGAAGCCGACGACTGCAAACTTTCAAGTTATATACATATATACATAAACGGCCGCATAGGAGGCATCATAATACTTTCAGGCAAAAGTATAAACGCAGCCTTTACAATTCAATAAAACATTGTTTTTTACAATGGGAATACATGTCACTAGAACATAATATTCTTCGAGCACTGAGCCTCTATTGAACGAGTGCCTTCAAGGACTTCTTCAAAGTAGTGCTCGGCAGATACTCGGCCCACGGCCGAACTCTGGGTTGCAATAGTGGTGGCCTCCATCTCTGACCAGTATGTATTGACACGGGCAAGTTCCATCCGCGCACCCTCTATGCACGCCGACCTCTTCATAACATCGATGTGCGGCACAGCACCAACGAATTGTTGCACTAAACTAAAATAACTATTCGGCCTTGACCCTTCTGGCCACAAATGATCCACAACAGACCTCATGGCAAGTCCGGACAACCTATGGAGCTCGGCCCATTCGTCCATTCGCTCATTCAATAGCAGCAGACGCATTGGAACATTGAACTGTGACCAGAACAGCTTTTCCACTTCACGATCTTTTTAATCCTTGAAGTACTCGGCCGCCTCAGCAGCACTTGCTACCAAATCCACGTATGCGTCTGCAGAACTCCATAGTTGATCAAGAGGGGCATACTTCGGATCTCCGAACTTCGTCCGCAACAGAAAGGGATTCCCAGTCGCGATATCTCCAGCTTGACGCAACTCCTTCGCCGCTCTGATTTTGGAGCGGGCTTCCTTGGCTGCTACCATGGCCTTCTCCAGGTTCGTCGCCTTCGCTCGGCTTTATTTTTCAAGAAGCTGGTAACGGTCGGCGGCATCTTTCAACTCAACGGCCATCTTGGCTATTTTTTCCTTGCTTTGGCAATGCGCAGCTTGTTCGTCCCTCAGCTCTTCGACCGCCTTTAGAGCGGCCGCATCACTATTCATGGCTTGTTCCTTGGCTCGGGCAAGTTCCGCCCGAAGGGTCTCCACGGCGGCAGCTCCATCTGCAATCACAACATATTAAAGATATTGGCATCATGCTCCTCTTACTATGTGTTGATCACCGGAGAAATCACATACCCTGTGCCTCGTCGAGCCACTTGTTGACAAGCACGATGTCGGCATCTGCCGCATCAAATTGCCGCTTCAGCTCGGCAAACTCATCAGTCCGGCTAGCCACTGGACCTTCAGCCACCTGCACATGAAGGCGGCCTGATTATTACCTGGGACTATGATCCTTTGTTTGCCGCCATTCTCGATGGCAACCAGAGTCTCAGGGGCTACTATCTGCATAGGGCACACCTAACTTGTGCGGTACTGTCAAAAACATACAGTATTTCACGTACCTCAAAGCCTTTCAGCAGACTCATAAAAGCTTCATGCAACCCGCTTTCAGCGGATGAAATCCTCTCAATCACCATACCCATTAGTGTACGATGCGCTTCTGAGATGGCCTCTTGATCCAGAAGATCCTTCAGTGCGCCCGATCGCACACCGGATGGTTCCGGGCTCTTTATATTGCTCTCTTTAGGAGTCGAATACTGAGGACTTCGGGTGGCCGCAGGATTACCCTCTGGCCTTGGCGGATTAGGAGAAACCCTCCGTGACGACACTTCAGGGTCGCCCGCCTCATAAGGCGGGGTGGCATGGGGAGGTGTTTCGCTCTATATCATCTCTGAAATAAGATCCCCCGAAGACGAACTCTATCGAGAAGGGCTACAATCCGAACTACAAAGATATATGCTTTGGTTATTGTCTTCAGAAGTAATGTAGGATATTTTTACTATTAAGTACTTTTTGTTTACTTACAACTCGGTAGAGGGCTGATCCCCTTGCGGGCATTGTGCGGCAAGAGTACCCTCCGAGGCAGGACCCTCTGGTGAAGATTTCTTCCCCTGTTTGGAAACCTTTGTTTCCGGGTCTTCAGAGGTGGTCCTCTTCCTTCCTTGGGGAGAGGGAATTTCAGATTCTTCTCCCTGGTTATCCTCCTTCGTGGAGGCGCTAATTCCCCCGGTTTCGATGAATAATGAGTGAGGCCTGCTTTTAGCCTCTTTATTCCCCCCTTTATCTTCCCCTGAGGGCGCCTGATAAGGCGCCGGCTCGAGCATTCTGGCTAGTACTGGATTTGCTGAGCCTTCGGGAAGGGGGGCCGAACACCTGATCATCTTCGCCTTTGTTACCCAGTCCTAGTCAAAGAGCGGCCTTTCAGAATGATGTTGTGATGAATAAAAAAACAACACGTTCGGCCATGGGATTACTTACTTGGGTATCTGGACGATTGCAGCTCAGACCCGCATCCTCGGTGGTGTCTAGACACCTTATTTGTGGTCCAAAAAACAATTTGTACATCTCTTCGAGCGTCATGCCGAGGAAGTGCTGAATATTTCGCGGTCCTTCCGGGTTGAACTCCCACATACGGAGGGGTCGACGTTTGCAAGGTGGGACTCGACGAACTAGCATGACTTGCATTACCGTGGCCAGGCTGACATCTCTCTCGAGGAGATCTCGGATGCGACTCTGCAATATCGGCACATCATTTACTGGCCCCCAGTCCAGCCCCATGTTGATCCATGATGTCAGTTGTGGTGGGGGGCCCGAGCGAAAGGCGGGGGCGGCTACCCACTTGGTACTCCGGGGAGCTGTGATATAAAACCACTCCCGTTGCCATAAACCGGACACCTCTGGGAAGGAACCCTCTGGCCACGGAACATCAACACTTTTTCTTATTACGGCACCTCCGCACTCTGCGTGTCGCCCCTCGATCGTCTTTGGCTTCACATTGAAAGTCTTGAGCCACAGGCCGAAGTGTGGGGTAATGCGGAGGAAGGCCTCACACGCGACGATGAACGACAAGATGTGAAGGAGGGAATCCAGGGCCAGGTCATGGAAATCCAGCCCATAATAGAACATGAGCCTCCTAACAAAGGGATCTAGAGCGAGGCCTAACCCTCGGAGGAAGTGAGAGATGAATACAACGCTCTCGCCGGGTTCAGGAGTGGGAATGACCTGCCCTCGAGCAGGCAGCCTGTGCGAGATTTCGAGGGTCAAATAACTGGCCTCTCTTAGCTTATTGATGTCTTCCTCTGTGACAAAGGAAGGTATCCACCGACCTTGAAGGTTGGATCCGGACATGGTTGAAGGTCCAAAGCGGCTGACCTGAGCATTGGGTGTTGGAACTCGAGGCGGGGGAAGGATTCGATTGAGTACGAAAGGGAAAAAAGGACAGGCCTTGGCCTCTTTATAAAGAGGGTGAATATCAAGTGTCCTCCTCGTGGCCGTTTGGGACTTGCCTAAAATCGAGGAGTCATACCAACAGGCACGATTGGGTTACCCACGTCCTTATTGACGAGAATCCCATAATAAGGGGGACACGATCTCTGCTTCTACAAGATGTGTCAAGAAAACCACCTCACGATATGTGCAGTGCTGGTTGAGAAAAACGGTTCGAATAATGACCGGGCCATGGCATGATGTCATGTTGCTAAACGTGTCAGCATATTAGATTTGTGGAAATATTATTCTCTCTACGGTAGTATGTAGAACTTGTTTTGCAGAGCCGGACACTATCCTTGTGTTCAAAATCTTCTATGGAGTATTCGAAGGAAGAACCCGCCTTGCAATGCCGAAGACAAATCTACGCGCCGGACTCATCGTCATTGAAGCCTGGTTCAGGGGCTACTAAGGGAGTCCTGGATTGGGGGGTCTCCGGATAGCCGGACTGTTGGACTATGAAGATACAAGATTGAAGACTTCGTCCCGTGTCTGGATGGGACTCTACTTGGCGTGGAAGGCAAGCTTGGCAATACGGATATGTAGATCTCCTCCCTTGTAACCGACTCGGTGTAACCCTAGCCCCCTCCGGTGTCTATATAAACCGGAGGGTTTAGTCCGTAGGACAACAACAATCATACCATAGGCTAGCTTCTAGGGTTTAACCTCTACGATCTCGTGGTAGATCAACTCTTGTAATACTCATAACATCAAGATCAATCAAGCAGGACGTAGGGTATTACCTCCATCAAGAGGGCCCGAACCTGGGTAAACATCGTCTCCCCCGCCTCCTGTTACCATCCGCCTTAGGCGCACAGTTCCAGACCCCCTACCCGAGTTCCGCCGGTTTTGACACCGACACCCCTCCTGAGGTTCGAGCGCGAGGAGTAGGCGTGCTCCTGAGGTCGGGCCACAGGCTGGAGCTCCTAAGGCTGGTGGCGGGGGAAGCTCCTCTCGAGGCGGTGCGAACCCCGCAATCAGAGGGGCCGCGAAAGGCTTGAAGAGCCGCTCCTCGAAGACGCCAGGTTCCTGTGGCTGACGCTTGGACGCCCTCTTCGCAATGTTGTCGGCTTCCTTGTTTGTGCCGCGAGGCACATGCTGCAACTACAGGCCCAGAAATTGCTTCTCCATCTTGCGCACCTCCGTGAGGTATGCCTCCATTTGCTCGTCCCTTGGCTCGTACACCTTGTTGGATAAGTTGACGAGGAGCTGAGAGTCGCCCTTGATGGTGAGACGCTTCACCCCCAAGGCTGCTGCAGCCTTGAGGCCGGCGATCAACCCCTCATATTCTGCAATGTTGTTGGAGACCTTCTCTCCCTGCTAGACGCAGAGATGCACGGTGTAGTATAGCTTGTCTTGGGTGGGCGAGATGAGCACGACACCAGCCCCCGTGCCCTGGCGTGCGAAAGCACCGTCGAAGTACATGACCCAACCATCTGGCACTTCACTTCCTGGCAAAAGGGATCGGCTCTAGCCCACTTCGGGCTCTGGAGCGTCGGTCCATTCTGCCATGAAGTCGGCGAGGGCGGCTCCCTTGATGACCCTGGTTGTGCTGAACTCCAACTGAAATGCTTGCAGTTTGCTGTTCCACTCAGCGACTCTCCCCGCAGCGTTGGGGCTCTGGAGCACCCTCTCCAGTGGGTAGGCTGAGACGACCTTAATTGGGTGGCCTTGGAAGTAGTGGTGCAGCTTGCGTGAGGCCACTAGGAGTGCAAGCAAAAGCTTCTGTGGCATGCGATATCGTGCTCTCGCGTCCCGTAACATCGAGCTGACGAAGTACACCGGGTGCTCAACGAGGGCGGGAGCATCGATGGAGCCCGCGGCCTTCGGAGGTTGTGGAGCCTCCTGAGGTGGGGAGACCTCAGGAGCTTGGTCACCCATCAGGGCCTCCGCGGGCCCAGGAACACCGTCTTGTAGGGCCTGATCATCTGCGAGCGCCGTCATGGCTTTAGCGGCACCGTCTTGGTGTCGTGTCGTCCGTGCTGAAGGTGCGTCATTATGTGGCGGGCTCTTGGCCTGGCGCTCTTCCCGAACGGCCACCAACGCCGCGCTGGCGGAGTGTGGCGTGGCGGCCAGGTAGAGCACCAGCGGCTCGATGGGACGAGGTGCTACCATCACCGGAGGACTGGTCAAATATCTCTTGAGTTCTTGAAACGCCAGGTCGGCCTCTGGGGTCCACTCGAATGGGCATTTTTTTCTTCACGAGCTTAAAGAACGGCAGGGCACGCTCCCCCAGCTTGGATATGAAGCGCCCCAGCGAGGTCACACAGCCCGCGAGTTTCTGCACTTCTTTGAGAGTTTGTGGCGGGCTCATGTCTTCTATCGCCTTGACCTTCTCCGGGTTAGCCTCTATCCCCATGTGCGACATGAGGAAGCCCAGTAGCTTGCCGGAGGGGACACCGAACACGCACTTCTTCGGTTTGAGCCGCAAGTCCACCTGGCACAGGCTGGCAAAAGTCTCTTCTAGGTCCTGAATGAGGGTCCTTGCCTCCAGAGATTTTACCACGATGTCGTCGACGTAGGCTTTAGCGTTTCTTCCCAGTTGTTGGCCCAAGGCGATATGCATCAGCCGCTGGAAGGTTGCCCCAGTGTTGCGTAGTCTGAACGGCATGCACTTCTCTACGTCCTCCACCGTCATCTTGATCTGGTGGTAACCCGAGAAAGCGTCCAACAAGTACAGCAGGTCGCACTCGGCGGTGGATTCGATGATCTGGTCGATGCGCGGAAGCAGGAAAGGGTCTTGAGGGCAGACTTTGTTGAGGTTGGTGAAGTTGACGCACATGCGGTCCTTCCCGCCTTTCTTGGGTACGATGACGGGGTTCGCCAGCCACTCCAGGTACCGGACCTCGTGAATGATGCCTGCCGCTTGCAGTTTGCAGGTTTCCTGGATGATGAAGGACTGCTTCTTCGTGGACTGTTGTCGCGCCTTTTGCTTCATAGGGCGCACATTGGGGCACACCCTTAAGTGATGTTCGATTACCCCCCTTGGGACCCCTACCAGCTGCTTGGGCTCCCAGGCGAATACCTCTTTGTTCGCACGCAGGAACTTTACCAATGCCTCTTCTTGGTCCCGGTCAAGGTTGGCGCCTACGGTGAAGGTGGCTCCCGAGGCCCCGTCCTCCTCGACCGGCACTTGCTTGGTTTCAGCACGATCCTGAGTGAATAGCTGCTTCTTTTTTGCCGGCGTGGCCTCCTTAGCCCCAGGGGCGGCCTTGTCGGTTGGGTGTACTACTACGGAGGCCTTGAAGGCGAGCTTGAGGGCCGTCAGAGCCTCCTTGGTATCTCCATCCACGGTGAGGATGCCGCTGCTCCCCTGCATCATCATGAGGTTCTAGGCCGAATGGATCGCTACCATGAACTGAGCCAGGGCAAGGTACCCGAGGATGGTGTTGTACGGGAGGTCGATGCAGGCAATGTCGAAGTCGATCAGCTCGATGTGGTAGTTGTCACGGGTACCAAACGTGACCGGGAGACGTATTTGCCCCAAGGGGCAGGTGGAACCGCTGCCGACTCCGGAGAAAGGCTTGGTGGCGGAGCCGGCCGTACGGCACGTGAAGCAAGCCGAAAGCTTCTACAGAGAGCACGTTGAGGCCAGCTCCACCGTTGATGAGGGTCTTGGTCACGGCTACGTTGCAGATGGTGGGTGTGCAAAGCATTCGGGACGCGCCCAAGCCAGCGGTGGTCGCGGGGTGGTCCCCCGAGTCGAAGGTGAGGTCGGCCTTGGGCGCCACCCATCCTGGAGGGGCTCCCTGCTGCACTGAGGCGGCACCGATACGGCAGAAGAACTGCTTGACATGGCGGTCCGAGGGCGGTGCATGTGAGCCACCGAGGAGGGCTACAACGGCGAAAGGCGCCGGCGCCATGAAGCGCGCGATGAAAATGCCGCGCAGCTCCTCCCAAGAAGCCACAGAGGATCCTGGCAGGTTGAGCAGCCAGGCGCGTGGCGCGCTAGCGAGGGCCATGGGGAACCAGTTGGCCATGACCTTAACGTCGCCTCCAGCCTCCAGAACGGCCTCCTCGTACGCCAGCAGGAAGGCCGATGGATCTGCCGCACCGTAGTAGCGGGGCGGCATGTCCGGCCTGGACTTGTGCGGCCACCGCAGCCGCCGCAAGGCAGGGGTGAGGGCCCTGAGCCCCATGGTGCCGTCGCGGGCACCCGTCGGTCCGGTCGGAGGGGTAGCACTAGCCATGGGGGCCGACCGGAGAGGTGATGCTGGTGGAGGAGCGAAGCTTCGGCGCACCCCTACCTGGTGCGCCAAATGTCGGATTACGGGTTCCCGCAAACCCTTGAGGTTCAAACACCGGGTGTGCACGAAGATCTCTCGCCCTAGCTTGCTCGCACCATGATCTCTAGGCCTAGCTCGACGAACCCAAAGAACAAGAGACATGAGGGTTTATACTGGTTCAGGCCACCGTTGTGGTGTAATACCCTACTCCAGTGTGGTGTGGTGGATTGCCTTGTAGGCTGAGGATGAACTAGTACAAGGTAGAACAACCTCCTGAGGTGAGGTGTTCTCGAGCTCGGTGAGCTGTTGTGTGCGAGGGAGATCCATATGATTCGTCCCCTTCCTATGTGGGCAGCTCATCCTATTTATAGAGTCCTTGGTCCTCTTCCCAAATGTTTAGGCGGGAAGGGATCCCACAACGGCTAAGTTTGAAGGGGGACAACTAGTACAAGCTATCCTGACAAAAGGTGGTCTTCGCCTGCCAAAGGCTCTGGTGGTGACGCCACCGTGGGCTCCGCGGTGACCTCCTCCTGCCGTCCTGCTGGTCTTGGTCTCATTTCACCGATATGGGAACCTTTGCCTGATGCCTCGGGACTCCTCGTCTGCGCTTGCCCCCTTAGCACCAAAGAGGAAACTGGTACCATGCGTCCGCTGGCGCCCGCCTGGCCTTGGTCATCATGGCTCACGTCACGTGAACCTCGTGAGGTGCCCCTTGCATAGATATATCCGCTCCTTAGGAGCCGGCCTAGTGAGGCCGCCCCTGAGGAGGTCTTGGTGTTGTCCGCCTCGCGAGGCTTCGCCCCTCACAAGGGTCTTGAGTGGTTGCTGCTGAAGATGGGCCGTACCAGGCCGTTGGTGGAGCCACACCATGGGCCGCAGGCAAGCAAGTCTAGGGACCCCATTCCTAGGACGCCGACACTTGGCACTATGTCAATAGGTTAGTACCAAAAATGATATAAAATGGCTATAAAATGATTATAAAACATCCAAGATTGATAATATAACATCATGGAACAATCAAAAATTATAGATACATTGGAGATGTATCATAAATCATATGCTGGGGACAACACATACAACCAGGAGCAAGAGAATTAAACCATAGCTTAGCATCATCCTTTAATAAGAAAGGAAACAATTTGAGAATATAGTAATAGCGATTTTTTGTTCCTCATGAGCGAATAGGGTGGCTATATCATTCAATTTGGTAAGATGTGCCACAACAGTTTCAGATTCATAACCATGGAAAGGATCAGATTCAACCAAAGTAATTAACTCAGGATCAATAGAGAATTCATAATCCTTAGCAGTAACAAAGCTAGCTGAAGTAGCAAACATAGGGTCATATTGCATTCTAGCATTCAAAGACTTTTCTTTTAGCTTAGCTAACAGTTTCTTAAGATCATCTCTATCATTACAAGCAAGAAAGTCTCTAGTAGTTTCTTCGTCCATAATATAATCCTCGGGAACAACAGGCAATTCATATCTAGGGGGAGAATCATAATCTTCAGTTTCAATAATATCATCAGTTTTAGTTATTTCATTCTCTCTAACCATGGCAAGTTGTTCATCAAGAAATTCACCTAGTGGCACAGCATTATCAAGCAGAGAAGTAGTTTCATCATAAGCATCATGCATAGTAGAACTGGCATCATCAATAACATGCGACATATCGAAAACAATAGCAGGTGTAGGTGTCGCAAGTTTACTTAAAACAGAAGGAGAATCAAGTGCAGAGCTAGATGGAATTCCTTACCTCCCCTCGTAGTTGAGGGATAGATCTTGGTTTTGTTATCTTCTAGATTCCTCATAGTGATCAATAGTTATAAATCCCAAGTGACTCAAAGAATAGAGCTATGCTCCCCAGCAACAGCGCCAGAAAAAGGTCTTGATAACCCACAAGTATAGGGGATCGCAATAGTTTTCAAGGGTAGAGTATTCAACCCAAATTTATTGATTAAACACAAGGGGAGCCAAAGAATATTCTCAAGTATTAGCAGCTGAGTTGTCAATTCAACCACGCCTGAAAGACTTAATATCTGCAGCAAAATATTTAGTAGCAAAGTAGTATGGAAGTAACGGTAACAGTGGCAGAAGTAATAGTAGCAGTTTTGTAGTCGTAACAGACGGAAAAGTAACTTAGTAAAGATCAATATGAAATGAGCTCATAGGCAATGGATCAATGATGGATAATCATGTCGGATGGCATTCATCATGCAACAATTATAACATAGGGTGACATAGAACTAGCTCCAATTCATCAATATAATGTAGGCATGTATTCCGTATATAGTCATACGTGCTTATGGAAAAGAACTTGCATGCGCCTTTTGTCCTACCCTCCCATGGCAGCGGGGTCCTATTGGAAACTAAGGGATGTTAAGGCCTCCTTTTAATAGAGAACCAGACCAAAGCATTATCACTTAGTGAATACATGAACTCCTCAAACTACGGTCATCACTGCGAAGTGTCCCGACTATTGTCACTCCGGGGTTGCCAGATCATAACACGTAGTAGGTGACTATAACTTGCAAGATAGGATCAAGAACACAAATATATTCATGAAAACATAATAGGTTCAGATCTAAAATCATGGCACTCGGGCCCTAGTGACAAGCATTAGGCATAGCAAAGTCATAGCAACATCAATCTTAGAACATAGTGGATACTAGGGATCAAACCCTAACAAAACTAACTCGATTACATGGTAAATCTCATCCAACCCATCACGGTCCAGCAAGCCTATGATGGAATTACTCACGCATGGCGGTGAGCATCATGAAATTGGTGATGATGATGGCGACGATTTCCCCTCTCCTGAGCCCAAAACGGACTCCAAATCTGCCCTCCCGAGGAAGAACAGGGCTTGGCGGCGGCTCTGTATCATAAAACGCGAAGAATCCTTCTTTCTAATTTTTCTCTCCCCAAATGTGAATATATGGAGTTGGAGTTGAGGTCGGTGGAGCCTTGTGGGGCCCACAAGGACACAGGGCGCGCCCGCCACCCTTGTGGCCAGGGTGTGGGTCCCCTTCGGTTGATTCTTTCGCAAATATTTTTTTATTTGTTCCACAAATGATCTCCGTGAAGTTTCAGGTCATTCCGAGAACTTTTATTTCTGCACAAAAATAACACCATGGCAATTCTGCTAAAAACAACGTCAGTCCGGGTTAGTTCCATTCAAATCATGCAAATTAGAGTCCAAAACAAGGGCAAAAGAGTTTGGAAAAGTAGATACGATGGAGATGTATCAGTGACACCAAGTCACGAGATACTACAATACCTTCTAGCCATTTCATGGAACACCTAGCCTGTGGTGGAAGCAACACCGTTGAACGTCATCATCGGGGTAGCTCTTGATGGGGCGAAGGGAGAGGATGAAGGTGCGACCCTTTCCGTAGGAACCTTCTTGCGCTTCATGCTCGAAACCTTGCTCAACTTCCCAGCGGGGCGATGCCGGGCGCGCGTGCCTTCCCAGCGGGGCCAACCAGATTTTCGCCCTGCACGACCACGTTGCCCTGTCACTTGCAGGCAGGCGCGATGGTGCCTTGAGCGACTGCGGTGGCGACATGGCCGACGACGAGATCTGTCGGAGGGGATTGCACATGAGTGACATCCACGGTGATGGGGGGCGGCTGGGAGGCTTCCATGGCGGCGCAGAATGGCTGGGAAAGATGGACCAGAGCAGGCGGGGGCGGGGCAATGGCGATGAAGGGGGTGGGAAGCGAGAACGGGTGCGTGGAAATTTTCCTCGCGCCAAATCTTGCTGTGGATAGGGGGCAAGCTCGAGTTGGCCTCCCACCTCGCGAATCTAAAGGTTGAGGGCGAATTTTTGCCGCGCCCCACAAAAAATTATATGTGTCCGACGCATTTGCGGGGTCTGATCGGGCAGTATTTTTTATGCGGACCCATATTTTGGCGGTTATTTTGCGGGCCGGGGCATTATACAGGGTCTGCTAGAGATGCTCTAAGAACAGGCAGAAGAAATGTCGCTCCCAGCAAGTGAGGTCAAAGATCTCAAATGCCTAACATGGAAGCGCCCCTCAGATAGCGAGCTCCCAGCCTTGATGGCCCAGATGCAATGAAGCAAGGAGAGATGGCCGTGGAGATCGACGCAGCAAGGCAAGATGATGCAAGGAGCCACCACGCCCTCGTCCTGGAACACCCAGCTCCGCACAAAAGCCACCCCTCAACCGACTTTTCATTGGGTAGGCCCACACGCACACCACCCAGTGACTCGGTCAAAATCGTCAGCCAATTTCAAATGTGTAGGCTCAATTGAAGGAGAGGGCTTCCATCCCTAGGGAGCTTAGTAATTTAGTAGATTTGTTTGTGGTAATATAGTTGATATGGTATTAATTGCAGACATGTTGACATTGAAACAATCTAAGTTGTTTAATTGACATGGTTTGATGAGTGAGATTAGTTGGATTTGTCACTTTGAGTGTTTTTATAGAGAGACTAGCAAAAAGGCCCATGCGTGCAACGGGATAATAAAATCTGATGGAAATATGCCCAAGAGGCAATAATAAAATGGTTATTATTATATTTCCTAAATCATGATAAAGTTTTATTATTCATGCTAGAATTGTATTGACCGAAAACTTAAATACATGTGTGGATACATAAACAAATACCATGTCCCTAGTGAGCCTCTACTAGACTAGCTCGTTGATCAAAGATGGTTAAGGTTTCCTAACCATAGACATGAGTTGTCATTTGATAACGGGGTCACATCATTAGGAGAATGATGTGATGGACAAGACCCATCTGTTAGTTTAGAATATTGATCGTTCAGTTTATTGTTATTGCTTTCTTCATGTCAAATACATATTTCTCCGACTATGAGATTATGCAACTCCCGGATACCGGAGGAATACCTTGTGTGCTATCAAACATAACAACATAACTGGGTGATCATAAAGATGCTCTACATGTATCTCCGAAGGTGTTTTTTGAGTTAGAATAGATCGAGATTAGGATTTGTCACTCCGAGTATCAAAGAGGTATCTCTAGGCCCTCTCGGTAATACACATCATAAGAAGCCTTGCGAGCAAAGTGATTAATGAGTTAATTACAGGATGATGCATTACAGAATGAGTAAAGAGACTTTCCGGTAACGAGATTGAAACTAGGTATGGAGATACCGACGATCGAATCTCGGGCAAGTAACATACCGATGGACAAAGGGAATTACGTATGTTGTCATAACGGTTCGACCGATAAAGATCTTCGTAGAGTATGTAGGAGCCAATATGGGCATCTAGGTTCTGCTATTGGTTATTGATTGGAGAGGTCTCTCGGTCATGTCTACATAGTTCTCGAACCCGTAGGGTCCACATGCCTAATGTTCATTGACGATATAGTGTTATATGAGTTATATGATTTGGTGACCAAATGTTGTTCGGAGTCCCGGATGAGATCAAGGACATGACGAGGAGTCTCAAAATTGTTGAGAGGTAAATATTGATATATAGGACGATGGTATTCGGACACCAGAAGTGTTTCGGAGTGTACCGAATAGTCATCGGAGGATCGGAGGGGGTACCGGACACCCCCGGGAGGATAGTGGGCCTATTGGGCCACAAGAGGGGAGCACACCAGCCCACAAGGGGCTGGCGCACCCCCCATGGCCTCCCCCTTTCTTTCCTCTTCCCCCTTTCCTTTCCCCCTCCGATAAATATAGTAAGGGGGGCGCCACTTGGGAAGGGACCCCAAGTAGGATTCGGCCTACTTGGGCACCCTCTTGGCTGCTCCCTCCGCCCTCCCACCTATATATATGAGGAGGGGGCGCCTAGCACACCACAACATTGTCTTAGCCGTGTACGGTGCCCCCTCCACCGTTTACACCCTCGGTCATATTTTTGTAGTGCTTAGGCGAAGCCCTGCGAAGATAGCTTCACCATCACCATCACCATGCCGCCGTGCTGCCGAAACTCATCCACTATGTCGCCGTCTTTCTGGATCAAGAAGGCGAAGGACGTCACCGAGCTGAACATGTGCTGAACGCGGAGGTTTCGTGCGTTCGGTACTCGATCGGTTGGATCGCGGAGAAGTTCGACTACATCAACTGCGTTACTAAATGCTTCCGCTTACGGTCTACAAGGGTACGTAGACACACTGCCCCTCTCATTGCTATGCATCTCCATGGATAGATATTTTGTGAGCATAGATTTTTTTTGTTTTTCCATGCAACGTTTCCAACAAAATTGTGGTCTACAAATCAATTTCCAAGTACTCATAGTACAATCATATACACATATTCGAATATTTGTGCACCAACCAACGCGCATGCGGACGTAAGACGCGTGCATTGTAACATGCTCACAATGGTGTATAATTATTATTATTGAGTACATCATTAATGCATGTATGACAAGGAAAAGAAAAGGTCTAACATGTTCACAATGGATCGATGTTAGATTTCATCCTTGATGCATGTATATATTTTTAGTACATCCTTGATGTGTGTATGAGAAGAAAAATAAAAGGTCATTCTGATGATGGATGAAAACTGGAGGGCCTATGACGTACGGATAATTCAGAGGAACACTCATTTTTCTCACTCTTCCGATTGGTGAGGTGGGTAATTTACTTCATTTTTAGGGGCAGTTTTGATGACAGATGAAAAAATTAGAGAAACAATTAATGAAGATTTTTTTCACTTACGGGGGCGGGTGGCTAATTTACTTCAACTTTAGGGGCGGTTTCAATGTCTGAAAAAAACAGAGAAACAATTAACGGAGAGTTTTTTGTTACTTATGCGTGGAATGGTGGGTAATTTATTTCAACTTTATAGACAGCTTAAGATAGATGGACGGACCAAAAAAATCATACAAACACCCTGTCCTTTAATAATATTATTATATGTATATGTATAGATACAAATATAGATACATGTCACTTTGACGATTTACTTTCACATACTTTGCAATGTTTTTCTTGGAAAATGCTTCTTTTTGCCCTGATCTCACGTGATCATAAGGCGCCTTCAGCGATCGACAAGCGTCCCCTAGTTGAGCCCCATGCACCGCTTATCCATCCACCTTATCCCACTCAGCAAGCGCACATCCACGCATTTCCTGCCCGCATCTTCGCCTTCCTCGCTGATGAGGACATCAATACCATTGTTACACCCACAGCCCTACTGCTACATATACTGGACCAATTACTAGAGCTCGCGCCACCAATTAAATTATCAGGTATTTTCATTTCTTGGTAATGATTCTAATGTTCATGAGAATATGATGCTGCCTAAATTGGATACATTTTTTTTGCTTACAAATGAAGGACCTGGCATGGATAAGAGGGATGAACACTGGAGCAAGACCAAGCACGGAGATGATGGCATGCGCAAGGCGAACAAGAACGGAGTTGCAAGTGATGATTTCAGGACTTTAAAGCCACCATAAGGAGTGCATGAAGCCTTGGATGAAATATACAAGATGCCATTTCATAAATTTCGTCCAGAGGTTATTCTAGGTGCCGCGTCACCTTATTATTGGGCCAGACCCATGTAATTTTGAAATACTTAAGTATTGGTTGTTTTTAGAGTCCGTATGTGTGGGGAAACAAGAGTTAGGGTTGGTTTCGGACCCCTCCTCCAAGGGCCATGAAATCCCCCCCCCCTCTTCCTCCATATATACAGCCCTTAGGGCGTCGTTTAGACTTTGGTTTTGTTCAGGTTAAAAGTTCGCCTTAGCTGCAACTTCGTGTACTTCGTTTGTGTTCAACCACTAGACCAAGACGTCACAGAACCCCACCTTGATCATAAAGTCTTCATCTTATATTCACAATATCCAGATTGCAATCTCAGTTTCTTACTTGTTCTTCGTTTGCTTGCAGGAAATAGACCCTCGTGGTCAGGTTGATCGTGCTCCGGCGTGGTCAATAACCTCTCAGAGTTGGTTTAGCGATTGCTAAGGCGCGATGTCCTCGCATGTTCGTAGTCGGGTCGTCAAAGTCTACTCCACTAAAACGATAATCACCTTCTCATCAAAAGACGGGACACCTTTGCCTCTATCAAGTGGTATCAGATTTCCAGGTTGCTCGGTGAGATTTTATAGTTTTTCGTAGTTTAGATCGAGTCTGTCCTTCATACCTACAGTCCATGAAAAAGCCAAAAAAGTAGGGTTAGTTCATCATATCTGAACCAATCTGAGCCTTTGCATAATCTTTTTAGGGTTTTGCTTTGTTGAATTTGTGATTGCATCATCGTGTCTAGTTGCTGGTCTTAGCGTCTAGTCCTTTAGAGTTTCGAGTTCTGTCACAGTTTGTCACGCTGCCGCCGCACCATCTTCATCACTGCTGCCATATACCACCACCTCTGCCATATCCCAACACCGCTACCATATCCCACCAACACTACCATATAGCACCACAGCTGCCATATCATACCACCGCTACCATATACCACCAACGCTGCCATATCCTACCACCATATATCCACCACCAATCCAAGTTCTTTTCATATTAGGTTTGTTTTCGAGATCCATCTATTTTCCGATTCGTGTTTCCTTGCCTGAGTAGGTTTCGGGAAAAAAAAGAGTCTGGAGACCCTCGGGCAGTTTTTAGGCCAAAATTTTGGCAGCCGGAAATATTTTTTCCCTATCCTGTTTTTAGGCTTTTCTGAGTCTTTTGAGACACTCGCCATCATAGTGATTTTTTGTCGCACTTTTCCGGTGTCGCTGCCCTGATTTCCAAAAAAAATTGTCAAAAAAATTTGGTGCCTATCTTGTCAATTTGAATTGGGAAGAGTTTTGAGACACTCGCCGTTATAGTGATTTTTCGCAAAAAAAAGAGGAGCACAAAAAAGCGATTTTTTTCAGAGTGGGCTTTTCCCTTGTTTCTGTGTCGCGTCGTGATTTTGTTAGTGTTCTAGGCTCGCGTCTCTAGTACGGTCTAGCCTAGGACCAGCACAGTACCGTTGTTGAGCGTTTATTCAACTTTGCATCTCTCAATTGATTATTGCTGATCCTTTTTGCTACCATATTATAAGCCTTCCCAGCTCCACATACATCTACACCGTGCGTTTGACTCTCCCTGGTAATCGCTCTATCCAAGCTTTGAGAGTTTTGACTACAACGGTTGCCAATCACCACCTGCCGCTTGGTAAGAACTGGTTAGAATTTGAGATTTGCTTGACGGATTTGTGACACACTGCCACTTTCTAGTAGTTTGTAGGATCATATTCTTGTGTGTTTCTATTGCTGCTAACCATGGCAGGACCACAAGCCGACGAGATTTACTGGGAGAACATGACGAAGAAGGAGCTTCATGATAAATTTTAGCAAATGTTGAGTCAACAGGTGGAAGACGTCATGGCCACCGTCGGAAAGGCACTGGAGAGGATTGATGACGTTGAGAAGACAATTGACACCAAGTTGGACGCCAAGTTCGATGAATTACTCGCGCGTCTTCCACAACCACCGCCCGCTGCACCTGTCGCACCTCTACATCAACAACAACAACAACAACATCACCTTCCAAATCAAGTGGGATGAGTATTGCACGTTCCCCTTGAGCCTGGTCAAACTTCTGGTGCCTCTATACCTAATGTTGATGCTTTTGTAGCTCCTGCTGCTACTGCATAGGTGGAGGACCATTACGAGGATGAGGTTGATCAAAATCAGAACTATGTGCAACCACCAGCACCACCAGCACCAAGTCATCCTCATGCATATCATCGCGATGGTAGGGCTGCACCACCACCCGAGGTACGAGATCATGACCATCTTCCTAAACTAAAATTGAATATTCCACCATTTGAGGGTAGATATGTTCCTGATATATATCTTACTTGGGAGTTAGAAACTGAACAATGCTTTACATGTTTACAATATCCTAAGGAGAGACGTGTTCCTGCTGATGTTTGTGCTTTCACTAGTTTTGCATGTGTTTGGTGGTCTGAACATTGTAGATTATATCCTATTCCAGCTACTTGGGCTGCTTTGAAAAATGTTATGCGTACTCGTTGGGTTCCACCATATTATCAACATGAATTACTTCAAAAATTGCAGCGTTTGAGACAAGGAAAAAATTATGTAGAAGAATATTATCAAGAATTACAAACTGGTACGATTAGATGTGGTATTATTGAGGATAATGAAGCTATGCTTGCACGTTTTATGGGTGGATTAAATAAAGAGATACAGACCATTCTAGAGTATAAGGAATATAATAATATCACTCATTTATTCCATCTTGCTTGCAAAGCTGAACACGAAGTGCAAGATCGACAGGCATTGGCGCGAACTAACTTATCTGTAGGTCGGCCTTCATCATGGGCACCGTGTGCATCCTCTACTTCCACACGTTCTGCTACACCGGCACCTCCGTCCGCTGCCACCTCCAACCGTGATACAAGAAAGCAGGCACAACCACCACTATCTACCAAGAGCACACCTTTTGGGCCTGCGCAGAGCTCTTCTTCCTCCATGGCATCAATAGGGCAAACACATGATATTATTTGTCGTCGTTGCAAGGGTGGAGGTCATTATGCGAGAGAATGCCCATCTAAGCGTGTGATTATTGTTACTGAGGATGGTGGGTATGAGTCCGCTAGTGACTATGATGAGGAGACTTTGGCTCTTATTACAAGTGAAGAACATGGTGGAGATGATTCTGATCATGAGACGCAATACATGGCTGCTGAAGATGCTGGTAGGTATGAATGTTTAGTTGCTCAACATGTTTTGAGTGTGCAGGCTACACAAGCAGAGCAAAATCAGAGGCATAATTTGTTCCATACAAAGGGAGTTGTGAAGGAACATTCTGTTCGCGTCATCATAGATGGAGGGAGCTGCAACAACTTGGCTAGCATGGAGATGGTGGAGAAGCTATCCCTCACCACAAGACCACATCCACATCCTTACTACATCCAATGGCTCAACAAACAGCAGTAAGGTTAAGGTAACACGTACTGTTCATGTGCATTTTAGTATCTCTACATATGCTGATTATGTTGATTGTGATGTGGTACCTATGCAAGCATGTTCTTTATTACTTGGTAGACCATGGCAATTTGATAAAAAATCTTACACCATGGTAGAAACAATCAGTATACTCTTGTTCATAAGGATAGAAATATTACTTTGCTTCCTATGACTCCTGGTTCCATTTTGAAAGATGATATTAATAGAGCTAATAAAGCAAAACAGGAGAAAAATAAGAGCGAAAATCAGATTGTGGCAAAAGAATTTGAGCAACAAATGAAGCCTATAAACCAACTAGTGTTGCTTCTGAAATTACATTGAAAAGTGCATGTTTACTTGCCACCAAATCTGATATTGATGATCTAGATTTTAGCAAATCTATTTGCTATGCTTTTGTGTGCAAAGAGGCATTATTTTCATTCAAGGATATGCCTTCCTCTTTGCCTCCTGCTGTTACTAACATTTTGCAGGAGTTCGCTGACGTCTTTCCACAAGACGTGCCACCGGGATTACCACCTATTCGAGGGATTGAACATCAGATTGACTTAATTCCCGGTGCATCGCTACCCAACCGTGCACCATACCGTACCAATCCAGAGGAGACGAAGGAGATTATGCGTCAAGTCCAGGAGCTGCTCGACAAAGGTTATATACGTGAATCCCTTAGTCCTTGTGTTGTTCCTATTATTCTAGTGCCGAAAAAGGATTGTACATCGCGTATGTGTGTTGATTGTAGAGGCATTAATAATATTACTATTTGTTATCGTCATCCTATTCCTAGGCTAGATGATATGCTTGATGAATTGAGTGGCTCTACAATATTCTCCAAAGTTGATTTGCGTAGTGTATACCATCAAATTCGTACAAAACTTGGAGATGGATGGAAAACAACATTTAAAACTAAGTTTGGATTTATGAGTGGTTAGTCATGCCTTTTGGGTTAACTAATGCACCTAGTACTTTCATGAGATTAATGAACGAAGTTTTACGTGCTTTCATTGGATGATTTGTAGTAGTCTATTTTGATGATATACTATTTATAGCAGATCTTTGGAGGAACATTTGGAACATTTACATGATGTTTTTATTGCTCTATGTGATGCACATTTGTTTGGTAACGTTGGGAAGTGCACTTTTTGCACCGACCGAGTATCTTTTCTTGGCTATGTTGTTACTCCACAGGGAATTGAAGTTGATAAAGCCAAGATTGAAGCTATTGAGAGTTGGCCGCAGCCCAAAACGGTCACACAAGTGAGTAGTTTTCTTGGCCTCGCTGGATTCTATAGGCATTTTGTGAGAGATTTTAGCACCATTGCTGCACCTCTCAATGAGCTTACAAATAAGGATGTGCCGTTTGTTTGGGGTACCGCACAGGAAGAAGCCTTCACGGTATTGAAAGATAAATTGACACCTGCTCCTTTACTCCAACTTCCTGATTTTAATAAGACTTTTGAGCTTGAATGTGATGCTAGTGGAATTGGATTAGGAGGTGTGTTATTACAAGATGGCAAACATATTGCATACTTTTCTGAAAAATTGAGTGGGCCTAGTCTGAATTATTCTACTTATGATAAAGAATTATATGCTCTTGTTCGGACTTTAGAAACATGGCAACATTATTTATGGCCCGAAGAATTTGTTATACACGCTGATCATGAATCTTTGAAACATATTAAAAGTCAAGCTAAACTGAATCGTAGACATGCTAAATGGGTTGAATTCATTGATACTTTCCCTTATGTCATTAAACACAAGAAGGGTAAAGAAAATGTTATTGCTGATGCATTGTCTCGTCGCTATACTATGCTTTCACAACTTGACTTCAAAAAATTTGGTTTGGAGACCATCAAAGATCAATATCTGCATGATGCTGATTTTAAAGATGTAATGCAGAATTGTAAAGAAGGAAGAACATGGAACAAGTTCGTCATTAATGATGGATTTGTGTTCCATGCTAACAAGCTATGCATTCCAGCTAGCTCTGTTCGTCTTTTGTTATTACAGGAGGCGCATGGAGGAGGATTAATGGGACACTTTGGCGTGAAGAAGACGGGGTTCGTACTTGCTACACATTTCTTTTGGCCAAAGATGAGACGGGATGTTGAGCGTTTTGTTGCTCGCTGTACTACATGTCAAAAAGCTAAGTCACGACTCAATACTCATGGTTTATATATGTCTTTGCATGTACCTAGTGTTCCTTGGGAGGATATATCTATGGACTTTGTTTTAGGTTTACCTCGAACAAAGAAGGGGAGGATAGCATATTTGTTGTCATGGATAGATTCACGAAAATGGCACACTTTATACCATGTCATAAAAGCGATGATGCTATTAATGTTGCTGATTTGTTCTTTCGTGAAATTATTCGCTTGCATGGTGTGCCAAATACTATTGTTTCAGATCATGATACTAAATTTCTTAGCCACTTTTGGAGATGTTTATGGGCTAAGTTGGGGACTAAACTGTTTTTAGTACTACTTGTCACCCCCAAACTGATGGACAAACTGAAGTAGTCAATAGAACATTGTCTACTATGCTTAGGGCTGTTTTGAAGAATAATAAGAAAATGTGGGAAGAATGTTTGCCTCATATTGAATTGCTTATAATCGTTCATTGCATTCTACTACTAAGATGTGCCCTTTTGAAATTGTGTATGGTTTCCTACCTCGTGCACCTATTGATTTGTTGCCTCTTCCATCTTCGGAGAAGGTTAATTTTGATGCTAAACAACGTGTTGAATTGATTTTAAAAATGCATGAGTTAACTAAGAAAAACATTGAGCGTATGAATGCTAAATATAAACTTGCTGGAGGTAAGGGTAGAAAACGTGTTATGTTTGCACCTAGAGATCTTGTTTGGTTACATTTTCCTAAGGATAGATTTCCTAATTTGCTCAAATCAAAGCTAATGCCACGTGTTGATGGTCCTTTTAAGGTGTTAGAGAAAATAAATTATAATGCATATAAACTTGAGCTGCCTGCAGATTTGGGGGTTAGTCCCACTTTTAACATTGCAGATTTGAAGCCTTATTTGGGTGAGGAAGATGAGCTTCCATCAAGGACGACTTCATTTCAAGAAGGGGAGGATGATGAGGACATCAATACCATTGTTACAACCACAACCCCTATTGCTACATATACTGGACCAATTACTAGAGCTCATGCACGCCAATTAAATTATCAGGTACTTTCGTTTCTTGGTAATGATTCTAATGTTCATGAGAATATGATGCTACATAAATTGGATACATTTGTTTTGCTTACAAATGAAGGGCCTGGCATGAATAAGAGGGATGAACACTGGGTCAAGACCAAGCATGGAGATGATTGCATGCGCAAGGGGAACAAGAACGGAGTTGCAAGTGATGATTTCAGGACTTTAAAGCCACCATAAGGAGTGCATGAAGCCTTGGACGAAATATACAAGATGCCACTTCATAAATTTCGTCCAGAGGCTATTCTAGGTGCCACATCACCTTATTATTGGGCCAGGCCCATGTAATTTCGAAATACTTAAGTATAGGCTGTTTTTAGAGTCTGTATGTGTGGGGAAACTAGAGTTAGGGTTGGTTTCGGACCCCTCCTCCAAGGGCCACTAATCCCCCCCCCCCTTCCTCCATATATACAGCCCTTAGGGCGTCGTTTAGACTTTGGGTTTTGTTTAGGTTAAAAGTTTGCCATAGCTGCAACTTCACGTACTTTGTTTGTGTTCAACGACCAGACCAAGACGTCATAGAACCCCACCTTGATCAATAAAGCCTTCATCTTATATTCGCAATATCCAGATTGCAATCTCAGTTTCTTGCTTCTTCTTCGTTTGCTTGCAGGAACTAGACCGTCGTGGTCGGGTTGATCATGCTCCGGCGTGGTCAATAACCTCTTGGAGTTGGTTTAGCGATTGCTAAGGCGCGATGTCCTCGCACGTTCGTAGTCGGGTTGTCAAAGTCTACTCCACCAAAACGATAATCACCTTCTCATCGAAAGACGGGACACCTTTGCCTATATCACTCGCCTCACATTTTTTCTTCCCTCCTACATATCCCCTCTCTCTCTCTCCTTTTCCATGCTCTTCCCCTTCATTTAGATCGAGACCAACGCCGAAAAATTGATGTCCACTGCTACTGCAAGCTTCTACTCCCGTTCGTGTGCACCGTCAGGAGGAACCACAGTTTACTACAGTTGTTGCTCGTGCCCGCCGTTGCAAAGCAAAGGGCCACCGCTTTGCTGCAGTGAGTGTTGCAATTGGGGTCACTGTCGGTGCTTACTTCTGTTGGGAAATATAGTATAAAAACGGGCTACCGATCAAGATCCTAGGATCTCTATGAATATGTACAAACAAGGTTACATCTGATCGTTACCAACTATGAGTTGTAGTGGAAGAAGAGTTCATGAAGATCATTCTTGAAGTCCCTCGAATCGTCTCACAAACAGTTCCCTCGAACAAAAATCGAACGTATGGTCCCTCTATGGATTGCACGCATACGACACGAGTGATCTGGCAGCGCTTCTCCGTCCAGAGCTAGGCGATGCCAGAGTACAAGAGGAGGGAGGACCAACTTTGCAGCATGGAAAATATTCCATGGAAAAGCTAGAGAGAGATGGAGAGGGAGGGCGCAACTACCGTGCAGAGGGCGGATGCATCTGGAGGTGTCTGCCCCTTCCTATTTATAATAATAATCCTATAACTACAACAAAAGAACACATCTGTGATGATACGCGTTGTCATAGTAGGTTACATTTTCTGTCACACATATTCATCCGTGACTATTTTATGACAAAATCAAGATAGTCACACGTGTGCTGTCGGGAAAGTGTTCCATGACAATAATCCATTTATCATCATGGAAGTGTCCACTTTCGTGATCATAAATGGCGCATCATGGAAGTGTTTTTGTCAAGGGTAACCGACACATGACATCCATTGTAGCAGGTCTTCATTAAGCTATCGGGCGCGGGTTTTGAATCTGTACCCATTAATATCCCAGTTAATGATGATTCTACGCGTGTCAAATTCTCATTCGTCAACGGAACCACGTGTCAACTCTGTGTTGTGATAGGTGTCGCCCATCCAACGGATGATATGTGCCGATGAAATGGCGACATGTGGCATGTCCCAATAGTTGCCCGTTCTTAAAAAGGCTAGCCCAGTCTAAAGCCTACTTAAGGCACACTTGCCTTGGTCAAACTTTAGCGGCGTGACCCATTGAAAGCCTGTTAACGACCTATTTGTGTAGCCCAATTACGACCCAGGTACGCACGACCCGTTATGACTTCTCTGAATTCAGCCCATTAGGGGCATGCGGGCCATCCAATATGGTTCCAACCCATTAATACTTTAGGCTCATTTGTGTCCCTTGACGTCTTTCGACCCATACGTGGAGTTTTGTATCTCTTGGTTCTTTAATGACCCATGGTTCTTCTGGCCAATCAAGATAGCACATGGCTTTTACACAGTACTAAAATGAATTTGCTAATTTACTGGACGTGATCAATTGATGAATTTTTTACACAGTACTAAAATACAAATTTTATGCATTGTACTAATTTTCAGAGTTCTTGGAGTCAAAGAAGTATGATAGTAAATTGCATCTTTACGTATTATTTCGTTTTTGACAGATTCTGTTTTCTTTTCTTTGTTTGCTTGTTTTAAAGTTTCCATGCCATATATTGAGGGATATTGTTGGTGCAATAATTTTCCTCCTTATGTTTTGGAGATTGTTGTCAGAAATAGTGTGGAACTAATATGTTTGCTAGTGCATATAGAGTGTTAAGTCCCTGAAGTTATGAGGAGTTTGGTACAAACTAAGAAGATAATTTCCTACGCGGCAGCAAAGATTATCACCGAAGATTATGCCCATCGAAAGTGACCCCCAAAAAATTGTTAACGTGAAGCAATTGGTTTGGTGTGTTTCCAAAGAAATTGACTGCAACCGAGAAGTCTGAAGACGAAGCGAAGACGTACTATTTGTTTCGTAGTTCATCTTTCTCAAGTCATAGGACCACCGTACTATTAAGAGGTGTTGGGATGTTCCCCATGGTTAAGACCCATAAATGTGTGACTCGGCCTTGAGCTTTGAGTCTCTGTGAGTCACAACAATTGTCGGCTCATGATAAATCCAGCCCAGGTAGGCTAGAAGCCAAAAGCAAGACCCAGTTGTAGGCCGACTCTCATGGACCTGATGGGCCAGCTTGACGGGAAGTCCCAAGAGTGGTAGATTTCCTAACTTGGGAGTCAAGATGAACAAGAGTTAGAGTAGGATACGGGTTAGCAGTACGACCCAAAATCTTCTGTAAACCGAAGGACTCAACCTGCTATATAAAGGCGAGCCCTGGGACGAAAAGACTAAGTTACAATATCTCAAAAGCTAGGTTAGCGAATCCGCATCCTTGTAATCGAGATCATCATTAATATCAATCAAGCAGGTTTGTACCTTCATCGTGAGGGTCCAAACCTGGGTAAATTTGTGTCCTTCGTTCCTGATCAACCCCATTCAAGCAGCCACCTAGTTGCGATGGTGAAAGTGCAACTATCCCTGGGTGGTTTTGGTAATTCCTAACAACATATAGCTCATTGAGCTAATGCTATTCCAAGATGAATATTTCAGGAAATCTCAATGGTTGGCATGGCATGGATTAGAAAGTGGACCCTTCAAAATGCTAAGGATAAAAGATTGGCTCAAGCTCAAAGCACAAGACTCTACATTTTCTATTTTAGTGATCCAAGATCACATTGAGTCTATAGGAAAAGCCAATACTATTAAGAAGGGATGAGGTGTTGCTTAATGAGGTGCTTGCTCAAAATGCTTAGTGATATGCTCCAAAACCCTCCACTACTTTATCATATCCACATATGTCCCACACCAAATATCCAACTCGGCCCCACCGATTCTTTCTATCCGGTGCCACCAAGTTCAGTTGACATAGCCACTGCCAGAAACCCTAGTCTTTTCGGTCTCACCAATAGGGATCTCGGTCTCACCAAGATGGGATTGTAATCTCTCTGTTTCCCTTCGTAACGTTTCGGTCAAACCGAGATGAGCGATCGGTCCCACCAAGATTGTAATGTAAACTGTATGTTTCCCTTTCGTAACACTTCGGTCCAACCGAGATGAGTGAATCGGTCCCACCGAGTTTGCCTGACCAACTCTCTGTTAGTCCATTACCAAAATCGGTCTCACCGAGTTTGTGTAATCGGTCTCACCTAGATTACATTATGCCCTAACCCTAACGAAATCGGTCCCACCGAGTTGACATGTCGGTCCCACCGAGAATCCTAACGTTCACATTTTGAACTAAATCGGTCTGACCGAGTTTCATGATTCGGTCCCACCGAGTTTGGTGATTTGTGTGTAACGGTTAGATTTTGTGTGGAGGCTATTTATACCCCTCCACCCGCTCTTCATTCGTGGAGAGAGCCATCAGAACATGCCTACACTTCCAATACATATTTTCTGAGAGAGAACCACCTACACTTGTGTTGAGGTCAAGATATTCCATTCTAGCCTCATAAATCTTGATCTCTAGCCTTCCCCAAGTTTCTTTCCACTCAGATCTTCTTTCTACCAAATCCAATCCTATGAGAGAGAGAGTTGAGTGTTGGGGAGACTATCATTTGAAGCACAAGAGCAAGGAGTTCATCATCAACACACCATTTGTTACTTCTTGGAGAGTGGTGTCTCCTAGATTGGCTAGGTGTCACTTGGGAGCCTCCGACAAGATTGTCGAGTTGAACCAAGGAGTTTGTAAGGGCCAAGAGATCGCCTACTTTGTGAAGATCTACCCTAGTGAGGCAAGTCCTTCGTGGGCGACGGCCATGGTGGGATAGACAAGGTTGCTTCTTCATGGACCCTTCATGGGTGGAGCCCTCCGTGGACTCGCGCAATCGTTACCCTTCGTGGGTTGAAGTCTCCATCAACTTGGATGTACGATAGCACCACCTATCGGAACCACGCCAAAATCTCCGTGTCTACATTGCGTTTGCTCCCTCCAAACTCCTCCATTTACCTTCATATGCAATTGTATTACATTTCGCTGCTATACTCTTAGAATTGCATGTGTAGGTTGATTGCTTGACTTGTGTTATTTTGCTAAAATCTGCCAAGAACTAAAATTGGGAAAAGGCTAGATTTTTATTTGGTCAAGTAGTCTAACCCCCCCCCCCCTCTAGACATACTTTCGATCCTACAGATGGCCTCCATACTTAGTCCTTTCACGAGGACATCTACCGTGACAAAACCATGACAGTTGGCGCCCACCAGGGATCGAGGGATACGCGATCGGGCGAATGACGAAGAGTCACCGCGGCAAGCTCTACATCGACGACTCGGACTGGGTCTGGAGGCCGACTCAATCAAGTATGGGTACCGGGTCCCCTTCGGCAAGATCCATGTATTCATCGACATAATTGGAGAATTCGGTCATGAGCCGAACATCTCTCCGACATCGGCGAGTCGGCTCTCCGCACCAGACCCGGCCAGGCAGGACCCATGGAGTCAACCTGTCAGGAAATCCGGCGCGGGCGAGACATGGCGGCGATCGATCCGGGCGGCGGCGACCCGGGGAGGCTTGGCTCGGCGGATCCGGGGCACGTGGTGGCCCAGCAGCATGATTCCGTCGGCGGATATGGACAGAATCGAAGACGGCGGGACGGGCAGCGATGGTGCCTGGTGGCTGCGGGATGGAGAAGGAGAGTGCGCGCTGAAGTGTCCCTCCTGCCAAACGCTTTCACGAGATACAGGCACCGACGGGGTGGAGAAAACTATGTTTTCATGGGTCGGAGGGGCAATTTACCGCGCCCTCAAAAAAATTTAAGGATCGGACGCATTTACATGTCTGTTCGGGGTATTTTTTCTCGCAAAACTGGCAGTTATTTTGTGGGTCTGCGCCATGTAAGGGTCCAGCAGCAGGAAATCTGTAGTGTCGTCGAGTAGATTCGAGTGGCCAGTAACCCCGAAAACCACATGGCAACGCGGTCGAAATTTCCACGGCCTGACAATCCAAAACCCTTCGAACGGCCCGGACGGCGAGATGGCGGAGGCGGTGGCCGGCTGGCTGGTGTGCCCAGTCATACGGATCGTTGTCGACAAGGCCAAGTCCTGTGCCGCCGACCGGATCAGGTGGCTCAACGGCGGCATCCCCGATGCGCTCCAGCAGCTGGACGGGGCGCTCATGCAGCTCCGCGCCATGGCGAGCACCGTCGAGCGGAGCCGCGGCGGCGGCGACCTCGACCGGTGGCTGCTGCAGCTCAAGGACGCCGTCTACGAGGGCGACAAGGTCATCGACGAGTTTGAGTACCGGACTCTCGGCCCCCTGCGCTCCCCCCTTGTCAAGATCGGCAAGCAGCTCGTCGACACTGACGAGTCGCTAAACAGGCTCAAGGGCGTCATCAAGAAGCTGGACGGCATCAACGACAGCTCCGGACGGCTGATGCAGGCGGCAGACCTCCAACCATCATGGTCCGGCGAGTTGAGCGGCCACCCACCCACCCCAGTCGGCCCGGCCACAGGCTCACTACTGGAGGACAGCGAGGTGTTTGGGCGCGACGCAGAGCGGAAGAAGATGGTCTCTTGGCTGGTCGCCGGCAGCCCGCCCGACCGCGCAGATCCGCGCGCCGCCACCATCCCCGTTGCCGTGATCATTGGGCTCGGCGGGATGGGGAAGACCATGCTGGCGTGCGTCCTGCTCCACGATGATTTGGTGAAGGAGACATTCAATCTGGTGATGTGGGTGTGTCCTTCTGCCGCTTACCACAAGGTCGGGCTCCTGAAGGCCCAGAACACTCACGACCTACATATGCATACAATTATAATAAAATATAAGCTAAAAGGCTGAGGTAGCGACCTTCCGACGATGGTCTTCTCAGACTCCATGATCAGCATGGCACCCTTGCGGCCGTTCACTCCAAGTGTCCCGACCCGCCTCTGCCTATGGAGCTGCTGGCGCTGGGAGGCTCTTAGGGCTGTTGGGCCTCTTCCAGAAGAGCTTGAGAGCATGCAATCGCGCGCATGAAAACTCCGCGGAACCGCTCCATTTCCATGTCTCTGGCCTAGTAGCAAATTCCGTCCATCACCTGCATCCTCAAGATATCGCGTTGGCCATGTTCTACTTCGTCGAGGACGTCAACTCCGCCAAGGATGTGCTCGAGCCTGGCCACCACATCATCGGGATCGAGGTTGACACGGCCGTTGCGGCAATGGTGAAGCCGCAGGCTGCCTGTGTCTTGACTGAATCACAGAGGTCCTATGCCCATTCCTTGCGGGGCATCAGGCTCTCGATGAGCACTGGTGACGGCGGCTCTTTGGGTGGGTCGTCAATCATGCCACCGAGCAGCTCTGGATCTTTGGCACGGTGGATGAGAAGCTGCTCATGACACCTCCTCTGCAATATGTCGATTGTGCTCCCAAGGACTGTCACGCCGATATCGCTGCCGATGGGCCATGGTGCCTGCACCAGCCGATGAAGCTCTTGCTCCCCGACCTGCCCCGGCTCGTTGTCCTCGCCGAAGATGTAATGCAGGTAGGCGTCGACGTCGAAGCTTTGGTCGTTGCTTGGCATGCTTGGAATAACTAATGGTACATGGCCGAGGACTAGATCCGCGCAGAGTGTTGCGATGGTGTGTTGCCGCCTGGATTATATGCAGAAGACATTAGCTGGTGGCGGGAAACCGGTGAGGGAAGAGGCATGGATTTTACAATTCACCCATGTGGAGCACGGGAAGCATTTGCTGGAGCGCGGGAAGCATTCGCTGGAGTGCAGGAAGACTAAGTGGAGCACACACACAACCCGAATACCGTATCCGGTGCCACATGTTATTTATCACACAAGTGTTAACATAAGGAAATTTATGTGTAACTTACTAATCATCGCACGTGAGTACTCGCAGACACATCATGTGCGATACTCCTAGACACCGCAAGCAACTAGTTTGCATTTTTCAAAGTTTTTTGTACACACAAAATCGCACACGAACTAACTATATTAACCATCTATGTTGTAATTTCTCATCGCAAACAGTTTATCCGAGTCGGCTGTTTGCCACGTATCACACACATCTTGTTAAGTTGAACCATTTATGTTGTGTTCGCTAATCAAAAATAGTTCGTCCGAGTGAACCGTATGCCCTATATCACACGCACACCTTGATCTGGCTAACCGTTTCTGTTGCACTCCCTAATAGCAAATAGTTCATCGGAGCAAATGGTATACCGTGTATCGCATACACATTGATATGGCTGCCCATTTCTGTTGTTCTGCCTCATCGCAAACAGTTCGAACGGGTTAACCGTGTGCCCTGACTCGCACACGCAACTAAAATCTAAACCATGTTTGATGGCTCTGCCATCACAAATGTTCTGCACATTTTTTGACGGTTTTTTTACATCCCCGTTTGTGATTAATGCATCACACATAGTTTCTGAAGGAAATATGCCCTAGAGGCAATAATAAAGTTATTATTTATTTCCTTATATCATGATAAAAGTTTATTATTCATGCTAGAATTGTATTAACTGGAAACATAATACATGTGTGAATACATAGACAAACAGAGTGTCACTAGTATGCCTCTACTTGACTAGCTCGTTAATCAAAGATGGTTATGTTTCCTAACCATGGACAAAGAGTTGTTATTTGATTAACGGGATCACATCATTAGTTGAATGATCTGATTGACATGACCCATTCCATTAGCTTAGCACCCGATCGTTTAGTATGTTGCTATTGCTTTCTTCATGACTTATACATGTTCCTATGACTATGAGATTATGCAACTCCCATTTGCCAGAGGAACACTTTGTGTGCTACCAAACGTCACAACATAACTGGGTGATTATAAAGGAGCTCTACGGGTGTCTCCAAAGGTACATGTTGGGTTGGCGTATTTCGAGATTAGGATTTGTCACTCCGATTGTCGGAGAGGTATCTCTGGGCCCTCTCGGTAATGCACATCACTTAAGCCTTGCAAGCATTGCAACTAATGAGTTAGTTGCAGGATGATGTATTATAGAACGAGTAAAGAGACTTGCCGGTAACGAGATTGAACTAGGTATAGGATACCGACGATCGAATCTCGGGCAAGTAACATACCGATGACAAAGGGAACAACGTATGTTGTTATGCGGTCTGACCGATAAAAGATCTTCATAGAATATGTAGGAGCCAATATGAGCATCCAGGTTCCGCTATTGGTTATTGACCGGAGACGTGTCTCGGTCATGTCTACATTGTTCTCGAACCCGTAGGGTCCGCACGCTTAAGGTTACGATGACAGTTATATTATGAGTTTATGTATTTTGATGTACCGAAGGTTGTTCGGAGTCCCGGATGTGATCACGGACATGACGAGGAGTCTTGAAATGGTCGAGACATAAAGATTGATATATTGGAAGCCTATGTTTGGATATAGGAAGTGTTCCGGGTGAAATCGGGATTTTACCGGAGTACCGGGAGGTTACCGGAACCCCCCGGGAGGTATATGGGCCTTAGTGGGCCTTGGTGGAAGAGAGGAGAGGTGGCCAGATATGGGCCGCGTGCCCCTCCCCCCTTGGTCCGAATTGGACAAGGAGAGGGGGCCGGCCCCCCTTCCTCCTCTCTCTCCTCTTTCCCCCCCTCCACGAATCCTATTCCAACTAGGAAAGGGGGGGAGTCCTACTCCCAGAAGGAGTAGGACTCCTCCTGGCGCGCCACACCTTGGCCGGCCGGCCCCCCTCCATTGAACCTTTATATACGGAGGCAGGGGCACCCCTAGAGACACAAGTTGATCCACGTGATCATATTCTTAGCCGTGTGCGGTGCCCCCTTCCACCATAGTCCTCGGTAATATTGTAGCGGTGCTTAGGCGAAGCCCTGCGACGGTAGTACATCAAGATCGTCACCACGCCGTCGTGCTGACGGAACTCTTCCCCGACACTTTGCTGGATCGGAGTCTGGGGATCGTCATCGAGCTGAACGTGTGCTAGAACTCGGAGGTGCCGTAGTTTCGGTGCTTGATCGGTCGGGTCGTGGAGACGTACGACTACATCAAACAAATGCTTCCGTTGTTGATCTACAAGGGTACGTAGATCATACTCTCCCCTCTCGTTGCTATGCATCACCATGATCTTGCGTGAGCATAGGATTTTTTTTGAAATTACTACGAAACCCAACAGTGGCATCCGAGCCTAGGTTTTATATGTTGATGTTATATGCACGAGTAGAACACAAGTGAGTTGTGGGCGATATAAGTCATACTGCTTACCATCATGTCATACTTTGGTTCGGCGGTATTGTTGGACGAAGCGGCCCGGACCAACATTACCCGTACGCTTACGCGAGACCGGTTCTCCCGACGTGCTTTGCACATAGGTGGCTTGCGGGTGACAATTTCTCCAACTTTAGTTGAGCCGAGTGTGGCTACACCCGATCCTTGCGAAGGTTAAAACAGCACCAACTTGACAAACTATCATTGTGGTTTTGATGCGTAGGTAAGATTGGTTCTTGCTTAAGCCCGTAGCAGCCACGTAAAACATGCAACAACAAAGTAGAGGACGTCTAACTTGTTTTTGCAGGGCATGTTGTGATGTGATATGGTCAAGACATGATGCTAAATTTTATTGTATGAGATGATCATGTTTTGTAACCGAGTTATCGGCAACTGGCAGGAGCCATATGGTTGTCGCTTTATTGTATGCAATGCAATCGCGCTGTAATGCTTTACTTTATCACTAAGCGGTAGTGATAGTCGTGGAAGCATAAGATTGGCGAGACGACAACGATGCTACGATGGAGATCAAGGTGTCGCGCCGGTGACGATGGTGATCATGACGATGCTTCGGAGATGGAGATCACAAGCACAAGATGATGATGGCCATATCATATCACTTATATTGATTGCATGTGATGTTTATCTTTTATGCATCTTATCTTGCTTTGATTGACGGTAGCATTATAAGATGATCTCTCACTAAATTATCAAGAAGTGTTCTCCCTGAGTATGCACCGTTGCGAAAGTTCTTCGTGCTGAGACACCACGTGATGATCGAGTGTGATAGGCTCTACGTTCAAATACAACGGGTGCAAAACACTTGCACACGCGGAATACTCAGGTTATACTTGACGAGCCAAGCATATACAGATATGGCCTCGGAACACGGAGACCGAAAGGTCGAGCGTGAATCATATAGTAGATATGATCAACATAGTGATGTTCACCAATGAAACTACTCCATCTCACGTGATGATCGGACATGGTTTAGTTGATTTGGATCACGTAATCACTTAGATGATTAGAGGGATGTCTATCTAAGTGGGAGTTCTTTAAGTAATATGATTAACTGAACCTAAATTTATCATGAACTTAGTACCTGATATTATCTTGCTTGTTTATGTATGATTGTAGATAAATGGCCCGTGCTGTTGTTTCGTTGAATTTTAATGCGTTCCTTGAGAAAGAAAAGTTGAAAGATGATGGTAGCAATTACACGGACTGGGTCCGTAACATGAGGATTATCATCATTGCTGCACAGAAGAATTACGTCCTGGAAGCACCGGTGGGTGCCAGGCCTGCTGCTGGAGCAACACCAGATGTTGTGAATGTCTGGCAGAGCAAAGCTGATGACTACTCGATAGTTCAGTGTGCCATGCTTTACAGCTTAGAACCAGGACTTCAACGATGTTTTGAACGTCATGGAGCATATGAGATGTTCCAGGAGTTGAAGTTAATATTTCAAGAAAATGCCCGGATTGAGAGACATGAAGTCTCCAATAAGTTCTATAGCTGGAAAATGGAGGAGAACAGTTCTGTCAGTGAGCATATACTCAAAATGTCTGGGTATAATAATCACTTGATTCAAATGGGAGTTAATCTTCCAGATGATTGCGTCATTGACAGAATTCTCCAATCACTGCCACCAAGCTACAAGAGCTTCGTGATGAACTATAATATGCAAGGGATGAATAAGACTATTCCCGAGCTCTTCGCAATGCTGAAAGCTGCGGAGGTAGAAATCAAAAAGGAGCATCAAGTGTTGATGGTCAACAAGACCACTAGTTTCAAGAAAAAGGGCAAAGGGAAGAAGAAGGAGAACTTCAAGAAGAACAGCAAGCAAGTTGCTGCTCAAGAGAAGAAACCCAAGTCTGGACCTAAATCTGAAACTGAGTGCTTCTACTGCACTGGTCACTGGAAGCGGAACTGCCCCAAGTATTTGGCGGATAAGAAGGATGGCAAGGTGAACAAAGGTATGTGTGATATACATGTTATTGATGTGTACCTTACTAATGCTCGCAGTAGCACCTGGGTATTTGATACTGGTTCTGTTGCTAATATTTGCAACTCGAAACAGGGACTACGGATTAAGCGAAGATTGGCTAAGGACAAGGTGACGATGTGCGTGGGAAACGGTTCCAAAGTCGATGTGATCGCGGTCGGCAGGCTACCTCTACATCTACCTTCGGGATTAATGTTAGACCTAAATAATTGTTATTTGGTGCCAGCGTTAAGCATGAACATTATATCTGGATCTTGTTTGATGCGAGACAGTTATTCATTTAAATCAGAGAATAATGGTTGTTCTATTATGGTCATGCACCCCTGAAGAGTGGTCTATTCTTATTGAATCTCGATAGTAGTAACACACATATTCATAATGTTGAAACCAAAAGATGCAGAGTTGATAATGATAGGGCAACTTATTTGTGGCACTGCCGTTTAGGTCATATCGGTGTAAAGCGCATGAAGAAACTCCATACTAATGGACTTTTGGAACCACTTGATTATGAATCACTTGGTACTTGCAAAACGTGCCTCATGGGCAAGATGACTAAAACGCCGTTCTCCGGTACTATGGAGAGAGCAATAGGTTTGTTGGAAATCATACATACAGATGTATGTGGTCCGATGAATATTGAGGCTCGTGGCGGATATCGTTATTTTCTCACCTTCACAGATGATTTAAGCAGATATGGGTATATCTACTTAATGAAACATAAGTCTGAAACGTTTGAAAAGTTCAAAGAATTTCAGAGTGAAGTTGAAAATCATCGTAATAAGAAAATAAAGTTTCTATGATCTGATCGTGGAGGAGAATATTTGAGTTACGAGTTTGGTGTACATTTGAAACAATGCGGAATAGTTTCGCAACTCACGCCACCCGGAACACCACAGCGTAATGGTGTGTCCGAACGTCGTAATCGTACTTTACTAGATATGGTGCGATCTATGATGTCTCTTACTGATTTACCGCTATCATTTTGGGGTTATGCTTTGGAGACGGCCGCATTCACGTTAAATAGGGCACCATCAAAATCCGTTGAGACGACGCCTTTTGAACTATGGTTTGGCAAGAAACCAAAGTTGTCGTTTCTGAAAGTTTGGGGCTGCGATGCTTATGTGAAAAAGCTTCAACCTGATAAGCTCGAACCCAAATCGGAGAAATGTGTCTTCATAGGATATCCAAAGGAGACTATTGGATACACCTTCTATCACAGATCCGAAGGCAAGACTTTTGTTGCTAAGTTCGGAAACTTTCTGGAGAAGGAGTTTCTCTCGAAAGAAGTGAGTGGGAGGAAAGTAGAACTTGATGAGGTAACTGTACCTGCTCCCTTATTGGAAAGTAGTGCATCATAGAAAACTATTTCTGTGACACCTACACCAATTAGTGAGGAAGCTAATGATAATGATCATCAAACTTTAGAACAAGATACTACTGAACCTCGTAGATCAACCAGAGTGAGATCCGCACCAGAGTGGTACGGTAATCCTGTTCTGGAAGTCATGCTGCTAGATCATGATGAACCTACAAACTATGAAGAAGCGATGGTGAGCCCAGATTCCGCAAAATGGCTTGAAGCCATGAAATCTGAGATGGGATCCATGTATGAGAACAAAGTATGGACTTTGGTTGACTTGCCCAATGATCGGCAAGCAATTGAGAATAAATGGATCTTCAAGAAGAAGACTGACGCCGACGGTAATATTACTGTCTACAAAGCTCGACTTGTCGCAAAAGGGTTTCGTCAAGTTCAAGGGATTGACTACGATGAGACCTTCTCACCTGTAGCGATGCTTAAGTCTGTCTGAATCATGTTAGCAATTGCCGCATTTTATGATTATGAAATTTGGCAGATGGATGTCAAAACTGCATTCCTGAATGGATTTCTGGAAGAAGAGTTGTATATGATGCAACCGGAAGGTTTTGTCGATCCAAAGGGAGCTAACAAAGTGTGCAAGCTCCAGCGATCCATTTATGGACTGGTGCAAGCCTCTCGGAGTTGGAATAAACGCTTTGATAGTGTGATCAAAGCATGTGGTTTTATACAGACTTTTGGAGAAGCCTGTATTTACAAGAAAGTGAGTGGGAGCTCTGTAGCATTTCTGATATTATATGTGGATGACATATTACTGATTGGAAATGATATAGAATTTCTGGATAGCATAAAGGGATACTTGAATAAGAGTGTTTTCAATGAAAGACCTCAGTGAAGCTGCTTACATATTAGGCATAAAGATCTATAGAGATAGATCAAGACGTTTAATTGGACTTTCACAAAGCACATACCTTGACAAGATTTTGAAGAAGTTCAAAATGGATCAAGCAAAGAAAGGGTTCTTGCCTGTGTTACAAGGTGTGAAGTTGAGTCGGACTTAATGCCTGACCACTGCAGAAGATAGAGAGAAGATGAAAGATGTTCCCTATGCTTCAGCCATAGGCTCTATCATGTATGCAATGTTGTGTACCAGACCTGATGTGTGCCTTGCTATAAGTCTAGCAGGGAGGTACCAAAGTAATCCAGGAGTGGATCACTGGACAGCGGTCAAGAACATCCTAAAGTACCTGAAAAGGACTAAGGATATGTTTCTCGTATATGGAGGTGACAAAGAGCTCATCGTAAACGGTTACGTTGATGCAAGCTTTGACACTGATCCGGATGATTCTAAATCGCAAACCGGATACGTGTTTACATTAAACGATGGAGTTGTCAGTTGGTGCAGTTCTAAACAGAGCGTCGTGGCGGGATCTACGTGTGAAGCGGAATACATAGCTGCTTCGGAAGCAGCGAATGAAGGAGTCTGGATGAAGGAGTTCATATCCGATCTAGATGTCATACCTAGTGCATCGGGTCCAATGAAAATCTTTTGTGACAATACTGGTGCAATTGCCTTGGCGAAGGAATCCAGATTTCACAAGAGAACCAAGCACATCAAGAGACGCTTCAATTCCATCCGGGATCTAGTCCAGGTGGAAGACATAGAGATTTGCAAGATACATACGGATCTGAATGTTGCAGACCCATTGACTAAGCCTCTTCCACGAGCAAAACATGATCAGCACCAAGGCTCCATGGGTGTTAGAATCATTACTGTGCAATCTAGATTATTGACTCTAGTGCAAGTGGGAGACTGAAGGAAATATGCCCTAGAGGCAATAATAAAGTTATTATTTATTTCCTTATATCATGATAAAGTTTATTATTCATGCTAGAATTGTATTAACCGGAAACATAATACATGTGTGAATACATAGACAAACAGAGTGTCACTAGTATGCCTCTACTTTACTAGCTCGTTAATCAAAGATGGTTATGTTTCCTAACCATGGACAAAGAGTTGTTATTTGATTAACGGGATCACATCATTAGTTGAATGATCTGATTGACATGACCCATTCCATTATCTTAGCAACCGATCATTTAGTATGTTGCTATTGCTTTCTTCATGACTTATACATGTTCCTATGACTGTGAGATTATGCAACTCCCGTTTGCCAGAGGAACACTTTGTGTGCTACCAAACGTCACAACGTAACTGGGTGATTATAAAGGAGCTCTACAGGTGTCTCCAAAGGTACATGTTGGGTTGGCGTATTTCGAGATTAGGATTTGTCACTCTGATTGTCGGAGAGGTATCTCTGGGCCCTCTCGGTAATGCACATCACTTAAGCCTTGCAAGCATTGCAACTAATGAGTTAGTTGCGGGATGATGTATTACAGAACGAGTAAAGAGACTTGCCGGTAACGAGATTGAACTAGGTATAGGATACCGACGATCGAATCTCGGGCAAGTAACATACCGATGACAAAGGGAACAACATATGTTGTTATGCGGTCTGACCGATAAAAGATCTTTGTAGAATATGTAGGAGCCAATATGAGCATCCAGGTTCCGCTATTGGTTATTGACCGGAGACGTGTCTCGGTCATGTCTACATTGTTCTCGAACCCGTAGGGTCCGCACGCTTAAGGTTATGATGACAGTTATATTATGAGTTTATGCATTTTGATGTACCGAAGGTTGTTCGGAGTCCCGGATGTGATCACGGACATGACGAGGAGTCTTGAAATGGTCGAGACATAAAGATTGATATATTGGAAGCCTATGTTTGGATATTGGAAGTGTTCCGGGTGAAATCGGGATTTTACCGGAGTACCGGGAGGTTACCGGAACCCCCCGGGAGGTATATGGGCCTTAGTGGGCCTTGGTGGAAGAGAGGAGAGGTGGCCAGATATGGGCCGCGCGCCCCTCCCCCCCCCCCTTGGTCCGAATTGGACAAGGAGAGGGGGCCGGCCCCCCTTCCTCCTCTCTCTCCTCTTCCCCCCCCCCTCCACGAATCCTATTCCAACTAGGAAAGGGGGGAGTCCTACTCCCAGAAGGAGTAGGACTCCTCCTGGCGTGCCACACCTTGGCCGGCCGGCCCCCCTCCCTTGAACCTTTATATACGGAGGCAGGGGCACCCCTAGAGACACAAGTTGATCCACGTGATCATATTCTTAGCCGTGTGCGGTGCCCCCTTCCACCATAGTCCTCGATAATATTGTAGCGGTGCTTAGGCGAAGCCCTGCGACGGTAGTACATCAAGATCGTCACCACGCCGTCGTGCTGATGGAACTCTTCCCCGACACTTTGCTGGATCGGAGTCCGGGGATCGTCATCGAGCTGAACGTGTGCTAGAACTCGGAGGTGCCGTAGTTTCGGTGTTAGATCGGTCGGGCCGTGGAGACGTATGACTACATCAACCAAACGCTTCCGTTGTCGATCTACAAGGGTACGTAGATCATACTCTCCCCTCTCGTTGCTATGCATCACCATGATCTTGCGTGAGCGTAGGAAATTTTTTGAAATTACTACGAAACCCAACAGTTTCGTCAAAGGGTCTCTGATCGTAGTGTCGCGTTAGCAGCATCCTGCAGTAGTGGGAGTTCATGGAGTTGTTGCATGTTCATGATGAGGGGCTCAATGTGCCCGTTGGTGTCCGCCCACATGCCAACCCTGAGTCGGCCAACAAGACCAAGATTCTACCCTACCTTGTTGAGAAGAAGCTAGCTAATGACAAGAAGACTTGGGTGCTGAACCCATTCTTTGACATCATGCATCGGATCTTCTGCAACTCACTCTTTCCTCGCAGAGGCAACAAGGACAAGGTGCATGCCTATCTTGTGGATATGATGCTCGTCTGTGAGAAGGCGCGCCTCCAACAGACGGAACCACTTGATGTCTCACATATCATGTGGTGTGAGCTGCAGTTTGCTGTGTTCAATCATACGGTGCCCATCTATGGACCTTACCTGTTTTTCTTGATCTCGAAGACTTGGGAGAAGCTCTTTCCAGGTGAAGAGTTTCATGCTCCCAACTAGATTCGCCATGAGCGTATCAAGCTACGCATCAAGAGCAAGTGGGCTAACACCACTACATGGGCGGAGGCAGAGGCTGCTAGGATGGATGTGGATGAGGATGATTTTGAGGAGGAGGAGGCGGCTGAGGACAGTTCTGAGGGATACAATCCTCCCTCTACTGAGCCCATTTGGGCTAAGAAGCTTGAGGCCAAGATGAAGGCTTTGTTCTGCACGCAGGCCAAGGGACAGTACCGGACTCATGTGAACGCCAACATGGCTCGAGTCGCGACAAGGCTATTATGAGACAGGTTGGCCTTGAGGTCCAGTATGGCTCTGAGGAGAGGATCACAGATGAGGAGCAGTGGACCAGACAACACTGCCGGTGGAGTGAGTCAGAGGAGGAGACTGGAGTTCCCTCTTCATCCCGTGCTGTTGAGGGGTCTAAGGAGGAGGAACATGACTGGTGATGCCTTAGAGTTCTACCAACACCTGTGTCGTAGGTGTCCTCTCTGCCTTTTTGGTGTCTCGATGCCAAAGAGGGAGAGAGTGTAGGATTTGCGAGTCTTGTGTCGTGTTTGCGAGTCTTGTGTCGTGTCTTGTTTCGCTTTGCTTTCGTTCTGTTGAACCTTCACTGCTTTGGCTTGTTGGTTTGTGGTTGTGTTCGTGTGAGTCCAGGAGACTATCATATGGTGTAAGAAATATGTCCTCAACTTATCTTATTGTCTTACCGTATTATCTAGTATGTTGAGTAGATTGTGAGCTTATACTATCTTGTGCCCTTTACTTCATGCTCATTTCTTTACCTTGCCTTCACTAGTAAATTCGCACGTGCAACGCACGTGTAATCTTCTTAAGCCTCTCATCTTGCAACAAGATGCCCTTTGTCCTTCGGAGAACACATCTCTAATAGTATATTTGTGTCATAGTGGTTATATGCGGACATATGTGCAACCTTCAATTATCTCCGACATTTGCCAAATTGATGAAGTATTAAGAAATGAATTAATATCACTACATTTGATCCATGAATGTTATTTAATAGCAGGTGATACCTAATACCACATGCCTATACTTAATCCCGATCTTGACAAACTCATCATATGAAACCACAAAAGAAAACACATTCAATCAATTACACAAAACACAGACTTATGAAGTATTTAATATCAACAAAATAAAGAGCAGGGCATTTCGGAGACCGACCTCCATGGAGCCCTTTATTTAGATATTTTTCATAAATTTCTGTTTTAAAAAAATCAGAAAAAAGATACACATATATGCAAGGATGTAAAGTGCATGTGTGGAAAAATTCAGGATGAAATATCTTGAATTGCGAGCTGCACAAAAAAACCATGGACTTTAAAGGTGAACAATACATATGCTAAAAGCCCCAGATTTCTCTTTTTGTGTAGCTCACATTTTAATGGTTTTCCATCTGAAAAATTCCACACATGTACATTATGTATCTAGGTATATGTGTATTTATTTATAGAATTTTTTGAAATTGAAAAGTTCAAATTTTGATGTTTTCAAATAAAGGCCTCCATGGAGCTCGGTCTCCGTTTGGCATTTTCGCAAAATAAAACTGTAAATTAACTTTGCATAAGCCATGACTTAAGTACGCGCAAATTCCACTGAAATCAATCATCCGACCCACTATTTTGTGCACAATGGATTATACACAAAAGTGAAAGAAATATTGTCGACTTAATCTTTTAGTAACTCTAGTATGATTGGAGAAGCATGAAGATATTTTACTGATCTTGATGCCTAGTAGAAGGAAAAAAGTAGAGCACATAGACTTACCAATGGCTAGTTGTCACGATGTTTTTTTCCAGATTACCATAAGTTACATACGATAAATATGTCATCTCTGAATTTATTGTAGTGACATCGCTGACTATCTTCTAAAAAGGATAAGACCTGAGCAATGAGTTATCAATTTTCCTTCACCAATATGATGGACCTCTCAAATGGGGCTTCTTGCAACCAGCAAAGATCCTACATCTTGTCACCTCAGGTTCAGAATATTAGCTTCAGCATAGCAACCACTCCAAGATTTGCAGTACTACTATCTACGCTATTTTTGTGCCCTTTCATATAAGTAACAACATCTATAAGATCATTAATATGCACCTTTATAGTAAGGCAAAATGAAATAATAAGCATCTACATGATAACAGGAAGTTCAGTTTTATACCGGTCTGCTTGTGAATGTACTTGATTAATCACATTGACTTGATTTTTTTCATATGGACAATACTATGCAGTTCCCTTCATCTTGGTGAGAACAAATGCATAGGTAGACGTCTATACATTTGAAATTGCTAATTAGCTGAAAAGGCGAGTCCGGTCAGATATAAACACAACAGAATAGAAAAAGACATCATATCAATATGACACCTGGCGGCTGGTGCGTGGCAAGGGCATGTAACTGGCCAAACTTAACACAATGATAGATCCAATGGCCATGGTCGTCGCTTGAGCCTGGGTTGGTTCCCGGCCGGGTGGATGCACCCTGTGGAAGCTGAGAACCCGAGGGGCAGCGTCAGCCGACACCTGCTCGATGTCGACCTTGGAAGGGCACCAAGCATGAAAGATAGAGTGAGAGCCGAACAGGGAGACCACCGCCGACTCTATTGCTCGCCATTCTCCCCGCCAAGAAGGAGATCAAAGGATCCGGTTGGAGGATGTCGAGGCTGCGAAGCTAGTGAGGCAGTTTTCCGTGGAGCCGCCCGGATGGACGGTGAATAACACCGACGAACATGAGGCGTCCCCGACGACCTGCTAGGCGGTATAGGAGGCGGCTTCCAAACGGCTGGCTGTAAGAGGATGTGCCGTCCCTGGCAGCCAAGCCAGGTGGTGTAGGAGGAGGCATCGCCGCCAACGACCGGCCAAGCGGGGTAGGGAGGCGGCGCCGCCGACGGCTGAGGCAAGGCGAGGTGATGGGTTGGGGCAACACAAAGATGGGAGAGGCGGCATCCTTCAAGGTGCGGCGGCTCGAGGCGATGGGGGAGGTGTCGTGAAGGTGCGGCGATCGGAGGCGATTGGGGCGATGCGATGATGCAGCAGTTACTCTCCTTTCTTTCTTTCTTGATTGACGTGGGCAGTTTATTTCCTTTCGTGCCAAAGGAATGTGATCACGGAAGAGAAATTACTTTCCTTTCTTTCTTTCTTGACTGATCGTGGGCAGTTTCTTTCCTTTCGTGCCAAAGGAAGGTGATCACAGAAGAGAAAGTTGTGTTTAGCACTAAACGCGTTTAGTCGCTCACCATTAGGACAATAACAACTGTTGGATGAATGCGAATGGATGGCCGAGATCTGTTGGATCTACCTCACTGGGTCTTTTTATATTGGTATAGATGCTTAATGTCATTCATATTGTTGCAAGGATTGCGTTGTTTATGAAATATAGGGGGAGTGTTGGTCCTAGTATGTGTGCCGTGCAGTCCAAAGCATTTCTATAGAGTGCACACATCTAGGGGGAGCTTGTCTATATTTTATAGATGTTGGGTTTGCTTATGTTCATTTTATATCCCTATGCGCAAATCCCGTATTGTCATCAGTCCACCAAAAAGGGGGAGATTGTAAGGGTATATTTCTCCCTGAGTGGTTTCGGTGATTGATGACAATGCATTTGCGGACTAATCATGTGCATTGAGCATTTCAGATATCTCATGTCTAGGCACAAGACGATTCGGTGCCCCTCGGAGCCTATCGAAGATGGCGTTTCTCTATGTTTCTTTTTGGTGGATTGGAGACATAGGAAAGTCGTACTATTAAGAGGGGTCCGCTTCGAAAAGGTTAGGGTGGAATCAACACATACACATATGTTCCTTTCCACCACCTTTTCTTCGCTTCATTGGAGCACCGGTCGTTTTCCCTTGTCGTTGCGAAGAGAAGATGAAGGCCTCCAAGTGCTATTGTTCTGTGGCGTGCAGTAGTACTGCTCAAGGAAGCAGTAGTACTGCAGCGGCCCACGGTAGTACCGCCCTTGGCAGCGGTAGTACCGCTCCTAGCGCGGTAGTACCGTGCCCTCTAGCCCAGAAGGGTGGCATGCGCGGAAGTAGGGGGAAGTAATTTTTTACTTCCGCACCCTACGCAGTAGTACCGTTCCCTGCGAGTTGTAGTACCGTGCTGGATTTTCGCACAAACCGAAACTCAGCGGAAGTAGCCACGGATGTAATTTTCTTAGTCCGTGCCTTCCCAGCCCAGAGTGAACCCTGCCTTGTGGTAGTACCACAAGGGCACGCGGTAGTACCTCTCTGGCGGTTCTACCGCTCATTGCTATACGCAACAGGGCCTCGTCTGGCCCCTGCCGCACGAGCGGTAGTACCGCACAGCCTAGCGGTAGTACCACACGCCCGTGTGGTAATACCGTGGGTATGTGCGGTAGTACCACCTGTCGCCGGCTGAGTAAGTGGGTAACGGTTGGATCCTTTCTCCCACTATATAAGGGGGGTCTTCTTCCCCAAGTTGACCACCTCTTCCCTCCCCAAGCTCCAATGTTGCTCAAAGCTCCATTTTCGTCTGATCTCTGTCTCTAGCCAATCAAACTTGTTGATTTTCTAGGGATTGGTTGAGAAGTCCCCGATCTACACTTCCACCAAGAGAAATTCGATTCCCCCATTAATCCCTTACGGATCTTGTTACTCTTGGGTGTTTGAGCACCCTAGACGGTTGAGGTCACCGCGGAGCCATATTCCATTGCGGTGAAGCTTCGTGGTGTCGTTGGGAGCCTTCAATTAAGTTGTGGAGATTACCCCAACCTTGTTTGTAAAGGTTCAGTCGCTGCCTCCAAGGGCACCAATAGTGGAATCATGACATCTTGCATTGTGTGAGGGCGTGAGGAGAATACGGTGGCCCTAGTGGCTTCTTGGGGGGCATTGTGCCTCCACACCGCTCCAACGGAGATGTACTTCCTCTCAAAGGGAAGGAACTTCGGTAACACACCCTCGTCTCCAGCGGCTCCACTCTTGGTTATCTCTCACCTTTACTTGTGCAAGCTATATTGTGTTGTATCCCTTGCTTGCTCTTGTGCTTGTTGTTGTTGCATCATATAGGTTGCTCACTTAGTTGCATATCTAGACAACCTACTTTGATGCAAAGTTTAATTTGGTAAAGAAAGGCTAAAATTGTTAGTTGCCTCTTCACACACCCCCCCTCCCCTCTAGTCAACTATATCGATCCTTTCACAAGCTCTACATCGACGACTCGGGCTGGGTCCGGAGGCCGACTCAATCAAGTATGGGTACCGGGTCCCCTTCGGCAAGATCCATGCCTTCATCGGCATAATTGGCAAATTTGGTCCCGAGCCGAACATCGTCTCCGACATCGGCGAGCCGGCTCTACGCACCAGGCCTGCCTAGGCAAGATCCGATCGGACTCACACTTTCGTTGGCTTCACCCATGGAGTCAACCTGTCAGGAAATCCGGCGCGGGCGGCGACTTGGCGGCGATCGATCCGGGGCGGCGGCGACCCGGGGGGCTCGGCTCAGCGGATCCGGGGCGCGTGGTGGCCTAGCGGCGTGATTCCGTCGGTGGATATAGCCGGAATCGAAGGCGGCGGGACGGGCAGCAACGGTGCCGGGTGGCTGCAGGATGGGGCGGGGAACGCGCGCTGAAATGTCCCTCCAGCCAACCGCTTTCACGAGATACAGGCACCGACGGGGTGGGAGAAAACTATGTTTTCACGGGTCGGAGGGGCAATTTACCGAAAAAGGCTTTCGCCCCGCTTTATATATAAAGCAATAACCACACCTTACAACCAACAGGACAATAGGAAACGGAAAATACAATCGACACGGATAAAAGCACTACGGAACAGCTAACGAGCTCCGAAGAACCCAAAAGTACTTCGGAGCCCACGACGGTTACATATCATGACACGGACACGCCCGCAACAAGGGAGCTAATCGTCGCCAGAGGAGAGCCATGCTTCGTCGTCTCCCATGGCCACTCGGTTCACCATCCGAATCTGCCGCCGAAGAGGGCACCCCCGCCCTCTCGTCCTGGATCAAAGGACGTCGACCCATCAGCAAGCAAAGCAGCTCACCCCGAGCACGCTTGAACCAATGAACCAGTTGCCGAGAGAGTGACCGCCCTGGCGACCTCACCTCTGAAAGAAACCCATACATCGCCACCGTTTTCGGTCAAGACCCAGAAGCCCACCGCAACTGTCGAGCATGAACCCTACTAAAGAAGCCGACCAACACCATGCCAAATCCCGGACCGATGATCACCCAAAACGACGCCTTCAAGAAGTACACGACGCTGACGCGCCATCGCTGCCCCAATCCAGAGATCGTAGGGTTTCACCCGAGACCAGGAGGCGAGGGACAACGGCGCCACGGGCGTTGCCAACGTCGCGAATTTTTTTAAGGATCGGACGCATTTACGATGTCATCCCTGTTCGTGGTAGTACCCTTTTCTCGCGAAACAGCAGTTATTTTGTGGGTCCGCGCCATGTAAGGGTCCTGCAGCAGGAAATCTGTAGTGCCGTCGAGTAGATTCGAGTGGCCAGTGACTCCGGTAGTCCCTCCGTCATTCCCCACGCGGAGGCGACGCGACCCAGCCAAGTTTCGAGCCCGTCGGGCGTCGGCGTCGCCAATGCGAGAAATAGCCCCGAAAACCACATGGCGAAGCGTCCGAAATTTCCACGGCCTGACAATCCAAAACCCCTCGAACGGCCCGGAGGAGGCTCCACCTAGCCGCTGACCCCTCGTCTCGTCAACTCCTCCCAATCCCCTCGGCTCCCGACGACCGGCCGGCGAGATGGCGGAGGCGGTGGCCGGCTGGCTGGTGTGCCCGGTCATACGGATCGTCGTCGACAAGGCCAAGTCCTGCGCCGCCGACCGGATCAGGTGGCTCAACGGCGGCGTCCCTGATGCGCTCCAGCAGCTGGACGGGGCGCTCACGCAGCTCCGCGCCGTGGCGAGCGCCGTCGAGCGGAGCCGCGGCGGCGGCGACCTCGACCGGTGGCTGCTGCAGCTCAAGGACGCCGTCTACGAGGCCGACGAGGTCGTCGACGAGTTCGAGTACCGGACGCTCGGCCCCCCGCGCTCCCCCCTCGTCAAGATCGGCAAGCAGCTCGTCGGCACCGACGAGTCGCTAAACAGGCTCAAGGGCGTCATCAAGAAGCTGGACGGCATCAACGACAGCTCCGGGCGGCTGATGCAGGCGGCAGGCCTCCAGCCGTCGTGGTCCGGCGAGTTGAGCGGCCACCCGCCCACCCCGGTCGGCCCGGCCACAGGCTCGCTGCTGGAGGACAGCGAGGTGTTTGGGCGCGACGCGGAGCGGAAGAAGATGGTCTCTTGGCTGGTCGCCGCCAGTCCGCCCGACCGCGCAGATCCGCGCGCCGCCGCCATCCCCGTCGCCGCGATCATTGGGCTCGGCGGGATGGGGAAGACCACGCTGGCGCGCGTCCTGCTCCACGACGATTTGGTGAAGGAAACATTCAATCTGGTGATGTGGGTGTGTCCTTCTACCACTTACCACAAGGTCGGGCTCGTGAAGCAAATCCTGCAGTCTGCTGGGGTAGAAGTTCCTGACAACATGAACAACTTTGACTGTCTCCAGAGGCGGCTCGAGGATGCCGTGTCATCCAAGAGGTTCCTGCTGGTTCTCGACAATGTCTGGAACAAAGGGGGCATGGACGAGGATAACTGGAGCGAGGTCTTGGCTCCTCTCAGATGTGGCCAGCCCGGCAGCAAGATCATGGTCACCACCAGGAAAAAGATTGTAGCAAACCTGCTGAAGGCGAGCAAGCTGGTCCCGTTGGACGGACTGGCGTTCGCGGATGTCTGGTCGCTGTTCACGAGGATTGCTTTCAGCAATGACAGCGCTGACAAGCATCCGGCGTTGCAGGCAATTGGAGAGCAGCTTGTTCACAAGCTCAAGGGGTTGCCATTGGCTGCCAAGGTCGTCGGCGGGATGCTCAAGGCTTCCCGGAGTATCAGTCACTGGAAGAGGATCTCGGAGATGGAAAGCTATGCCAATGTAACCTCAACGCTAGAGCTGTGTTACCGGAACCTGCAGGAGCACCTGCAGCCATGCTTTGCAATCTGCAGCATATTTCCGAAGAACTGGCGGTTCAAGCGTGACAAGTTGGTTAAGATTTGGATGGCCCTGGATTTCATCCGGCCAGCTGAAGCTGATGGGAGGAAACTGGAGGATGTAGGGAAGGAGTACTTTGATCAACTTGTGCAGGGGTCCTTCTTCCATGAACGCAAAGAGGGCCATCAGAATTACTATTACATTCATGACCTGATGCATGACCTGGCAGAGAGTGTCTCACGAGTTGACTGTGCAAGAGTTGAGAGTGCTGAGGAGAAGCAGATACCTCGTACAGTTCGGCACTTATCCGTTACTGCTGATGCTGTCACGCAGCTCAAAGGCCGGTGCGAGCTCAAAAGATTGCGCACGTTCATAATTCTAAAGCATTCCTCGTCTTCTCTCAGTCAGTTGCCAGATGATATCCTCAAAGAATTGAAGGGTGTCCGTGTGCTTGGTTTGGATGGCTGCGATATGGTTGATCTGTCGGATAAAATTGGTCAACTGATGCACCTCAGGTACCTTGCTCTTTGCAAGACAATTACAAGGCTTCCACAGTCATTGACAAAACTGTTCCTTCTTCAGACCCTAAGTATCCCTAAGAGGTGCCGCCCCGAGCAGTTTCCGAAAGATATGCGGAACTTGAAATATTTGCGCCATCTGGATATGGACAGGGCAAGTACGTCGAAAGTTGTGGGTATTGGGGAACTGATTCATCTCCAGGGATCAATTGAGTTCCATGTTAAAAGGGAAAAAGGTCATATGTTGGAAGATTTGTATGATATGAATGGTCTCTGCAGAAAGCTCCATATCAAGAACCTTGATGTTGTATCCAGTAAACAAGAGGCCAGCAAAGCTGGCCTGAGAAAGAAACAGGGTATTAAGGTGCTGGAACTAGAATGGAATTCCACTGGTAAGAGTGACCCTTCTGTCGACGCTCAAGTGTTAGAAGGCCTTGAACCGCACCCGCATGTTGAAGAGGTCCGTATCAGAAGATATCATGGTGATAAGTCACCGTGTTGGTTGGACATGAGCTTCAAGTTGAAGGAGGGAAGTACACCGTGCCTACTTAAATCTTTATATTTGACCAACTGTAGGAAGTGGGAGGTCCTGCCTCCTCTTGGGCAGCTTCCCTGCCTGAAGGTTTTGCATTTGAAAGAGATGTGCTCACTGAGACAGATTGGCAGTGAGTTCTATGGAACCAAGTTGATTGCATTTCCATGTCTGGCAGAACTTGAATTTGATGATATGCCACAGTGGGTTGAGTGGACCAAAGAAGAGAGCATGACCAATGTTTTTCCCAGGCTCCGTAAGCTGAATCTTTTGAACTGTCCCAAATTGGTTAAAGTGCCTCCTTTCGCTCAGTCCATCAGGAAGGTCACTGTCCGAAACACAGGGTTTGCTTCACACATGAAGCTATCCTTCTCATCATCGTCGAGAGCTTGCAGTGTTGCACTAGAGACATGTTGTGCCACCATCCTTACAATAGGTTTGCTGCACCGGCAACAGGTGGAAGCAGTCGCAGTTTTGACTCTGCGGCGCTGCCAAGGCGTAAATTTTGAGGACCTTCAGGCACTTATCTCACTGAAGAAGCTGCATATATCCCATCTAGACATAACAGATAAGCAGCTGGGTACTTGTTTGCGAGGTTTACGATCACTCACCTCTCTGGAGATAGACAACTGCAGCAACATAACATCTCTTCCACATGTTGAGAGTTCGAGCGGATTGACGACGTTGCACATTCGACAGTGCTCCAAGTTGTCCTCTCTGCATTCCTTGGCGAGTTTTGCAGCACTGGAAAGCATGTCGGTCGACAATTGCTCCAAGCTCACCTTAGAGTCTTTCCCTGCCGACTTCATCAGCCTCAGTTCTCTGAGAAAATTGAACATAATGTGCTGCACGGGGCTGGAGTCGCTGCCAAACGGCTTCCCGTCTTCACTGCAAGTTCTTGATCTGATTGGGTGCAAGCCAGCGCTGTTGAACCAGCTGCAGCTCAAGGACGGGCCAGAATGGGATAAAATAGCTCATATCCCGATTAAACGGATCCATTGACCAGAGGCTCGTTGTGTTGGTGCATCCGATGCCGTTATCATTCAGTTCGTTGTCGCCGTTCAAGAATGCCACCTTTCCTATGAAATGATCAGATAGAATCGACGCGGTATGTGCATTTCAGATTACATAGTCGATGTCTGCCATTTGTGTGTGAAATTCTAGTATGCAAGATGAGAGATGCCGGATGGATCTGTATCCCTCCTGTATGTATGTAATGTGTGAAATTCTAGTATACTCATACGTTCTGTATGTAACTAATGTGCCCTTTTGGCTGATGTACATTCTCATTACTCTTTGTCTCTTTCTGTTTGTAGCCTTGCTGCGATTGACTGAGCTGTTAACAAATGTAATCACTAGCTAAATTGGATTGGTGTTATTTCTTTTCGTTGCTTCAACTTGTCCCCCCTTTACGTTGATTGGTAAATAACAAAATGTGGGTCAGATTTCAGTCCACAACGCATACGTCACATGTACTACTTTTATCATTGGGATTTTTTGTTTTTTTGCTCTAGTCTGAATTCTGAAACATGTTTCAGCACACAACACCTACGTCAGGACCTTTGGATCAAGTGCTAACTTGATCCTCCTTTTCCTGGTCTACAATTTGAAATTTTAAATTATTTCAATCACGGCATACTACAGAAACCCTTTTTTTTTGCAAGTAACCAATTTCAGGATATGATTAGGAGTAATTATGGCTGATAAAACCAATGTTAATATTTTCATTCAGCATATCATTTTCCATATAATAAAAGTTTCGAAAAGGTTGAGAGACACCCACTTTTCTGAACGAAGGGAGCACCGTAAGGTACCATTTCAGACATTCGCGCCTTATATATATTTTTTTTCTCAATAAAGGACAATACACACTCAGTTTGTAAATCAAGAACTAGTCGAGACATTGAGGATGCACAGGGACAAATTATTAAATAAAAGAGAGAACAAATAACATGACGCCCAAAGTGTCCTCAAGGCGACCAAGGGCACCCTACACACCATTGATTACGAGTCGAGGGACTAGTCGAGACTAGTCGCTAGACTAGTCTATGAGTCGCATTCTGGGTGTCGACTAGAAATCTCATGTAGACTAGTTCGCCGAGTCAAGGAGTCGAAGGACTAGTCGTAGACTAGTCTAGACTAGTCGTGCACCTTGAGTCGTTCGACTCAATTTTTTTATTTTTTTAGGGATTGGGAGGGGATAAGTGAGCCAGCCACCCTGCCCCTTTCCTTCATTGCTTATGCTCTTCATGGATCTGCACTGGCCATTTCCCTCCATTGCTTCTGCTCTCCCTAGATCTGCCCTACGGTCTCCCTCTGCTGCCTTCTGGCTACTGGATCCGCTCGTCCCTCAGGTTGCAGTAAGCAAGCAAGCATACTAGCAAAGTAATTTCTCCCTTCTCTTCCTTCCCTTCTTTGATTCGATTTTTACCCCCTGCCCTCTTCTTTATTTCGTTTTGTTTGCTTCAGTTTCAAGATCCTTAGGTCTAAAGTGCAATGCCTATGCCGGAAATATCTCAAGTACTATATTCAGCAGCTGCAGCTCAGACCAATGAGCAATATGATCCATCGAAGGATCCTGCAAGAAGCCAACTAGGAGCAAGGATCCAACATGGAAATATGCTTACTGGACTAATCTGCAGGACAAATTGACGCTCCAATGCACTTTCTATAGTATATATTATTAATACTAGGTTTTAGTAATTGATTACTGCAAGTTGTGAACTACAGTACCATGTCGACTAGTCCAGCAGTAGTCTACACTAGTCACGATTAGTCTATGAGTCTCAACCTTCAACGACTCATCGACTCGTAAACGTTGCTACACACATCCTTGGCAACACATGCACTACAAAAAAAGGTACTCAAAAAGTCGAAGACAACGCCTTCAGGAATGCGCCGCCTTCGCCAAATCCAGAAGGCCAGATAACGGGTGTTCACCCCAGAGCGCAATCCCAATATGGCATAATCACATAGTAACTCAAGAGTTAGCTAACTAACAGGCACTCCATTCTTAAACAGGTAGTATGAAAATTATCCTCGCTGCTACTAGCACCACCTTCCAATGGTGGATAAGGGAACCAAGCTACAAGAACTATATATACATCGTATGCAGCGTACCGCTACTCCACTTGAAGCATGGTAATAATGCTCATGGAAAAAATATTAAAGACCATACAGGGGAAACGCCTTGCGGGCAGTCATACTTGCCATCTGCAACATAAGAATTTGTGATTACATGGCGACAATGAGCTCGTCCGGGGTTTCTCCATCTGTGCTTAGAGGTGGCAGCATCATGTCGTCCCCGGCCGAGAAATGATACTTCTCCCCAATGGCTCTAAGCAGCTGATAAACCTCAAACATGGTGGGTCTCTCCTTCGCGGTGGTGACTGTGCAAGAACATGCGACTTTCAGGAACTGCATCAGCTCACTGTCATTGTCCTTCCCTATCAACGACTTGTCGATTGAGTCTTGGAGAATGGAATTGTTGGATAGGTAGGTGATCCACTCTACTAGATTCCCCCTGAAGTTATCTGGAGCAGTGGAAACCTGAGTAGGCCTCTCACCGGTGATAAGCTCGAGGAGAACCACTCCGAAGCTGTAGACGTCACCCTTCGGTGTGGCCACCAGCGTGCTCCCATACTCTGGTGCCACATAACCAATATCTCCAAATTCCCCGTTGACAAAGGTACTGAGATGGGTGTCTAGGGGGTTCATAAGCCTAGCAAGCCCAAAATCTGAAATCTTTGGTTCATAGTCGTCATCCAAGAGGATGCATTTGGAGCTTATATTGCGGTGAAGGATTCGAGGATTGCAAGTGTGGTGAAGATATGCAAGACCTTTTGCTGCACCAATACCAATTCTTAACCTCAGAGGCCAATCCATCTTGCAATCTTTCCCCTCTTCATGTAACTGATCATAGAGTGATCCTTTGGGTGTGTGCTTGTACACCAACAACTTCTCCTTCTTAGCAATGCAAAATCCAAGTAGAGGAACCAAGTTGCGATTCCTTACTTGGCCAAGTGTCTTCATTTCTGAAGTGAACTGTGATTCAGAATGTTGTGAATCTTGTAGCCTTTTGACAGCAAGAAAAGAACCATCAGGTAGCACTGCCCTGTACATAGTCCCTGTCCTTCCAGTAGCTATGATGTTTTCCTTGCTGAACTGTTTGGTGGCCTTCATAAGATCACTTAGTTTCATCTTTGAAACTGGATTCTCAAACATAGACACCTGGATAATTGACAAAACCATGACAACAGTAAGTTATTGTTTTGCACATTGCCTTTCGATCCAAAATAAAAGAAAAGGAAACAACAAAGTAGTTTACCTTGATTGTTTTTGTTCCTTTGATACTCTTTGCCCACTTATTTTCATCCTCATCCTTTTTTGCTTTCTTGGCTGGTAATTTCCGCAGACAAACGAACACAACTATTGCAACAATTATGATCACAACTACGACGCCAACAATAGCTCCAACGATTGCCGCATTGTTCTTGCTCTTTGCTGAAGCCTGGCATTCATCTAATGGAGCCCCACATAGCCCTTGATTACCGGCAAAATTCGATGCCGTGAAATTTTTTCCTAATGAATATGGAATAAACCCTGATAGTCGGTTCTCTGCGACATTGAATGCAGTTAACCGAGTCAGAAGACTGAACTGCGGTGGAATTTCGCCACTAAACTGGTTATGTTGGAGATTGAGGACGTTCAGGTAAGTCATGTTTGATATATTTGGTGGGATGGTGCCAGAAAAACCATTGTAGGAGAGGTCCAATGATGTTAAGTATGGTATTTCTCGGGAGATGTCTTGAGGGATAGGTCCTGAAAAGTTGTTGTTTGACAGATCCAGCCCAGTCATACTGCTACAATTCTGAAGACCGTGAGGAAATGAACCCTGGAGACCGAGGTTGCCTAGGTGCAAAGAAAGAACTCGGTCCTCATCCGGGTGCCAACATTCCACGCCGGTAAATCGGCATGTGAAACCAGCAGTGCGGTTGTCAAAATTCCATGAGGACTTGAGTACACCGTTGGGGTCAATCACTGACTGCTGAACAGATCTCAAGCACTGGATATCAGCTTCAGAGGCGAAACAAGGGAAGACCAACAACAGTAGAAGAATAACCCTGAGAGGAGCATAATGATTTGCCATCGAGCACTTGCGCCTAACGTCACCTCTCGTCCGTGACAATACCACTTGTAGATTCAAGCTTCACCTACACGTAAACAGAATCGAATTTATAAAATTAGAGAAACACATACCAGTTGGTGATAACAGACATATTCCAAAACGAAAATATTGATTTGATTGTAATACTGAAAAGCATAACACAAGGACGGCATCAGTGGGGAACTGATCCCCACTACAGCCATAGCACATAACATATGATGCGAAGGTTCAGCTACGATTAGCACCAAAGAATAAGTGCAACCGGTCGCATGGTAATTAATCATCCCCCCTAATAATAATAATAGTAAAAACTTGCAACCCTGTTCTTCCATTATCTATATGAACATAAGTGGAAACTTGCAGCCGGAGGCAGTTCCTGACCCAAGAACCACCAATCGAGACCACAATTATTATTTATAGGAACAACCAACGAGGTTTTTCTTATTAAATATCTCGAATTTCTCGCAACAGAAGCGAACGGCTCGAACCGCCAAAAGGCGCACTTTACAGAAAGAAGGAAATCTAAGGGGCAGCAAAGAAAAATCTCCAAAAGGGATGGCGCCGCACCATCCATATGTCGCATGTGTGTATGCTATTTTTCTCCCTGATTTCCCTCCCGGGGGCCGGCCCTCTTGGATTTTTTTAACTAAAAATGAAGAACCACCGGACGGACAAACCCCTTGCTGCTGCTGCTTCCCCAGCAACAAACCCCCACCAATCAGGCCAAGAGGCAGCGATTTCTTCCCCCGGAATTTCTAGCCGGAAGACGAACTCCCTCGCCGTACATGGACATGGCAACTCCGCGAACCGCTACTGTACCCCCCCCCAAGAACCCGCATCCACGGCGGCACCAAGATCATTTTTACCACAGCAAAGCATGGAAGAACATCAGGAAATCTGAGAGAAGAGGCGACGTCGAATCGATTACCTGAAGCTCGCCGTCCGCGCATAGGTGGGAACCGGGAGGACCCAGGGAGGGGGAGGGGAGAGAAGAGTCTGTGAGTAGTGGGGAGAGGAGGGAGGGAGGACCGGAGGTGGGAGGAGGTGAGAGGAGAGGAGAGCAGCCGCCCGTCCGTCAAAGAAAGGGAAAAGAAAGTGGAGGCGAGGGAGTTTTTCTAAGCGGGTGGGGGCCCAGCCGTGGGCCCGGCGAGGGCGAGAGGGGCGCGCAGTATGGACTGGGGACGCGGAGATCCACGGACTTTGCCGGTCAACTGCCCCAGTCAACCCGTCTGCTCCCTCTCTCTCTTGATGATGGGTGGCCGGCCGGACGAATGGCTACGGCGCCACCGTGTCACTGAGGTCGGAATGGAGGAGGTGGTGGGTGACGGCCTGACGGGTCTCGGGTCCCTTCCTTTTTCTCCGTCGTGACCACGGAAGATATTGCAAGAACTAGCCAAGGGGCGTTCAGGCTTCCGGTTTTTGTTTTCATTTTTTGCGGGCGAGGTTTCCGGGTTACCGCGGCCATGATCGTGACTGCTAAAATTTGGAGTATGTTGCACGCTCGTAAAGCTTAGCCCAAAAAGTCTTTCGCCCCATTTTATTTATTATATATAAAGCAATGATCAAGCATTACCACCATCGTTACGCAGAAAACGAACGCTGGCAAAGTTTAGACCTGGACAATATTTCTCCATTTTAACACCAAATTAGTGCAAATAATGTTGTATCGGGAATAAAAAAATCATTTTGGCGAACTGGACGTAGCTAGGATGATTAGATTCCTGGTGGAGAAATAGGTCCATCGGTTTTCAAGTTCTAGTTTTGACGCTAGTGTTCGTACTTTTCTAAACTTATTTGAGATTTCGGTGATGTTCGTTCGGTGGGAAACGAAGTTCCCGTCGATTACGACGCCTATGTGGTAACTTCGTCAAATATAAGATGTGTCAGCTCAATCCCTCGAAGATGTGTGCACACGTTCATAGGGCTGCGTGTACATGAACATTTGCATTTTTACAATGTTTCAAAAGAGAGATCATTTGAAAAAGCATATTCTCTCCAACTATATTTTAAGGAAAAATACCCAAAGAGCATTTCATAATTGAAATTTATCAACAAAAAAGTAGACAAAGACTTCTGGGTAAGTGTGGCGATTATTTAGGGATCAACTGATGCATTTCTCGATCCCCCCTCCCTCCCTCCCCCAAACATATCTTTTTTCTTGGAACTTCGCTACCTCTTTCGGTTTTTCAGATGTTCAGGTGGTAACTACCGGTGGAAAAAACAGTCACTCTGATTGAATCAATTTTGGTTCCAAGTTTGCCACGTTTTTCTCGCTTCGCCTTGGTGTCGGGGACATGGCCCTAACACCTAACCAATGGCGGAGCTACAGCAAGGCCGGATTGGCCATGGCCTGCCCAATATTTTGAAGTTTGTACATTTTTTTACCGTTGGACCTTATAACACTAGTCCACACGCTATTTCCTTCATTTTGGCCCGCCCAGCCTGCCCAGAGTTGGGCTTTAAGCTCCGCCACTGCACCTAGCAAACTCGTATAGAAGGCAGCTCACTCCTGGATTTCAGGGGCCCAAAGCAAGGTGGAGCAAGCTAAGGCGAGATCTAGGTGAAGGTTAAGGGTTAGGGTGGAACATCCACCAATGCCATATGGTTTAAAGAGAATACTAGATATGCTGACAATGTCATCTAGACTTTACCACCAATACAAGTACAAAGCTATAATTTAAGTACGAATGGTGGTAAGGATAAAAACCGCACAAGGACATGACACAATAATATATCAAATTTGAATATAGCATCAACATTGATTGTATCAATACATTTTGCTTTGCACCTCGAAATATAGTTGATTTTTTTATTAATTTGAATGTAGCTCTAAGCCAACCAGCCCATCGAAATTGGGATTTTTGTTGTTGCCACTATATTTTGATAAGTAGTTTCATATCAACTGAATCAAAAAATATTAGCTACGGTAGGTTGCTTTGTCTCCTCGGTTGGTATTTTTTTTCAATGTTAGAGTGTGGGTTTTGAAGTAACTGGGCTGAAATAGATAATTATTAGTTATGCCCTCTCATCATTCTTGAAGCATAACTCAATTAAATAGCAATCTTTACTTTTAGTTTATCTCTTACTTTTCTCATAATAATAAAATTATAAATGAAAGTTTGTATAAATGTATCTGAAATATTAGTATACCAAATATCATAGATCTTAGGTACGATGTAGTCATATGAGTTATTCCACATGTTATGTGGAATGTGAGATTGAAAGGCTTGGAAACAACGGTCGGCTTCTCCGACATCGGTTTGTCTGCGTTCGGGCCGTCTCGACCTTCACCCCTTCTCCTCGTCGCCCGGGCGCTACTCCCATCAAAGGGCTGGTCCTCTCCTAGCTGCGGTCCACCGCTCATCTCGCGCCCGATGCCGCAGGACCGAGCTCGTCTCGCGCATGATGCAGCAGGACCGAACTCGTCTCGCGCGCGATGCAGCAGGATTGACCTCGCCCCCCTCTCGTTGTTGCAGGACCGAGCTCGTCTCGCGCTTGGGGCAGCAGGATGGGTCGGTGGATGACAGTTCTGGCCGACCTATTGGGTCTCAACGCTGGGGGTTGCCCAGGGGCGTGAAAGGTGGGACCTTTCCGCCCGTCTCTTTCTTTGGGGTGCGGCGGGTCTCGGGTGAGGTGGTGTCGAGGTCTTGGATGCTGGGGCGGCGGCCCTGGTGGTGGTTGCGTGGTGCTCTTGGGCAGAGCCCGTGCCTTGGTGCTGCCCGGTCACCATGGTCGTGTGGGCAGCGTGGTTGCCGGGGTGTGGCGTTCGGTGGCGGTGAATGTTGGCCGAGGTGAAAACCTGCTCTATCTTCGGACGGACCATCAGCGGCGAAGATCGTTCCCTTCTTGAAGGCGTCGTCGCGGCTCTCATTGCCCATCATGCGGCTCCGGGGAAACTCTGATCCTTGGATCGGGCGGTGGCGGCGCTCCGGCGTCGTATCCTTCCTGAAGGCGCCGCCTTGGAGCGCATGGTTCGTCATATGTAGCTTCATCTCTTCGGGGCGGTAGTGCTAGGTGTTGGGGAACGTAGCAATAATTCAAAATTTTCCTACGTGTCACCAAGATCTATCTATGGAGAGACCAGCAACGAGGGGAAGGAGAGTGCATCTACATACCCTTGTAGATCGCTAAGCGGAAGCGTTCAAGTGAACGGGGTTGATGGAGTCGTACTCGTCGTGATTCAAATCACCGATGACCAAGTGCCGAACGCACGACACCTCCGCGTTCAACACACGTGCAGCCCGGTGACGTCTCCCACGCCTTGATCCAGCAAGGAGAGAGGGAGAGGTTGAGGAAGACTCCATCCAGCAGCAGCACAATGGCGTGGTGGTGATGGAGGAGCGTGGCAATCCTGCAGGGCTTCGCCAAGCACCACAAAAAAGGAGGGAGAGAGAGATGCAGGGCTGCACCAACGAGAGATCGAATCACGTGTGTTATGGGCAGCCCCCTAGGCCTCATATATATAGGGGAAGGGGAGGAGGCTGCGCCCCCTCTAGGGTTCCCACCCCTAGAGGGGCGGCAGCCCCAAACCCATCTAAGGGTGGCGGCCATAAGGGGGAGGAGAGGGAGGCGCAGGGTATATGGGCCTTAGGGCCCATCTGCCCTTAGGGTTTGCCCCCTCTCCCCTTCTAGGCGCATGGGCCTTAGTGGGACTGGTGCCCTTGGCCCAAGTAGACCAAGGAGCATTCCCTACAGCCCATGTGGCCCCCGGGGCAGGTGGCCCCACTTGGTGGACCCCCGGGACCCTCCTGGTGGTCCCGGTACATTACCGATAAACCCCGAAACTCTTCCGGTAACCAAAACAGGACTTCACATATATAAATCTTTACCTCCGGACCATTCCGGAACTCCTCGTGACGTCCGGGATCTCATCCGGGACTCCGAACAACATTCGGTAACCACATACAAACTTCCTTTACAACCCTAGCATCATCGAACCTTAAGTGTGTAGACCCTACGGGTTCGGGAGACATGCAGACATGACCGAGACGTTCTCCGGTCAATAACCAATAGCGGGATCTGGATACCCATGTTGGCTCCCACATGTTCCACGATGATCTCATCGGATGAACCACGATGTCAATGACTTAATCAATCCCGTATTCAATTCCCTTTGTCTAGCGGTACGATACTTGCCCGAGATTCGATCGTCGGTATCCTGATACCTTGTTCAATCTGGTTACCGGCAAGTCTCTTTACTCGTTCCGTAACACATCATCCCGTGATCAACTCCTTGATCACATTGTGCACATTATGATGATGTCCTACCGAGTGGGCCCAAAGATACCTCTCCGTTTACACGGAGTGACAAATCCCAGTCTCGATTCGTGCCAACCCAACAGACACTTTTGGAGATACCTGTAGTGCACCTTTATAGTCACCCAGTTATGTTGTGACGTTTGGTACACCCAAAGCATTCCTACGGTATCCGGGAGTTGCACAATCTCATGGTCTAAGGAAATGATACTTGACATTAGAAAAGCCTTAGCATACGAACTACACGATCTAGTGCTATGCTTAGGATTGGGTCTTGTCCATCACATCATTCTCCTAATGATGTGATCCCGTTGTCAACGACATCCAATGTCCATGGTCAGGAAACCGTAACCATCTATTGATCAACGAGCTAGTCAACTAGAGGCTTACTAGGGACATGGTGTTGTCTATGTATCCACACATGTATCTGAGTTTCCTATCAATACAATTATAGCATGGATAATAAACGATTATCGTGAACAAGGAAATATAATAATAACTAATTTATTATTGCCTCTAGGGCATATTTCCAACAGTCTCCCACTTGCACTAGAGTCAATAATCTAGTTCACATCGCCATGTAATTAACACTCACAGGTCACATCGCCATGTGACTAACACCCAAGAGTTTACTAGAGTCAGTAGTCTAGTTCACATCACTATGTGATTAACACTCAATGAGTTCTAGGTTTGATCATGTTGCTTGTGAGAGAGGTTTTAGTCAACGGGTCTGAACCTTTCAGATCCGTGTGTGCTTCACAAATCTCTATGTCATCTCCTAGATGCAGCTACCACGTTCTATTTGGAGCTATTCCAAATAACTGTTCTACTATACGAATCCAGTTTACTACTCAGAATAATCTGGATTAGTGTCAAAGTTTGCATCGGCGTAACCCTTTACGACGAACTCTTTTACCACCTCCATAATCGAGAAAATTCCTTAGTCCACTAGTTACTAAGGATAACTTTGACCACTGTCCTGTGATCCATTCTTGGATCACTCTTGTACCCCTTGACTGCCTCATGGCAAGGCACACTTCAGGTGCGGCACACAGCATAGCATACTGTAGAGCCTATGTCTTAAGCATAGGGGACGACCTTCGTCCTTTCTCTCTATTCTGCCGTGGTCGAGCTTTAAGTCTTAACTTCATACCTTACAACTCAGGCAAGAACTCCTTCTTTGACTGATCCATCTTGAACAACTTCAAGATCATGTCAAGGTATGTGCTCATTTGAAAGTACCATTAAGCGTTTTGATCTATCCTTATAGATCTTGATGCTCAATGCTCAAGTAGCTTAATCCAGGTTTTTCATTGAAAACACTTTCCAAATAACCCTATATGCTTTCCAGAAATTCTACGTCATTTCCGATCAACAATATGTTAAAACATATACTCATCAGAAATTCTATAGTGCTCCCACTCACTTCTTTGGAAATACAAGTTTCTCATAAACTTTGTATAAACCCAAAATCTTTGATCATCTCATCAAAGTGTACATTCCAACTCCGAGATGCTCACTCCAGTCCTCAGAAGGATTGCTGGAGCTTTGCATCCTTATTAGCATCTTTTCAGGATTGACAAAACCTTTCGGTTGTATCACATACAACCTTTCCTCAATAAAATCGTCGAGGAAACAATGTTTTGACATCCTATCTGCAAGATTTCATAAATAATGCAGTGACTGCTAATATAATTCCAACAGACTCTTAGCATCGCTACGAGTGAGAAAATCTCACTGTAGTCAACTCCTTGAACTTGTCAGAAAACATCTTAACGACAAGTCGAGCTTTCTTAATGGTGACATTTACCATCATTGTCTGTCTTCCTTTTAAAATCCATCTACACTCAACAGCCTTACGACCATCAAGTAGTTCTTCCAAAGTCTACACTTTGTTTTCATACATGGATCCTCTCTCGGATTATATGGCCTCAAGCCATTTATCGGAATCCAGGCCCACCATCGCTTCTCCATAGCTCGTAGGTTCATTGTTGTCTAGCAACATGACTTCCAAGACAGGATTACGTACCACTCTGAAGTAGTACGCATCCTTGTCATCCCACGAGGTTTGGGAGTGACTTGATCCGAAGTCTCATGATCAATATCATAAGCTTCCACTTCAATTGGTGTAGGTGCCACAGGAACAACTCTTTGTGCCCTGCTATACACTAGTTGAAGTGACGGTTCAATAACCTCATCAAGTCTCCACCATCCTCCCACTCAATTCTTTTGAGAGAAACTTTTCCTCAAGAAAGGACCCGATTCTAGAAACAATCCTTTATTGCTTTCGGATCTGAGACAGGAGGTATACCCAACTGTTTTTGGGTTGTCCTATGAAGATGCATTTATCCGCTTTGGGTTCGAGCTTATCGGCCTGAAACTTTTCCACATAAGCGTCGCAGCCCCAAACTTTTAAGAAATGACAGCTTAGGTTTCTCTAAACCATAGTTCATACGGTGTCATCTCATCGGAATTACGTGGTGCCCTATTTAAAGTGAATGTGGTTGTCTCTAATGCTTAACCCATAAACTATTGTGGTAATTCGATAAGAGACATCATGGTATGCATCATATCCAATAGGGTGCAGTTATGATGTTCGGACACACCATCACACTATGGTGTTCCAGGCTGTATTAGTTGTGAAACGATTTCCTCAATGTCTTAATTTTGTGCCAAACTCGTAATTCAGATATTCATCTCTATGATCATATCATAGATCTTTTATCCTCTTGTCACGACGATCTTTCAACTTCACACTGAAATTACTTGAACCTTTCAATAATTCAGACTCGTGATTCATCAAGTAAATGTACTCAACATCTACTCAAATCATCTGTGAAGAAAAGAACATAACGATATCCACTACATGCCTCAGCACTCATTGGACTGCACACATCAAAATGTATTACTTCCAACAAGTTGCTTTCTAGTTCCATTTTACTGAAACCGAGGCTTTCAGTCATCTTGCCCATGTGGTATGATTTGCATGTCTCAAGTGATTCAAGATCAAGTGAGTTCAAACGGTCCATTTGCATGGAGTTTCTTCATGCATATACACCAATAGACATGGTTCGCATGTCTCAAACCTTTCAAAAATGAGTGAGCCCAAAGATCCATCAACATGGAGCTTCCTCATGCATTTTATACCGATATGACTTACGTGGCAGTGCCATAAGTAGGTGGTACTATCATTACTATCTTTTGGCATGAACATGTGTATCACTACGATCGAGATTCAATAAACCATTCATTTTAGGTGTAAGACCATTTGAAGGTATTATTCAAATAAACAGAGTAACCATTATTCTCCTTAAATGAATAACCGCATTGCGATAGACATAATCCAATCATATCTATGCTCAACGCAAACACCAATCTTGATGGTAGAGGGAGCGGACGATATTTGATCAACCTTGGAAATACTTCCAACACATATCGTCATCTCACCTTTAGCTAGTCTCCGTTTATTCCGTAGCCTTTTGTTTCGAGTTACTAACACTTAGCAACCGAACCGGTATCTAATAACCTGGTGCTACTAGGAGTACTAGTAAAGTACACATCAACACAATGTATATCCAATATACTTCTATCGACCTTGCCAGCCTTCTCATCTACCAAGTATCTAGGGTAATTCTGCTCCAGTGGCTGTTCCCCTTATTACAGAAGCACTCAGTCTCGGGTTTAGGTTCAACCTTGGGTTTCTTCACTAGAGCAGCAGCTGAATTGCCGTTTCATGAAGTATCCCTTTGTTCCCTTGCCCTTCTTGAAACTAGTGGTTTCACCAACCATCAGCAATTGATGCTCCTTCTTGATTTCTACTTTCGTGGTGTCAAACATCGCGAATATCTCAAGGATCATCATATATGTCCCTGATATATTATAGTTCATCACGAAGCTCTAGCAGCTTGGTGGTAATGACTTTGGAGAACCATCACTATCTTATCTGGAAGATCAACTCCCACTCGATTCAAATGATTGTTGTACTCAGACAATCTGAGCACAAGCTCAACAATTGAGCTTTTCTGCCTTAGTTTGCAGGCTAAGAAAATCGTCGGAGGTCTTATACCTCTTGACGTGGGCACGAGCCTGAAATCCCAATTTCAGCCCTCAAAACATCTCATATGTTTCGCGACGTTTCAAAACGTCTTCGGTGCCTCAATTCTAAACCGTTTAACTGAACTATCACGTAGTTATCAAAATGTGTATGTCAGATGTTCGCAACATCCATAGACGACGTTCGAGGTTCAGCACACTAAGCGGTGCATTAAGGACATAAGCCTTCTATGAAGCAATGAGGACAATCCTCAGTTTACGAACCTAGTCCACACAGTTGCTACTATCAACTTTCAACTAATTTTTCTCTAGGAACATATCTAAACAGTAGAACTAAAGCGCGAGCTACGACATAATTTGCAAAATCCTTTTGACTATGTTCAGGATAATTAAGTTCATCTTATGAACTCCCACTTAGATAGACATCCCTCTAGTCATCTAAGTGATTACATGATCCGAGTCAACTAGGCCGTGTCCGATCATCACGTGAGACGGACTAGTCAACATCAGTGAACATCTTCATGTTGATCGTATCTGCCATACGACTCATGCTCGACCTTTCGGTCTTCTGTGTTCCGAGGACATGTCTGTACATGCTAGGCTCGTCAAGGTAACCTAAGTGTTTTGCATGTGTTCCGAGGCCATGTCTGTACATGCTAGCCTCGTCAACACCCGTTGTATATGAACGTATGAATCTAACACCCGATCATCACGTGGTGCTTCGAAACTACGAACTGTCGCAACGGTGCACAGTTAGGGGGAACACTTTCTTGAAATTTTAATGAGGGATCATCTTATTTACTACCGTCGTTCTAAGCAAATAAGATGTATAAACATGATAAACATCACATGCAATCAAATAGTGACATGATATGGCCAATATCATATTGCTCCTTTTGATCTCCATCTTCGGGGCTCCATGATCATCATCGTCACCGGCATGATACCATGATCTCCATCATCATGATCTCCATCATCGTGTCTTCATGAAGTTGTCACGTCATCTATTACTTCTACTACTACAGCTAACGGTTAGCAATAAAAGTAAAGTAATTACATGACGTTTAAGTTGACACGCAGGTCATAAATAAATAAAGACAACTCCTATGGCTCCTGCCGGTTGTCATATTCATCGACATGCAAGTCGTGATTCCTATTACAAGAACATGGTCAATCTCATACATCACATATATCATTCATCACATCCTTTGGCCATATCACATCACATAGCATACCCTGCAAAAACAAGTTAGACGTCCTCTAATTGTTGTTTGCATGTTTTACGTGGCTGCTATGGGTTTCTAGCAAGAACGTTTCTTACCTACGCAAAGACCACAACGTGATATGCCAATTGCTATTTACCCTTCATAAGGACCCTTTTCATCGAATCCGATCCGACTAAAGTGGGAGAGACAGACACCCGCCAGCCACCTAATACAACTAGTGCATGTCAGTCGGTGGAACCGGTCTCACGTAAGCATACGTGTAAGGTTGGTCTGGGCCGCTTCATCCCACAATGCCGCCGAATCAAGATTGGAGTAGTAACGGTAAGCATATTGAACAAAATCAACGCCCACAACTACTTTGTGTTCTACTCGTGCATAGAATCTATGCAATAGACCTAGCTCATGATGCCACTGATGGGGAACGTAGCAATAATTCAAAATTTTCCTACGTGTCACCAAGATCTATCTATGGAGAGACCAGCAACGAGGGGAAGGAGAGTGCATCTACATACCCTTGTAGATCGCTAAGCGGAAGCGTTCAAGTGAACGGGGTTGATGGAGTCGTACTCGTCGTGATTCAAATCACCGATGACCAAGTGCCGAACGCACGGCACCTCCGCGTTCAACACACGTGCAGCCCGGTGACGTCTCCCACGCCTTGATCCAGCAAGGAGAGAGGGAGAGGTTGAGGAAGACTCCATCCAGCAGCAGCAGAACGGCGTGGTGGTGATGGAGGAGCGTGGCAATCCTGCAGGGCTTCGCCAAGCACCACAGAAGAGGAGGGAGAGAGAGATGCAGGGCTGCACCAACGAGAGATCGAATCACGTGTGTTATGGGCAGCCCCCTAGGCCTCATATATATAGGGGAAGGGGAGGAGGCTGCGCCCCCTCTAGGGTTCCCATCCCTAGAGGGGCGGCAGCCCCAAACCCATCTAAGGGTGGCGGCCACAAGGGGGAGGAGAGGGAGGCGCAGGGTATATGGGCCTTAGGGCCCATCTGCCCTTAGGGTTTGCCCCCTCTCCCCTTCTAGGCGCATGGGCCTTAGTGGGACTGGTGCCCTTGGCCCAAGTAGACCAAGGAGCATTCCCTACAGCCCATGTGGCCCCCGGGGCAGGTGGCCCCACTTGGTGGACCCCCGGGACCCTCCCGGTGGTCCCGGTACATTACCGATAAACCCCGAAACTCTTCCGGTAACCAAAACAGGACTTCACATATACAAACTTCCTTTACAACCCTAGCGTCATCGAACCTTAAGTGTGTAGACCCTACGGGTTCGGGAGACACGCAGACATGACCGAGACGTTCTCCGGTCAATAACCAACAGCGGGATCTGGATACCCATGTTGGCTCCCACATGTTCCACGATGATCTCATCGGATGAACCACGATGTCAATGACTTAATCAATCTCGTATTCAATTCCCTTTGTCTAGCGGTACGATACTTGCCCGAGATTCGATCGTCGGTATCCTGATACCTTGTTCAATCTGGTTACCGGCAAGTCTCTTTACTCGTTCCGTAACACATCATCCCGTGATCAACTCCTTGATCACATTGTGCACATTATGATGATGTCCTACCGAGTGGGCCCAGAGATACCTCTCCGTTTACACGGATTGACAAATCCCAGTCTCGATTCGTGCCAACCCAACAGACACTTTCGGAGATACCTGTAGTGCACCTTTATAGTCACCCAGTTACGTTGTGACGTTTGGTACACCCAAAGCATTCCTACGGTATCCGGGAGTTGCACAATCTCATGGTCTAAGGAAATGAGACTTGACATTAGAAAAGCCTTAGCATACGAACTACACGATCTAGTGCTATGCTTAGGATTGGGTCTTGTCCATCACATCATTCTCCTAATGATGTGATCCCGTTGTCAACGACATCCAATGTCCATGGTCAGGAAACCGTAACCATCTATTGATCAACGAGCTAGTCAACTAGAGGCTTACTAGGGACATGGTGTTGTCTATGTATCCACACATGTATCTGAGTTTCCTATCAATACAATTATAGCATGGATAATAAACGATTATCATGAACAAGGAAATATAATAATAACTAATTTATTATTGCCTCTAGGGCATATTTCCAACACTAGGAGTGGTGTTGTTGTGCCCAACGCCTATGTATCATGTCCTGGGTGTGTGCGTGTGTTGCGTTGGTGTGGCGTGTGGTTGTACTGGATGCTTGTGGTTTTGTGCTTTATATATAAAGCGGGGCGAAAGCCTTTTTGGATAAAGGCTTGGAAAATGTATGTGGGTGTAAGGGTTTTCTAGAGCACTTGTGCCCTATGGTACAGGGCAACGATCACATGAAATAAGAAAGGTGTCGCAAGAAATCTGTAGTTTAAACCGTCTACAAGCAAACTCAAAGAAGATCAAGCTTTCACGTCCAACAAAAGGCACATATTTAAGAAGCTAGAGGCCACAATGAAATACAAGCAACCAAGATCCAACACTAAAGCCATAGCAAGCAACTCATACCATGCAAAACGAGCAGTCGCCATATTGATCTTGAAGAACTCCCTCATCATTGTTGATTTAGATCCAATAATACATGATCGACATGACTTCGCCGTCAATACACGAATGTGTCCTACCTTTAGGTGCAACCCATAAGTAGTTATTGCTTAGTCTCACTGTCCTTGTTTCCCGTGAAATCACGATCTAACGTTGGCCTCCATGATCATCTCAAAATGTCCACGTGGATCAAAATCTCCACCTGTTGGTTATCCATACATCTTCTCCACACATCCATATTGGGCCATGTTGAGGTTTCCAAACCGATACTCGTCCATCGATGACTGTACCTCTACCACTACGACGAGAAAGTGAATGTGAGATCAACATGATCTGTTATAGAATCAAGTGTAGGGCAGAATCACACTCAGTAGAGTATTTTTGTTTTTGCGTTTTGAGAGACTTCTCTCATATGAATGAACATGGCACCATATTACTCATGAGAGCATGTATCGAGCAAGTTTCTTGTTGAGTGAGATTGACTAATCTAAGAATCCAAGTTGTGTATTTTGCATTCCTATCTCAACAGAGACACGTGGATGCATCTTCAAGGAGAGTGCACGCCGTCGAGAAAGCGCGGGTGCCCATGGTCCTACCTCTGGTGCAATGCAGATACCGGTTATGTAATAGGACCAACAATTGTATGCATATTCCTAGGTGGTTGGTGAGGGACTCGGCGGCCTTTGCATAATTTAGCCCTAGTCTCAACTCTATGTGGGAGGAGAAAACAAATCTAAAGAATACTAATTGATGAAAAGTGTCCTCTTAAGAAAAATTGAGGGGGGCTTACTAAAGCCCACATCTTCTTTAACCACGCGTGACACATCCATCCACAACGATAGAAATGTTATGACTTCCTAATCATCAAGCGTAATAATTTTGGTTCTAGTAATCGTATGTCAGTGCGTACATAAAAGGCAAGGAACATTTTTATAGACTAAACCACGATTATATGCTTGGATGTGTTCATGGTATGCTTTTTTAACATTTTCTTTAGTTTTGTTGAGTAGGCTAGAGCCACCTAAGGCCCTTTCCAGTGCTCCACTGTGTGTACAGGTGCTAAGGGTGCCACATAGGTAGAAAAATGATGTGGCAAAGCAATTAAAGAGGAAAAGGAGCATTAAAGTATGGTTAATAATATAGTCGATTGATGGCTATAACATGTTGTCATGTCATCTGTAGCCAATGTAATAGCCAACATGTATAGTAGTGGGCTACAAGAAAGTACTAGTTTTCTACTGCATGGCCCATCATACAGTCTCACATAGCTTCTTGGAGCCCATTACTACAGCCGGCTGTAAATCTACAGCCTGCTTACCTTCTCTCCCCTCTTCTCTCTCATCCAACTCAGCAAAGATATAATATTTAAAGTCTTACAGCCCGCCTACTGATACGTCTCCGTCGTATCTACTTTTCCAAATATTTTTGCCCTTGTTTTGGACTCTAACTTGCATGATTTGAATGGAACTAACCTGGACTGACGCTGTTTTCAGCAGAATTGACTTGGTGTTATTTTTGTGCAGAAATAAAAGTTCTTGGAATGACATGAAAATCAACGGAGAATATTTTCGAAATATATAAAAATATGGCGAAAGAATCAAGGCCAGGGGGCTCACACCTTGTCCATGAGGATGGGGGCGCGCCCCCTGCCTCGTGGGCCCCCTAGTGCTCCTCCGACCTTAACTCCAACTCTATATATTTGTGTTCGGGGAAAAAAATAGGAGAGAAGGATTCATCGCGTTTTACGATACGAAGCCGCCGCCAAGCCCTAATCTCTCTCATGAGGGCTAATCTGGAGTCCGTTCGGAGCTCCGGAGAGGGGAATCCGTCGTCATCGTCATCATCAACCTTTCTCCATCACCAATTTCATAATGCTCACCACCGTGCGTGAGTAATTCTATCGTAGGCTTGCTGGACGGTGATGGGTTGGATGAGATTTATCACGTAATCGAGTTAGTTTTGTTAGGGTTTGATCCCTAGTATCCATTATGTTCCGAGATTGATATTGCTATGACTTTGCTATGCTTAATGCTTGTCACTAGGGCCCGAGTGCCATGATTTCAGATCTGAACCTATTATGTTTTCATGAATATATGTGAGTTCTTGATCCTATCTTGCAAGTCTATAGTCACCTATTATGTGTTATGATCCATTAACACCGAAGTGAGAATAATCGAGATACTTATCGGTGATGACCGTAGTTTGAGGAGTTCATGTATTCACTAAGTGTTAATGCTTTGGTTCGGTACACTATTAAAAGGAGGTCTTAATATCCCTTAGTTTTTAATAGGACCCGGCTGCCACGGGAGGGTAAGGACAAAAGATGTCATGCTAGTTCTTTTACATAAGCACGTATGACTATATTCGCAATACATGCCTACATTACATTGATGAACTGGAGCTAGTTCTGTGTCACGCTATGTTATAACTATTGCATGAGGAATCGCATCTAACATAATTATCCATCACTGATCCATTGCCTACGAGCTCTTCACATATTGTTCTTTGCTTATTTACTTTTCCGTTACTATTGTTACAATCACTATAAAACCAAAACTATTACTTTTGCTACCGTTACCGCTATTATCATATTACTTTGCTACTAAATACTTTGCTGCAGATATTAAGTTTTCCAGGTGTGGTTGAATTGACAACTCAGCTTCAAATACTTGAGAATATTCTTTGGATCCCCTTGTGTCGAATCAATAAATTTGGGTTGAATACTCTACCCTCGAAAACTGTTGCGATCCCCTATACTTGTGGGTTATCAAGACTATTTTCTGGCGCCGTTGCCGGGGAGCATAGCTCTATTCTTTAAGTCACTTGGGATTTATATCTGCTGATCACTATGAAGAACTTGAAAGATAAAAGAATCAAGATTTTTCCCTCAACTACGAGGGGAGGTAAGGAACTGCCATCTAACTTTGCACTTGATTCACCTTCTGTTTTGAGTAAACTTGCGACACCTACACCTGCTATTCATTCTGATATGCCGCATGTTATTGATGATGTGACTTCTTCTTTGCATGATACTTATGATGAAACTACTTCTATGCTTGATAATATTGTGCCATTAGGTGAATTTCTTGATGAACAACTTGCTAGGGTTAGAGAGAATGAAATTATTGAAACTGATAATATTGATGAAAGTGATGATGAAGATTCTCCCCCTAGATATGAATTGTCTGTTGTGCCTGAGAGTTATGTTAGCTTGCAATGATATATCTGATCTTAAGAAATTATTAGCTAAGCTTAAAGAAAAGTCTTTGAATGCTAGAATGAAATATGACCCTGCTTTTGCTACTTCACCTATCTTTATTCTCGATAAGGATTATGATTTCTCTGTCGACCCTGAGTTAATTACTTTGGTTGAATCTGATCCTTTTATGGCTATGAATCTGAAACTCTTGTGGCACATCTTACTAAATTAAATGATATAGCCACCCTGTTTACTAATGATGAGAAAACTCGCTATTACTTTATCCTTAAGTTGTTTCCGTTCTCATTAAAGGGTGATGCTAAAATATGGTTTAATTCTCTTGATCCTGGTTGTGTGCGTAGTCCCTAGGATATGATTTATTACTTCTTTGCTAAATATTTCCCCACTCATAAGAAACAAGCTGCCTTAAGGGAAATATATAATTTTGTGCAAATTGAAGAAGAGAGTCTCCCACAAGCTTGGGGGAGGCTTCTCCAATTACTTAATGCTTTGCCTGATCATCCTCTCAAGAAAAATGAAATACTTGATATATTTTATAATGGACTAACTGATGCTTCTAGAGACCACTTGGATAGTTGTGTTGGTTGTGTTTTCAGGGAAATAATTGTTGATCAAGCTGAATTGCTATTGAATAATATGTTGAGTAATGAAAATGATTGGACACTTCCTGAACCAACTCCGAAGAAAAGGGGTATTCTATTTCTCAATCCTGAAGATATGCAAGAGGCAAAGAAATCTATGAAAAAAAGGTATTAAAGCTGAAGATGTTAAGAATTTACCACCTATTGAAGAAATACATGGTCTTGATAACCCGACACAGGTAGTAAAGGTAAGTTCTCTATATAGATTTGATGAAGGTGATATTCCTCGTTATAAGTCTGCTAGCCAATGCTTGGATGAGTTTGATAATTTTATTGTTAAACAAGAAAACTTCAATGCTTATGTTGGTAGACAATTGAAACACAATGCTGATATGCTTGAACACTTGAGTGATTATATGTCTAGAGTTAAAGGTGAACTTAAACTCATTAGTAAACATGTTTCTATGGTTACCACTCAAGTAGAACAAGTACTTAAAGCTCAGAATGATTTGCTCAATGAATTAAACAATAAGAAAAATGATAATGTTGTTAGAGTTATGACTAGAGGGGGTAAAATGACTCAGGAACCTTTGTATCCTGAGGGTCACCCCAAGAGAATTGAGAAAGATTCTCATAGAACTAATGTTGATGCATCTAGTTCTTCTAAGAAGAGGAAAAAGAAAAATGATGGAACTTTGCATGCTTCTAGTGAACCTGTTATTGACACCTGAGAATCCCAATGATATTTCTATTTCTGATGCTGAAACACAATCTGGTAATGAACATGAACCTAGTGAGAATGTTAATGATGATGTCCATGTTGATGCTCAACCTAGCAATGATAATGATGTAGAGATTGAACCTGCTGTTGATCTTGATAACCCACAATCAAAGAATCAACGTTATGATAAGAGAGATTTTGTTGCTAGGAAGCACGGTAAAGAAAGAGAACTATGGGTTCAGAAACCCATGCCCTTTCCTCCTAAACCATCCAAGAAAAAGGATGATGAGGATTTCGAGCGCTTTGCTGAAATGATTAGACCTATTTTTTGCGTATGTGTTTGACTGATATGCTTAAAATGAACCCTTATGCTAAGTACATGAAGAATATTGTTACTAATAAAAGAAAGATACCGGAAGCTGAAATTTCCACCATGCTTGCTAATTATACTTTCAAAGGTGGAATACCAAAAAAAACTTGGAGATCCAGGAGTACCAACTATACCATGCTCCATTAAAAGAAACTATGTTAAAACTGCTTTATGTGATCTTGGAGCCGGTGTTAGTGTTATGCCTCTCTCTTTATATCGTAGACTTGACTTGAATAAGTTGACACCTACTAAAATATTTTTACAAATGGCTGATAATTCAACTGCTATACATGTCGGTATTTGTGAGGATGTGCCCGTTGTGGTTGGAAACGTTACCATTTTAACGGACTTTGTGATTCTTGATATTCCCAAGGACAATAGTATGTCTATTATCCTTGGTAGACCCTTTTTGAATACTGCAAGGGCTGTTATTGATTGCAACAAAGGCAATGTCACTTTTCATGTTAATGGTAATGAGCATACGGTACACTTTCTGAGGAAACAACCTCAAGTCCATAGTATCAATTCTATTAGAAAATTTTGAACGATTATTATTGGAGGTTTTTAATTTCCTCTTCCCATTGTCAAGAAGAAATGTGATATTCTTATTGTTGGGTATGTGCATATCCCCGTTGAGGTAACCTAGTGTTATTCGAAATTTCTCCGGTTTCATGCGATTCGGAATGAGTTTGTTAACAAGACTTGATCAACCTTGTTAGTGGATTCCTTTTGATGAGCATGAGATGGATGAAGTTAGAAAGCACAACCTTCTGTACCCTCTTTTAATTTCTATTATTTATCTTAAATAAAGTAAAAATAGTATTTTCTGTCTGTTTTCTGAATTATCCTTGCAATAAAAAATACCCTGAAAATAAAAATTCTCCCATTGCCCTGAAAATGAAATATGATTTTTTTCCAGAATATTTAAGAATTATTGGCACTAAGAACACATCAGGGGGACCCACCGTGTGCCCACGAGCGCCCTACCCCCTGAGCGTGCCCCCTGCCTCGTGGACCCCACATGGGTCCCCTCCACTTATTCTTGCACCCACACACTTCGTCTTCATCCAGAAAAAATCATCCACCAGCTCAAACCCGTGTTCTAGCTCATCTTGCTGCCATTTTCAATCTCCTTGCTCAAAGCTCCATTCACAAAACTGCTTTGGGGAATTGTTCTTTGGTATGTGACTCCTCCAATGGTCCAATTAGTTTTTGTTCTGGTGCTTTATTTATTGCAAATTTTTGCTGCTTAGGTGACCCTGTTCTTGAGCCTGCATGTCAATATTATGTGGTCAAAAGTAGTTTTAATGCATGATATAGCCTCTAGACACTTGTAGGGGTAGTTGCTATCAATTTTGGTGAGTTTGGTTCATTTTTATTTTAAGTTACTAAAAATTTCAGAAATTTTCAGAAAAAGATGAAGAGATTTTTGAGGGGCTCATCGAGTCGAAGCTCGAAGGATAAGCAAAGTGAAGAGAATAAGAAGCCCAAGTATAATCTCCCTCGTAGTGCAGAGGTTCGGCCGTGTGAATGGTCGTGTGATGAGTTCTTGAGAGAAGCCGAGATTTATGAAGATTTTTATTATTTGGCTGAGAATGCAGGCCTCACCGACTTCCTCCACGACCAGCGTGAACAGTATCTCCTACTCACCAATATTTTTGTGCAAAATTTTCATTTCCATGCTAGGAGATCGCTGCCTTTGGTGGAATTTTATTTATATGATGAGCACAAGGAGATGTCACTTTATGATTTTTGCCGGGTTTGTAGGATACCCTTTGAGGGCAGCATAGAGAAACCACATTGTAATAATGTGGAAGGATTTATTGATATGATTGCTGTAGGGGAAACGAGGAAGGTTTCCAATGCAAGAATTACTAGCATACATTTTATTGTCCTACGTTACTTTGCAATATTTGCTAGTAGATGCTTAATTGGTCGCGGGAACTGTGGAAATCTTAGTGCCCTGATATTGTTATTTTGCGACATGCTTTGTTTCGTGATACCACTTTTAGTTTAGGCGCTATTGTTGCTAAACGGTTAAATCTGAACCGTACAAAGGGTCTCGTCTTAGGAGGCATCTTCGCCTCGCGCCTTGCTGCACACTTTAATATTAGGCATTATGAGAAAGAGAAAAAGTTGTTGCCTCATATTTTTCTAGATTATAAGAGCATGGTAGCACATGATTTTATTGTTAAGAATAAGAAGAAGATGCTTAACTATAGACTAATATTTAATAAGAATCACTTTGAGACTATTACCTTGCCTGCTCCATCTTTGTTCAACATATTTTCAGGCACGTACCTTGTTTGGCCGGAGGCCGTTCAGGCATACCAGAGCCTGACATCGGCTCCAGAGCCGGAGCCACTATCTGATCCTCACTGTCAGTTTGTTTATTAGTGGGATCCGGAGGAGATCGCTAACCAGTGGCACCCTGAGGATCCTCCTCAGTACATCGGAGAGGGCAGCTTTGATCCATGGGCATAGACCAACTTAGGCCAAAAGTCTAAGCTTGGGGGAGTACGTATCTATCACCGACATTACATTCATGTGCACACATTCATGCCAGTTATCGGTGCTCATACTTTTTCATTGTACTATCCGTGCTAGTTCAATTTCTTTTTCTAGCTTTCTTCTTGTGTGTTTGAAAAACCTTAAGATAAAAATTAAAAAAATTAGTTGTAGCTTTTAGCTAGTTTACTTTCCATGCTTGTAGTAGTAATAATTAAAAGAAAACCCCAAAAGATTTCTCGTTCTTCTTTTGCTTGTTGGGAACTTTCCCGTGTAAATAGTTTTGTTTCTTTTCTTTTCTATAGGGGTCGAGAGGGGAAGACCTTAATGAAAATGTTAAGTGGCTCTCATATGCATTATTGTCGATCTAACAAAGAGCCTATATTACCTTGTCTTCTCTCTTCAATTGAATGCTTGCAGATTCTAGCTTAGTCCAATGCACGTGCACTATTATTATTATTATTCACATCATTCGGTCGTGCAAGCGAAAGACAATAATGACGATATATGATGAACTGGTTGAGATGAAAAAAGTTGGTATGAACTCGACCTCTCCTGTCTTTATAATACGATTAGTTCATCGTTTCTGATTCACCCTATTATGAGTGAAACATGTTTGCAATGACAATTAAAGATTATAGTTGCTTATGTTATGCTTAATTTGCTAGGAGTTTATAATGGTTTACCTTGCGTGCCAACATGCTATTAAAATGGTTGTGATGTGGTATGATAGGGTGGTATCCTTCTTTGAACGATTCGAGTGGCTTGACTTGACACATGTTCACGCATGTAGTTGAAACAAAATTAGCATAGCCTCCACGATATTTATGTTCATGGTGATTTATATCCTACTCATGCTTGCATTCAACATTGATTAATTTTAATGCATGTTCATGACTATTGTCGCTCTCTAGCTGGTCGCTTCCCAGTCTCTTTATAGCCTTCACCTGTACTAAGCGGGAATACTGCTTGTGCATCCAATTCCATAAACCCCAAAAGTTGTTCCATGTGAGTCTACCATACCTTCCTATATGCGGTATCTACCTGCCGTTTCAAGTAAATTTGTATGTGTCAAACTCTAAATGTTTAAATAAAAATTCTGTTTTGTATGCTCGAATAGCTCATGTATCTTCCATGCTAGGCGGGTTATTCTCAAGAGGAGTGTACTCCGCTCCTCACTTACGAGAAAATGGCTGGTCACCGGGATGCCCAGTCCCATGCTCAAATCAAATCAAAATAATTACAAACAAAACTCCCCCAGGATTATTGTTAGTTGGAGGCACCCGTTGTTTCAGGCAAGCTATGGATTGATGCTTGTTTGTGGTAGGGGAGTATAAACTTTACCATTCTTTTTGGGAACCGCCTATAATGTGTGTAGCATGGAAGATATCGAGATCTCTCGGTTGTTATGTTGACAATGAAAGTATACCGCTCAAAATATTATCCATCTCTATTCAAAAACTGAGCTCTGGCACCTCTACAAATCCCTGCTTCCCTTTGTGAAGGGCATATCTATTTACTTTTATGTTGAGTTATCATCCTCTTATTAAAAAGCACCAGTTGGAGAGCACCGTTGTCATCTGCATGTATTATTATTAGTTTACGTTGAGTATGACTGTGAATGGATCTCTTTTACCATGAATTACAATTTCCAGTCAGTCCTTGATCTTCAGGGGTGCTCTGCATTTATGTTTTGCGGTCTCAGACAGGGCTAGCAAGACACCATCTTGTTATATCATATTATGATTGTTTTGAGAAAGTGTTGTCATTCGAGATTTACTATTATTGCTCGCTAGTTGATTATGCCATTGATATGAGTAACATGAGACCTAAATGTTATTGTGAATATGGTTAGTTCATAATCTTTGCTAAAAACTTGAATGCTGACTTTACATATTTACAACAACAAGAGCAAGCAGAGTTTGTAAAAGTTTTTATTTATCAATTTCAGTTTGTCAACTGAATTGCTTGAGGACAAGCAAAGGTTTAAGCTTGGGGGAGTTGATACGTCTCCATCGTATCTACTTTTCCAAACACTTTTGCCCTTGTTTTGGACTCTAACTTGCATTATTTGAATGGAACTAACCCGGACTAACGCTGTTTTCAGCAGAATTGCCATGGTGTTGTTTTTATGCAGAAATAAAGGTTCTCGGAATGACCTGAAACTTCACGGAGAATATTTTTGGAATTTATAAAAAAATACCAATGAAAGAATCAAGGCCAGGGGGCCCACACCCTGTCCACAAGGGTGGGCGCACGCCTACCCCCCTGGGCGCCCCCCTGCCTCGTGAGCCCCCTGGTGCTCCTCCGACCTCAACTCCAACTCTATATATTCGTGTTCGGGGAGAAAAAATAGGAGAGAAGGAATCATCACGTTTTACGATACGGAGCCGCCGCCAAGCCCTAATCTCTCTCGGGAGGGCTGATCTGGAGTCTGTTCGGGCCTTCGGAGAGGGGAATCTGTCGCCATCGTCATCATCAACCTTCCTCCATCACCAATTTCATGATGCTCACCGCCGTGCGTGAGTAATTCCATCGTAGACTTGCTGGATGGTGATGGGTTGGATGAGATTTATCATGTAATCGAGTTAGTTTTGTTAGGGTTTGATCCCTAGTATCCATTATGTTCTGAGATTGATGTTGCTATGACTTTGCTATGCTTAACGCTTGTCACTAGGGCCCGAGTGCCATGATTTCAGATCTGAACCTATTATATTTTCATGAATATATGTGAGTTCTTAATCCTATATTGCAAGTCTATAGTCACCTATTATGTGTTATGATCCATTAACCCCGAAGTGAAAATAATCGGGATACTTACCAGTGATGACCGTAGTTTGAGGAGTTCATGTATTCACTAAGTGTTAATGCTTTGGTCCGGTACTCTATTAAAAGGAGGCCTTAATATCCCTTAGTTTCCAATAGGACCCCGCTGCCATGGAAGGGTAGGACAAAAGATGTCATGCAAGTTCTTTTCCATAAGCATGTATGACTATATTCGGAATACATGCCTACATTACATTGATGAACTGGAGCTAGTTCTGTGTCACGCTATGTTATAACTATTGCATGAGGAATCGCATCTAACATAATTATCCATCACTGATCCATTGCCTAAGAGCTCTTCACATATTGTTCTTTGCTTATTTACTTTTCCGTTGCTATTGTTACAATCACTATAAAACCAAAACTATTACTTTTGCTACCGTTACCGCTATTATCATATTACTTTGCTACTAAATACTTTACTGCAGATATTAAGTTTTCCAGGTGTGGTTGAATTGACAACTCAACTGTTAATACTTGAGATTATTCTTTGGCTCCCCTTGTGTCGAATCAATAAATTTGGGGTTCGCACAAGTATGGGGGTCGCAATAGTTTTCGAGGGTAGAGTATTCAACCCAAATTTATTGATTCGACACAAGGAGAGCCAGAGAATATTCTCAAGTATTATCAGCTGAGTTGTCAATTCAACCACACCTGAAAGACTTAATATCTGCAACAAAGTATTTAGTAGCAAAGTAATATGGAAGTAACGGTAACGGTGACAAAAGTAACAGTAGCAGTTTTGTAGCAATTGTAACAGTGACAACGGAAAAGTAACTAAGCAAAGATCAATAAGTGAAAAGCTCATAGGCAATGGATCAATGATGAATAATTATGTCGGATGCGATTCCTCATGCAACAGTTATAACATAGGGTGACACAGAACTAGCTCCAGTTCATCAATGTAATGTAGGCATGTATTCCAAATATAGTCATATGTGCTTATGGAAAATAACTTGCATGCCATCTTTTGTCCTACCCTCCCGTGGCAGCGGGGTCCTATTGGAAACTAAGGGATATTAACGCCTCCTTTTAATAGAGTACCGGACCAAAGCATTAACATTTAGTGAATACATAAACTCCCCAAACTACGGTCATCACCGGGAGTGGTCCCGATTATTGTCACTTCGGGGTTACCGAATCATAACACATAGTAGGTGACTATTAACTTGCAAGATAGGATCAAGAACTCACATATATTCATGAAAACATAATAGGTTCAGATCTGAAATCATGGCACTCGGGCCCTAGTGACAAGCATTAAGCATAGTAAAGTCATAGCAACATCAATCTTAGAACATAATGGATACTAGGGATCAAACCCTAACAAAACTAACTCGATTATATAGTAAATCTCATCCAACCCATCACCGTCCAGCAAGCCTATGATGGAATTACTCATGCACGGCGGTGAGAATCATGAAATTGGTGATGGAGAAAGGTTGATGATGATGATGGCGACGGATTTCCCTCTCCGGAGCCCCGAACGGACTCCAGATCAGCCCTCCCGATGAAGTTTAGGGCTTGGCGGTGGCTTCGTATCGTAAAACGCGATGAATCCTTCTCCCTTATTTTTTTCTCCCCGAACGTGAATATATAGAGTTGGAGTTGACGTCAGTGGATCCTCAGGGGGCCCACGAGGCAGGGGGCGTGCCCCGGGAGGGGGGCGCCCTGCACCCCCGTGGACAAGGTGTGGGCCGCCTTACGCTGATTCTTTCACCAGTATTTTTTATAAATTCCAAAACGTGTCTCCGTGAATTTTCAGGTCATTCCAAGAACTTTTATTTCTGCACAAAAATAACACCATGTCAATTCTGCTGAAAATAGCATCAGTCCATGTTAGTTCCATTCAAATCATGCAAGTTAAAGTCCAAAACAAGGTCAAAAGTGTTTGGAAAAGTAGATACGTTGGAGACGTATCACCCACGTTACCTTATTATACTTGCTCTTATAGTGACCTCAAGAAGAACCAATGTTAAGCACGTGGACCTATAGAAAAAGACTACCAACCAATACATAAAGGAGTTTTTTTATTAAAAAATTAAATAAAGAAAGCTTAGCTACAAAAGCTAAGCGCCCATGCATTAAGGTCATTGGTCGCTAAGCATTTTAATGCACTTAGCACCCCACTTTAGCACCAATGCATTGGAAGATGTCTAACATTAAAACTAGATACTCTAGGTGGCCTCTCATGATTCGGTCCTTCTAGACCATCTGACCATGCGTCCGTGACATGTACATCCTTGACCATTGGGTGCAACTCACCTTGTAAAATGGGTCAAATCTTGACTTTAGGGTTTTTTCCCATGGAAAAACCATGGCATATGGTTGATTGCTCCACAATTCCGCTTGACGCGAGCACGAGAAAAGTTTGACACTCGACAAGATTGCACACATATTATGAAGGACTAGCCCAAAAGAGTTCCCATTACTAGCAATATCCGGTCCTTCTATTACTAACAAATAACTATCTTCCACGAAAAAATAACTTCTACATTTCATTACATCCCGATGAGGATATGACATCTGGGTTACAACTAATTAGGCAACACACTGGCCACGTCATTTCCAAGCAAGCCGAGTCAATGGCTTGGGCCCAAGAGCCACACCAACGCCGCACTATCTTGGGAGGCAAGACAACATCAACCTACAGACGCACGACATGGTCTGGTTCAACCAATTCATGCTAGCCCACCTTTTGTCCTACCCGGACCATGTAACCCTAACTCGGTTAGGTACATAAGGTGAGCTAAGTCCCCATCCTGGGCGGGGATCTAACACATTCTAATGCCATATAGGGCTAGGGTTCCTTGCTAACCACCTTGGCCGCCTTCCCGGCATACCTTGTAATTCAAGACGCAATTCCAGTGATCTTCCCGATCTCCGATGAGCACTCGAGCAATATAACTCAAAGCAAGCGGGAGTAGGGTGTTACCTCTCCATTGAGGATCCGAACCTGGTTAGATTGCGTCTCTGTGCAACCATCTCGATTCACCACTCGATTTCCGTTCGAACAAATCAGTCGTCACTCGGCGGCATTGCCGGATCTAGAACATGAAACATCCATACATCTATGTAAGTTTCTACCATTTTATCATCAAATTGATGGATGGGATGCCACTTGCAATGATCTAATAGAGGAAGCAATGTATCTCAATACGCGTGTTGATGCACGGTGTGGACCGAGGCACCGAGCAATGCATACCTGCGTTACTCTTGAGTGGCTCATGGGTCCACACTTGTTTAATATGCACGTGAAGTATGTTACTCTTGAGTGGCTCATGGAGTATGTTCCAAGTTTTTTGTATGTTCTGTTACATTTTCTCGCAAGTCTTTGTACACCAAGTAGGTAGCTAGAAAGATGGGATTTGTGGCACGCAGGTGCTGGGGCACCGACCCTATCTTTTGGGCTTTCGATTTTGAGTCTTTTGCATCTTTTTAACCGAAAGTCCAAATTAAGTTTGAATAGGTTTTAATGAGTTTTTAAAATTTCAAGTGTGAAACTTCATACGAATGAACGACAAAATCATCAAGTTTTATACACTAAAACTTAAAATTTGGCAATGCCCTCGTGCAGAATCCAATGACTATGTGGATAGTGAAGCAATCGTGAAGCAATGGTGCGGCCAGGCAGGTGCGTGCCCTGTGAATTTCCGGCTAGGCCATTTCAGCCGGCAATCATGAAGCAGTCCTCTAAAGTTTACGACCATATTTCAACCTGGTTTTTCTTGTAACTTGATGCGTCTGTACGATTCCGTTCTTTAACACCAGCATCGAGGTTCTTGCGCGGCGCAGATGCGGGAGCTCCCATTTGGTTCCCCGCTCGCACGAACCACGTCGCCTAGGACCGATTAATTTTGTATTCCATCTCTAAAACTTCTCGGGGGGCATTTTACAATTGCTACCGGGCGTGGTGACCATGACCCACATGCACTTCTATAAGCAATACTTTTGTACGGCCTACTACTCTCGTTGCACTCCTCCCTTTTTGTCGATCACACACACGGCATCTGAGCCAGCTCCGCGAGCCGGAGATGCCGCGCCGATGGATGGAGGCGCGGCGCGGCGCGGCTGGCCGGGTCAAATTTCGCGGGTTTTCTCACGTCCCTGTCTGCCATGGCAGGCCTTGAACCGCGCTTACGTGGTGCTTGGAATGGTCCGGCGACTGGTTTCCTGGGCACGGCCATCGAATGGATTTGTCTCAGACTCTCGGTGTCACGGCAGTTGCCGTCTTGCCGAGTCGAATATTCGTAGCTTTGTCGCCGGATGTGTGCGTCAAGATTTCTCGAGACTTCTGAGTGCACCAACTAGTGGTCTTTTGATTTTGTGGTGTCCCGGTTTTCACAAGATGTGACGGTAACCTGATAAGTAACCGTTTCACTTGTAAACAGGCCATCACGCTTTACCCGGTGCCCAGGACTTCATCAGGTGTTGACATTCCTGAAGCACTGGCCCGTCTTTGGGGTTTGTTTTTGGTGCCTGACCTGCCTGGTCAAGGAAGCATGCCACTGGGAATGAGGCAGCGGCCAGAGTAGTCAACAAAGGATGGAAATGACGGCAGATAGAGTGGTGCACTGGTCCGCGCTCGCGCTCCACGCCGAGCAGCTGTTTCAGACTCATTTTTCTCACCGGAGACCGTTTCCGCTTCGTGCCATGGAAAATTTCCGCGGACGCAGCCGGCGGTGGCAACCGTGGGCGGCGGCGAGGACGCTGGGACGCGGGTGCGGGAGGCCATGCCGGCGAGGCCCTACGGCGTGGGGAAGGGGCGGTAGAAACCCCAAGAAGTACGCGGTGACATGCCGACGGACTGGGATCAGGTGACATGCGCTACGGTGACATGTGACCCAAATTTAAATTTAAACATTACAAAAAAATCTGAAAAAAATCATGCATGTTCACATCACATATTAAGATAATCCCTAAAAATTTCAGATCAAAATTCGAAACATAATCGAGAAATAAAAAAGAGAAATTCATATGTGAATAGTCTACAGAGAACCATTCGGGAACTATTCATGACAGATTTCTCTTTTTTGTTTCTCGATGTATGTTTTGAATTTTGATCTGAAATTTTTAGAGGTTATCTTAGTATGTGCTATGAACATGCATGACTTTTTTCAGATTTTTTCGCAATGTTTAAATTTGAATTTGAGCCGCATGTCACCATGCATGTCACCGTAGCGCATGTCACCTGATCCCAGTCCCATGCCGACATGCTGAGGGAAAGTTGGGACGGGGGGCGTGGTGTTTTTCAGGCTAAACACGTTCACTTTATTAATTAAATAATAATGTTCAGGCAGATACAATTTAGTATTCCCTCCGTCTCATAATATAAAAGCATTTTTAACATTAGCATTAGTGTCAAAAACACTCTTATATTATAGAACAAAGGGAGTAGATTCGAAAGTTGAAGAAGCCACGAATGGCGTCCTTCAGGAAGACCTATAGCATATTTACCGAGGCTACCGAGGCTATGTGTCTCGATGTTCGAACTTCTACCTTCGAAGATGAAGGTGCGGGACTGAAATTGTGCGGCTGTAGTTACGATCTCTATAATGATGATGTTGCCATGCATGCCTCTAGTATGACTGTTGATGTCATTCATGACCTCTTTGCAATTTGAAGCAATCAAAACATGGGCGATAGAGAGATCATTAGCTAGAGCCAGCGCTTCTCTACACGGGATAATACGGGATAAAAGAATCTTCAACCGCCACCCCCCCTACTTTGCCCCATATGCTCGGGCGTACCATCACAGCTATATTCTTTGTCATAAAACACCACTCAACCGAGCAGTGGCAGAGCTAGCTTGGGATGACTGGGGAGGCTACAAAAATAAATTCTTGCAGGGGTAAAAGTCTGTATTTTCTTCAATCTATGTGGCTACAAAAATAAATTCTTCAGAAAAAATCCCAAGGCTGGGGGGCAATGCCCCCCCCTCCCCCAGCCTCAACATAGCCCCGCCACTGCAACTCGGCTCTCAACGGTCCATATGCCTGGGTTGTTTGACATCTCTCAAACCAACTTCATATGTGGGGTGGATTTAGGCTCGGACGTGCCACGCCAATTACGCCGGATCCACCCCAAATCTCTCTAAACTTCCCCAATCCTCCTCTGCCCTGCCCTCCTCCACTCTTCTTCCTCGTTCGCATTACCCCTTTCCTAGCTCTGGTGTCATTCCAACCCTAGATTTGCCGATGTCCCCATCCCACGACGCCGTCACCAGGGGCCCCAAACCCCTCACGACCATAATTGCCGCCTCAGACACGGTAGCCACCTTGAAAGTGGCACTAGTACGCTATACACCTTGCCTGCCATGTGTTCGAAGAAATGTCCGAGCTAATTTTGATATTCTTTACTTGTTTGTAGGCAAGTGGTGGATTAGCCAGATGATGATTTTGGTTACAAAGAGCTTGATGAGTACATATTTAGAGGGTTCATTGGTTCGTTCAATTCAAACATCGATGCCGACGAAGATGTTGACATGATGATGATGCATCCAGGAAGAAATGGAGAAGTAAGAGGAACATGTTTGCAACTTCAAGGGTTCGACAAAAGAGCAGGCCCGTTGTTTCTAGGGATATGATAAGTGGCGCACAACTTCAAACCCAACCCGGTATATTTTATGAGTTTTTTTTGGCGTCGCTTCGAGATGAGCACTCATTTATTCTTGCCCATAGTGAATGGGGTGAAGGCATGTGATCATTACTTCACACCGAGGAAGGATTGTTGCGGACAACTGTCATTCTCTCAGTTGCAGAAATGAATGACTACTATGAGGATGTTGCATAAGGTAAAGCTATAAATGTTGTTGATGAGTACGCCCGGCTGTGAAAATCACATGCATTGATGCCATGGAGCAATTTACCTACACGGAGTACTCAAGAGAACCAAATGTCAAGGACACATAAACGTTATTAACATTTGGAGTAGCAAGAGGTCTTTTAGGTATGCTTAGTTCAGTCTATTGTATGTATTGGCGATGGAAAAAATTGTCAGACCAGTTTGCACGGGCAGTACCAAGAGAAAACCAAAGAGGCCACCATCATACTTGAAGTAGTGGCGTCAAAGAACTTGTGAATTTATCATGCTTTCTTTGGCATGCTAAGTTCTCACAACAACATCAATGTGCTTCAGGGATCTCCGCTGCTCAAGAGACCTTGTGTTTGGGATGCTCCTGCGTGCAACTACACCATCAACGCGCATGACTATAACATGGGGGTACCACCTTGTCAATTGTTTTTATCCTCAGTGTGGGACGTTTGTGAAAACTATACCCAATCCCCAAGATAAAAAAGATGCCTCTTTGCACAAATGCAAGAAGTTGGGAGGAAGGATGTGGAAATGCCATTTGAAGCGCTTCAAGCCTGTTGGGGTATTGTTCGTGGAGGTGCAATGATGTGGGATCCTGAGACATTGCGGCACGTGATGACTTGTTCTGTAATCTTGCACATCATGATTATGGAGGATGAGGGAGAAAGGAGCAGCCCACACACATGATTTTGACAAGGTGAAGTGCATGCCCGCCTCCCAGAACAAGATGCAGAGCATGTTGTGAACTTTCTAGAGATGCATCAACAATTCCAAGATACACAGATGCATGTGCAACTACTCAATGATCTTGTGGAATATATGTGGATCCACACTGAATATAAGTTTTATTTGTGTGTTATATTCATTGTTTATGTGTATTCGCATCATGCAATGGTCGGTCGTGTGTGTGTGTGTGTTTGCATGGGTTTGAGATTTTGAAGATGGAGGGTCTCTACGAGACCGGCCCAGGTTGGCATCCTCTCCTTTTCTGGGGAAGCGTATTGAGTGAGTTTGCTGACGCAGCGTGGTCAACCAGCGCGTAATATGGCGGACCAGACGGTTTGTCCTCCCACTTCAGATAGAACGGGCCAAGAACACACACCAATGCGAAGGAAACGGGAAACTCCCAAGACGCAGCATTTCATTTTTTTTTCTTTTTTTGATGATGGGAAGATGCAGCATTTCTAAAAGCCCCCATAGGGTACGTAGTCATGCCAGAAGGTAAAACGTACAGCTTGAAAAAATTCTAGGAGCGAAGTGTATGGCAACCAAAGAAAAAAAAATGTCTGAAGAAAGACTGAACCCCAACGATCAGAGCACATCTTGTGCACTCAGCGCAGGCACGGCGCCGTGAAGCTCACTCGCTGGCTTGGACGTCTGCTCCTTCTCCTGTGACTGCAGCAGCAGCGTCCGCCTTGTCAAAGTCCTCGAAGCTGAGGCTCAGAGTTTGCAGCTTGAAACCAACTCCCTGGATGGCTTCCACCAGGTTTGAGGCGACCCCGGTAGCTTGGACTGTTGTCGCCTTCGTTAACTGCAGTTGCTCCAGCAAAAACATACATCAACGGTGATAATGTATCACATAACCTCACGAAATAAAATGGCATGAATAAAACATAGAACTTTATATTTAAATAAATTCGCTTCTGCAGCCATGCATCAAGGCTCTTGAAGCTGGAAATGGAATGAATTATTACAGAGTGAGAAGACTCTTAAAAATGAGCACATGCATATTAATTGTTCTAGAACTGATGTGCAGGTGGCTACAGAGGTTTTTTCCCAACATGGGTGGCAGCATAACCTCCGGATCGATCCACCACCACCTTCGACATAGGCATAGTGTCAGCCTATAGGACTCTACTGTTGCCGATATGTCGGTTTTATTTCATGATTTTTGCCAAACTTTTGGATTTGGCTGTGTGCATCTTTAGTTATGCAGAGGCCTGGTGTTACTCATAATGCTTTGTATCCGTTCGATACTACATTCTGAGATAATAAAAACGTCCTTTATCAAAAAAGAACTGCAACGTTTTGGCTATTGCTGGCAGCTAAGTTTAACCCTTTTTTTGTCTTGTACTTTTTGGGCTAACAAAACACTGCAGTTTATGCTAGGCTCTGGATGTTTCAACAAACTAAGGAAAATGAAGGTGTTTCATTTCCTCGCACTGTAAGGAAAATGAAGTTTAGAAGTTTGAGGAAACTTGAAAATAAATATGACTTCTTGGTGAAAATAGAAATTTGTCAAGAAATCAGTGTGAACTGTTCTACATCTTAACTATTTGGAGTTTCGATCTTGATCTGTTTTTTTTTTAAAAATTTCAAATAAAAACAAAAGTGGTCTTCAAGTTTCAACTTAAATGGTATTTTTCTAACATGACGATATAACTACATAGTGAAAAATCAGATAAGTGCTTACCACATAGTGACCTAACTGATATTTTTTGTTGTTGTGCTTTCCAGGTGCCCTGAGGATAGAACCACTGCAAGGAACTTTCCTTGTTCCTCACCACATTGTCCGTAACGGCGTTTTTGTTTGTAAAATGTTGCGACTACAACTCACTTTTATAAGCGTAATGGATACAAAAATATACAGCGTTGCTCTCATCTCTCCTGATTATATTTCCATGGTTAATCTGTCAGCAATAGAGACAGGATTACAGGAGTAGCTTGCAGTGACCTTTGTAGCTAATTGTGTTTTGCTTTCTTCTTTTGATTCTTTCAGATAACTTGAGTGCCAGACAAAAAGAAATTATAGACATTTGTGGGTTTTCCTTTTGACAGGAGTTTGTAGGAAAGAAAATCGTTTGGGCCTAGAATTAAGAGCCTACTATCGAGACTACTTACTATCTGACGATAATGCTCTCTCTGCTTGTAAGGCAGTCTTTTCTTGTGCTTGCAGAGTACACTTCTCATGATACAATGTGGCTGAGAAATAGATTGATCACATGAGCGCTCATGTTTACAAAATTGGGATAATGGTTTGAGCATATGACTGTAGACAGATAAGTATATTCCACGCAAAAGAAATGCACATATATACGTGCACACTGAATACTAGGAGCAGTGGACGATGAAAAATCAGGAGCAGAGGGGGCAAATTTACCACAACACTTCCGATGCCTTCTTCGATGAGCACCTCCAGGTCAGTGACGCCATCCATCCCCTACAACACACACGCACATGTTCACCTCAATCGACGGTTGATTTACCGGCCGACGTTCATCGTCCATCCCAATCAGCAACAAATCAATCAATCAGTGAATGTCACCTCGAGGGCCTGGGTGATCTTGGGAACAGCCCTCTCCTCCATGGTGCCCTCGGCCTTGAAGTATAGGATGAGGGACTCGGTGGTGTAGGCGGGGGCGCCGGCGGCCTCGGCCACCTCCGCGGTGGCCGCGCGGACCACCGCCAGGCGGCCGCTCCGTCTCCTGCTCCTTGGCGCAGCTCCGCCGGCGACGCGGGAGAGCTGCACGGAGGCGAGGCGAGGGAGCAGGGGCGCCGCGGGCGCGGGGCGGAGGAGGTGGGTGGACGCCGGCGACGACATCGTCATCTCTTCTTTGTCCTTCAACGGCTCTTCCTCCTCTTATCCTCGAATGCTTTCTTCACTCCTGAAGCTTATCATTTTGCTGGGACCTCGCTCGACTCGTCTGCGCGGGGCCGGGGCGCTTGTTGAGGCCTTGAGCGCGCGTCTTCTGTACCTCAAGCGAGGTCGGCCCAATAGGGTCGCGTGGGTCCGCTACGTTTCGTTCGTTTTTTCCTCTCATTTTTTCTTCTTTCTTTTTTACTTTTGTTTATATATTTGAAATATTTAAATACAAAAATAATTGTTTCAAAATATCAAAATATTTCATCACGCAACCAAAAAAATTCACACGTTTCAAAAAATATTTGTGACATTTAAAAAAAGTTCGTGCATTTCAAAATTTGTTTCAGAAATTTAAATAAAAGTATACAATGTAAATAAATATATGCGTGATTTAATAAAAAATTATACCATTAAAAAAATGTTCCAAAATTTCAAACATATGTTCTCGACATTTAAAACATATTTATAAAATGTTAAAATATATATTTGGGTAAGTAAAAAAAAGTTACGAATATTCCAAAAAATGTTTGTCGCATTTAAAAGAAATCTAACAGTTAACAAATGGTTTGCATGTTTAAAAAACATGTTCATGGCATTTATGCATAATGTTCAATGTGTGTTAAAAAAATTCATCGTGTATCAAAAAATGTTCAACATGTATTTGAGAAAAATGTTCAACCCATAATTGGAAATACTCAACGTGTATGTGAAAACCGATAATCATGTATACGAAAAATGTTCTATGTGCATTTGAAAAATGTGTGCGTGTATTTCAGGAATGAAGGAAAAAATAAAAGGAATGGAAGACAATAATAAATAAATGAGGACAAAAAAAAGGAGAAAATCGAAAGGAAAAAAATCGATATAGAAAACACATAGAAAAGATCACGCGGAAATTTCAACTAGTCCAAACCGGTCCATATTAGCTTTCTAAAACCACAAAACACACCTGGGTCTGCATGCTAGCGGCGCCAGGGGCAAGACGAGATGAGCTACCACCTCGTAAAGAGTGAGATATAGCTCTCGTGTTGTTTGGTACACACGGGACTAGGAGCAGGGATGGAGCTTAGTTAAAACAAAAGTGGGTGGTGGTCCGCCCAGCCTTAGGCCAAATCATTGAATAAGGTGAAATTGGGTCTGGGAAGCTAAACTTGTGTGCTTTTCTTCAATTTAGCCCGTCCAATAATATTTTGGTACCTCCTCCACTGCTTGCGAGGGCTTTCAGGGATTTTCCCTGTTGGGCTGAAAAGCCCAAAAATACCCAGAGTGACGTTTTCGACACATGGTTTGATAGTTTCTGCCTCGTTCTATCTCCGGAGTTCCCACCATCGAGGTGGACCGTGCAGCTTTGACCTTCCTTCAGCCGAGGTAGATCCCAGACGATGCGTGCTTGAAAGATCGTGTCGCCTAGGGGGGGTAAATAGGCGCTTTAAAATAATTATGATTTAAGTTTAAACAAAAACGGAATAAAACTAGCGTTTAATTTGTCAAGCACAAAACCTAAAACAACTAGGCTCACCTATGTGCATCAACAACTTATGCTAGGTAAGATAAACAATTAGGTGATATCAAGAAAGATAACATGAAACGCTATGGTTATCACAAAGTGAAGTGCATAAGGCTCGGGTAAGAGATAACCGAGGCACACAGAGACGACGATGTATCCCGAAGTTCATACCCTTGCGGATGCTAATCTACGTTTGGAGCGGTGTGGAGGCACAATTCTCCTCAAAAAGCCACTAGGGCCACCATAATCTCCTCACATCCTCGCACAATGCAAGATGCCGTGATTCCACTAAGGGACCCTTGAAGGCGGTCATCGGACCTATACAAATGACAACCCTTGGGGGCGGTCACCGAACCCATAAACTTTTGGCAACCCTTGGGGCGGTCACCGGTACCCGTCAAATTGCTCGGGGCGATCTCCACAACCTAATTAGAGACCTCGACGCTTGCCCGAAGCTTTACACCACAATAATTGAGCTCCAAACACCACCAACCATCTAGGGTGCCCAAGCACCCAAAAGGAACAAGCTCCAGGGTACCAAGC